>NC_072488.1:15000-346250 GCF_027574615.1 Eptesicus fuscus | reverse complement strand
ACGTCAGCGGCAGCTTCCTCACACACCGCAGGTGAGTGCACCTGGCCGGGCCTTCCTGGAGGCTGCGGAGGGCTCAGGCACGGCAGGTATAAGAGCGACCCGCCTCAGCTCTCCTCTGTGCTGAGGACCCCGAGGGGGGCAGGAAGGAGACGGAGGCTCCCGGGGAAAGCACCATGCGTTCCAGCACAGCCACACTGAGGGAGCCATGTCCAGGGGTCGGCAGGGGCCGCAGTGAGAAACAGGATCTCTACAGACGCAGTTACTCAGTGGCCCCGGGGGACAAGGCTGGTCTTGGGCTAGGGCCTCTCCTTGAATGGCTGAGCCAAAGGCAGAGCAGGAAGTTTCCAGAAGAGCCGTCGACCATTCATTTTAACTTGCTTAACGTAAGGGGAACGCTGTGCAGTCAGATGGTCTTGGAAGAAGAGGCCTGTTCTGTTGAGTCAAGTGGCCGAGCGGGCTCATTGCAGGAGGGTCAGGATCCTGGTGTGGACAAATCAGAGGTCAGTGCGTCTGGGAGGTTGTGAGGAGGAACTGAGGCTCCTGCTGGCCCCAAGGACACCATGCTGGGGGGGCGTGGGGGGCGGGGTTCCCAGGCTGTTCCTTTCCGTGCTCTGTCATGCTGGCTGCTCACCGTGAGACCGCGCAGCCAGGTCCACCTGCAGAGCCACCTGCAGCACAGAGGGCAGAGCAGAGTGCGGCCACAGGGGGGCGTGTTCCGATGTGCAGCCGTGAGCCTCCCGCTCTTTCAAGAAGATAGTTTAGAGTTAAGACAGTAAATCTCAATTGCTCAGATAGAAACTTGAAATGGTACAAACGGGTACGTGGGCCTAAGGGGAGGAGGAGACTTCTGCTCCCTAACTTCATCTCAGCTCACGTCCCGACGCAGCTCGCATCCGGGGCAGGCGGCCAGTCTCCTCCCAGAGCGTGCCCTTGGGCAGAGGCTGCCTTGGACCTACAGCCTCCAGGGGCCACACCTCCCTCCCAGCCCGCGCCAGCCTTTCTCTCCTCCTGCAAACACGTCACAGTGTTTCCTCCTCCTGCAAACACATCACAGTGTTTCCTCCTGCAAACACGTCACAGTGTTTCCTCCTGCAAACACGTCACAGTGTTTCCTCCTGCAAACACGTCACAGTGTTTCCTCCTCCTGCAAACACGTCACAGTGTTTCCTCCTGCAAACACGTCACAGTGTTTCCTCCTGCAAACACGTCACAGTGTCTCCTCCTGCAAACACGTCACAGTGTTTCCTCCTGCAAACACGTTACAGTGTTTCCTCCTGCAAACACGTCGCAGTGTTTCCTCCTGCAAACACGTCGCAGTGTTTCCTCCTCCTGAAAACACGTCACAGTGTTTCCTCCTCCTGCAAACACATCACAGTGTTTCCTCCTGCAAACACGTCACAGTGTTTCCTCCTGCAAACACGTCACAGTGTTTCCTCCTGCAAACACGTCACAGTGTTTCCTCCTGCAAACACGTCACAGTGTTTCCTCCTCCTGCAAACACGTCACAGTGTTTCCTCCTGCAAACACGTCACAGTGTCTCCTCCTGCAAACACGTCACAGTGTTTCCTCCTCCTGCAAACACGTCGCAATGTTTCCTCCTCCTGCAAACACGTCACAGTGTTTCCTCCTGCAAACACATCACAGTGTTTCCTCCTGCAAACACGTCACAGTGTTTCCTCCTCCTGCAAACACGTCACAGTGTCTCCTCCTGCAAACACGTCACAGTGTCTCCTCCTGCAAACACGTCACAGTGTTTCCTCCTCCTGCAAACACGTCACAGTGTTTCCTCCTCCTGCAAACACGTCACAGTGTTTCCTCCTGCAAACACGTCGCAATGTTTCCTCCTCCTGCGAACACGTCACAGTGTTTCCTCCTGCAAACACGTCACAGTGTCTCCTCCTGCAAACACGTCACAGTGTTTCCTCCTCCTGCAAACACGTCACAGTGTTTCCTCCTCCTGCAAACACGTCACAGTGTTTCCTCCTGCAAACACGTCGCAGTGTTTCCTCCTCCTGCAAACACGTCACAGTGTTTCCTCCTCCTGCAAACACATCACAGTGTTTCCTCCTCCTGCAAACACGTCACAGTGTTTCCTCCTGCAAACACGTCACAGTGTTTCCTCCTCCTGCAAACACGTCACAGTGTTTCCTCCTCCTGCAAACACGTCACAGTGTTTCCTCCTGCAAACACGTCACAGTGTTTCCTCCTCCTGCAAACACGTCACAGTGTTTCCTCCTCCTGCAAACACGTCACAGTGTTTCCTCCTGCAAACACGTCGCAGTGTTTCCTCCTCCTGCAAACACGTCACAGTGTTTCCTCCTCCTGCAAACACATCACAGTGTTTCCTCCTCCTGCAAACACGTCACAGTGTTTCCTCCTGCAAACACGTCACAGTGTTTCCTCCTCCTGCAAACACGTCACAGTGTTTCCTCCTCCTGCAAACACGTCACAGTGTTTCCTCCTGCAAACACGTCACAGTGTTTCCTCCTCCTGCAAACACGTCGCAGTGTTTCCTCCTCCTGCAAACACGTCACAGTGTTTCCTCCTCCTGAAAACACGTCACAGTGTTTCCTCCTCCTGCAAACACATCACAGTGTTTCCTCCTGCAAACACGTCACAGTGTTTCCTCCTGCAAACACGTCACAGTGTTTCCTCCTCCTGCAAACACGTCACAGTGTTTCCTCCTGCAAACACGTCACAGTGTCTCCTCCTGCAAACACGTCACAGTGTTTCCTCCTGCAAACACGTCGCAGTGTTTCCTCCTGCAAACACGTCGCAGTGTTTCCTCCTGCAAACACGTCGCAGTGTTTCCTCCTCCTGAAAACACGTCACAGTGTTTCCTCCTCCTGCAAACACATCACAGTGTTTCCTCCTGCAAACACGTCACAGTGTTTCCTCCTGCAAACACGTCACAGTGTTTCCTCCTGCAAACACGTCACAGTGTTTCCTCCTGCAAACACGTCACAGTGTTTCCTCCTCCTGCAAACACGTCACAGTGTTTCCTCCTGCAAACACGTCACAGTGTCTCCTCCTGCAAACACGTCACAGTGTTTCCTCCTCCTGCAAACACGTCACAGTGTTTCCTCCTCCTGCAAACACGTCACAGTGTTTCCTCCTGCAAACACATCACAGTGTTTCCTCCTGCAAACACGTCACAGTGTTTCCTCCTCCTGCAAACACGTCACAGTGTTTCCTCCTGCAAACACGTCACAGTGTCTCCTCCTGCAAACACGTCACAGTGTTTCCTCCTCCTGCAAACACGTCACAGTGTTTCCTCCTCCTGCAAACACGTCAGTGTTTCCTCCTGCAAACACGTCGCAATGTTTCCTCCTCCTGCGAACACGTCACAGTGTTTCCTCCTGCAAACACGTCACAGTGTCTCCTCCTGCAAACACGTCACAGTGTTTCCTCCTCCTGCAAACACGTCACAGTGTTTCCTCCTCCTGCAAACACGTCACAGTGTTTCCTCCTGCAAACACGTCGCAGTGTTTCCTCCTCCTGCAAACACGTCACAGTGTTTCCTCCTCCTGCAAACACATCACAGTGTTTCCTCCTCCTGCAAACACGTCACAGTGTTTCCTCCTGCAAACACGTCACAGTGTTTCCTCCTGCAAACACGTCACAGTGTTTCCTCCTGCAAACACGTCACAGTGTTTCCTCCTGCAAACACGTCACAGTGTCTCCTCCTGCAAACACGTCACAGTGTTTCCTCCTCCTGCAAACACGTCACAGTGTTTCCTCCTCCTGCAAACACGTCACAGTGTTTCCTCCTGCAAACACGTCACAGTGCCTCCTTCTGCAAACACGTCACAGTGTTTCCTCCTCCTGCAAACACGTCACAGTGTTTCCTCCTGCAAACACGTCGCAATGTTTCCTCCTCCTGCGAACACGTCACAGTGTTTCCTCCTGCAAACACGTCACAGTGTTTCCTCCTGCAAACACGTCACAGTGTTTCCTCCTGCAAACACGTCACAGTGTTTCCTCCTCCTGCAAACACGTCACAGTGTTTCCTCCTCCTGCAAACACATCACAGTGTTTCCTCCTGCAAACACGTCACAGTGTCTCCTCCTGCAAACACGTCACAGTGTTTCCTCCTCCTGCAAACACGTCACAGTGTTTCCTCCTGCAAACACGTCACAGTGTTTCCTCCTCCTGCAAACACGTCACAGTGTTTCCTCCTCCTGCAAACACGTCACAGTGTTTCCTCCTGCAAACACGTCACAGTGTTTCCTCCTCCTGAAAACACGTCACAGTGTTTCCTCCTCCTGCAAACACATCACAGTGTTTCCTCCTGCAAACACGTCACAGTGTTTCCTCCTGCAAACACGTCGCAATGTTTCCTCCTCCTGCAAACACGTCACAGTGTTTCCTCCTGCAAACACGTCGCAGTGTTTCCTCCTCCTGCAAACACATCACAGTGTTTCCTCCTGCAAACACGTCACAGTGTTTCCTCCTCCTGCAAACACGTCACAGTGTTTCCTCCTGCAAACACGTCACAGTGTTTCCTCCTGCAAACACGTCACAGTGTTTCCTCCTGCAAACACGTCACAGTGTTTCCTCCTGCAAACACGTCACAGTGTTTCCTCCTGCAAACACGTTGCAGTGTTTCCTCCTCCTGCAAACACGTCACAGTGTTTCCTCCTCCTGCAAACACGTCACAGTGTTTCCTCCTGCAAACACGTCACAGTGTTTCCTCCTGCAAACACGTCACAGTGTTTCCTCCTCCTGCAAACACGTCACAGTGTCTCCTCCTCCTGCAAACACGTCACAGTGTTTCCTCCTGCAAACACGTCACAGTGTTTCCTCCTGCAAACACGTCACAGTGTTTCCTCCTGCAAACACGTCACAGTGTTTCCTCCTCCTGCAAACACGTCACAGTGTTTCCTCCTGCAAACACGTCACAGTGTTTCCTCCTGCAAACACGTCACAGTGTTTCCTCCTGCAGTCAGGTCGCAGTGTATCGGATGTCTGCACGGGCATGGCCGGCAGGCGGGGGCGTCATCCTGGGATGGGTGACCCACCCACTGGAGCTCTGCTGCCTCCTCCTCCCGCGGAGAGGGCTGGGTGCCTGCAAACTGCCAGCCTCCTTCTAGACGCGGGTGGTACCAGGACAGGCCTCCTACCACTGACACGGCAGGGGCTCCCGCAGACACATCCTCAGACACAGGCCTGGAACCAAAATGCTAGTTTGCAGTTTGACAAGTGGTCGCCGATGCTCTCCTCCACATCGTTGGCTGGGACTTAACCAAGGACTGTGCGGTGGGCTTCGTCCATGGCCCCGGGCCTCGCACTCGCGTCCACGCCTGTGGGACCCAGCCCAGAGCTTTGGCAGTGCAAGTGTCCGAGGAACCGCCACTCACGAGACCTACACCGTCACCACCTGCTCTCCCCGGAGGGGAAGCCACATGGCTGCTCACCCAGCCGCCCGCCCGTGGAAGGCCCAGGACCTTGGCCGCAGCGACGCTCATGTCTGCCGTGAGCACGGAGGCTGGGCCTTTGCTCCTCTCGGAGCTACAGCCGTGGCCTCTTTCACCAAGACCACAGGTACAGGCAGAGGCCACCAACGGGGAGTCCGGGCTCAAGCCGCTCTCACTGAAGACCCCTGGCGATGAGTCCTCAGAGCCCCTGCCTGCGCCCGGGCCTTGTGGTCCATCGTCACTGGAGAGTCGTGAGGGGTTTGAATTCACTGCCCCTGGAGGCTGGCTTCGCAAACACGTCGCAATCCGTCGGATGCACCTGGGAGCAGGTTTCCGGCACCGCCCTGTGCTGACCGCTGACCGCTGCCCAGACCAGCTCAGACGCGCTCTTACTCTCATCAGTGTGTTAGTGTCTGACCGCGAGCACTTGTGGGGGAGGAGCTCAGATCCAGCATCTGTCAAACTGTGAGTCCCCTGGGGCTGGTGAGAGGGAAAGGCTGCAGGTCACAGCTGGCTCCCTCCCCGCAGTCCTAGCCAATGCCCGCCCCCCCGCCCCCCGGCTCCCCGGGCATCCCTGCCAGGCAAGCAGCCGCTGTGCGCCCCAGGACTCCCCGAAGCGCTTCCACGCGCCACCTCTCTATCCCCCAGGCCACTTGTTAGTGTTCTTGATCCCGGTCTGAGCCCGCAGGCCCGGCAGCCCTGGGCATCCTAAGGCCCCAACAGAGGCCCCAGTGGCGCTCAGGAGCCCCGCCATGCACCTGCTTCCCTCACAGCGGGCCTGCCGGGCGCGGCTCTGGGTCCCTGTGGGCCCCCTCCAGGAACCAGGCCTGAGGAGGCCACTCCAGAGCCACCAGGGCCCCCTGGGCTCAGACTCCGGGCGTCCGAGTCTCCGTGCCACGGGCCCGTTAGAATCGCTTCCCCAACGTCCCTGCCACTTGCCCTGGCTCGCGGTGCAGCTCGTCCCCACAGCGCGGCTCCAGTCACACGTTGACAACAGAGCCTGTGGGACTGGGCCGCCCTGGCCCAGGAGCGCAGCGTCCGCTAAGAGCTCGCTGTATGCGCCCGGAGCCACCCGGACTTCCCACAGACCTGCTCCCCCACATCTGGGGCCAAAGTGGGTCCTCTTTGCCTCTCCAGCTCCCGCCGGGGCCGGAAACCGGGGCCTTGGCTGGAGGACGCTTCACCTCAGTCTCTGCCCGTCGTCACCTGCCTCGTTCTGTGTTGGTGCCGCACGTCCCTCCTACAAGGACACCAGTCATGGGCCAGGGCCCCGCCTAACCCCATCCTTCATCTGGACGTGAGCACGCTCCCAGCACGGTCCTCGTCACGGGCCCTGGGCGGGCGGACGTGGGCTGACGCGGGACGCAGCCCGGCGACGACAAACACTAGACTGAGCGCTGATCCTCGTGAGAGACCGGAGGCGGGCCGTTGCCAGCCGCTGGAAAGTCATTGTCCAGTGACGGGGGCTGGCTGCGGCTCCTGACCGCGGGCCGCCCCCATCCTGCTGCGCCAACGCCTGGCCCCGGGAGCGTCATCTCGGGGTCCCCTCTTGTCCCGATGAGGAGCGGCTCTCTGCGGACTCCGCCTCCTTTCCCGCACCCCGGAGCTTGGCCACGCGGGCCCGGTTGCCTGGGCCCCCCTTCACTGAGGGTGTCATGGGGGGTGGGGGGAGAACAGACGGTGAGGAAGGTCACGCGCAGTCGTGCGAAGGAGACAGCATGCACCTGGGTGCATTTCCTGGGAGCTGAGCACACGGGGCCTGACTGGGGTGCTCGCCCTCTCCCCACTTCCCTGGCGCTGAGCAAGTGTCCCAACCACACCCCCGCGTGGCTCTCTAATGCTTCCTTCCCTCCCAACGGGCAGCCACTCACCCTGGACTCCCGCTCATTAGCTGTTCCGGGGGGGGGGGGGGGGGGGGGAGAGGAGGGGGGGGAGGGTCTCCTGAAGCATGTCCCTTCCGGGCAGGCCCTGTGGTCTCCTGCTCTCCCAGCCCCTGCAGGGACCCGCCCGCCCTGGAGCGCCTGGTGCTGGCGCCAGTGCAGCCGCCTGGCCCGAGGCGGGAGGCGCAGGGCGGTTAACGCTTTGCTGCCCAGAACAGGACCTGAGGTTCTGTGGCTTTGCAGGTCAGAGGTTTCTATGGCAGCCTCTGGGCCTCCATCTCAGAGCTGCACTCCCTGAACCTCGTCCAGTGTCCAGGCAGAGACCAATGTGTAATGTGTGCCTTTTCCCTGAGCCGCCACCAGATGGCACTGCGCCCTCGCGGGCACCGGCAGGGAGGCCAGGAGTTCCAGATCCCCCGCAGGCAGGCAGTCAAAGGTGGGCCGCGGGCGGGGTGGGGCTGCAGCCAGTTTGACAGACATCACCCAGACCCGAAAGCCAAGGGGCCCTGAGCCTCAGCGAGGGCCTGGGGTCGGTGTGACGGACCAGGTTTGGGAGCCACTGAGCCCTGGCTTCTCGCTTTGGCTTCTGTGCGCTCCTGTTCGGGATGCTCTCCCGGCCGTGCTGCTCTGTAACTTAATCCTGGCCCCTGGTCCCAGGCAGGATACTGGAGGCACCCAGTGTGTGACGTGGACCTGCACCCACTGCTGGGCTCAGACCTGTTGGCGGGTGGGTCCCTGAGGACAGAGGACAGGCCTCTGGGTGGGCGGAGAGACCACGAAGGATGCCCACGAGGCGGCGCCGGCGGCCCAGAGGCAGGGCTGCTGAGGTGGGGCCCTGCCGGGCCTGTGAGTGACAGACTTGGGGAGCAGATGGGAGGTCCCCTGGGAGGACGCAGGGAGCACACACACGCACGCCCTGCGCTCTCCCTGCGGGCGGTGTCGCCCAGCGGGGGATGGAGAGGCCGAGGTGGGCCTTGCAGAGGGACCGGCTCAGAGGGCTGCGAGGACACGGCTGTGCTGGGAGAGGCGCACTCTCAGGAGGGCTCACGGTGCAGTGCTGAGGCCCAGGGCCAGCGAGGGACCAGCTCAGGCACGGAGGGGACAGTGAGGTGGGAACGGGGCAGCCTGAGGAACAGGTCAGCTCAGGAAACACCCCTGAGACTGGTCACTGGACGGACAGCCCTCAGGAGATGGCTCGCCTGGCCCTCGGCGCCTCCTGCCCCGTCTGCTCCCTGGAGTTCTCCGGGGGCTGCCCTGGGGGATGCAGAGGGCTGGGGCTGGGGCTGGTGACACCCCTCTGGGTTGAGGGCCTGCTGCCCCATCCCCTGCAAATCCAGAGGCACCATCAGCAAAGTCCAGGGAAGAGCAACAGTTATGGAGACCCCTGACCCAGGGGCAGTCCCCCAGGACCAGCACCGGGCGCTGTGTGAGCTGCACGGCGAGAGCTCACCCTCAGAACAAACTCGGGAAGCCTGGTGTCCGTGGGCACTGAGTCCATCACGCCAACAGCGGATCTGCACCGTCGGTGGTGGCGGAGGCACAGGCCACTGCTGTGCCCTAGACGGCCGCACCGCACAGAGGACGGATGTAATGCGTTCGCACTCTGTGTGTGCAGCTTCGTCACCCACGTGCCGTGGCCCCGGCCGTGAGCAGAGGCCGTGTGAGCCTCGCCCCGCAGGCAGCACGAGGGCAGAGGGAGGCCCGCCGGCCCGCCAGTGCTCCTGTGCAGAGCGTGCACACGGGAGGAGGAGGCAGGAGCGGAGCCGCCACTCAGCCCAGTCGGACCGCTGACCAGCTCCGCGGGGCAAGCCCGAGGGAAGGGAGGCGTCAGAACCCAGCCCTTCGTTCGATGGTGTTGGCACGAGTTTTAGAGCTTTCAGAGGAGATGCTGACCTCCTTCGAAGTGGCTCCTGAGGGGCAGGTGAGGGTGCTTTGCCCCGAGAGGCTGAGTGTGCACCGAGCTCCCTGCCTGCCTCTCTGTGCTTGGCACTCAGTCCGCGTCACCCCGTCCACGGCCAGGAGCAGGCGTGACAACGCTCCCTCTGCCCTCGGGGGACCCCAGCCCCGTGGCCCCACTGGTGTCCACGTGGCCCTGAGCCACAGCAACCGAAGGAGATGACGCAGTGACTGGCCGCTCAGAACCGTGTCCGCTCCTGAGACCCACGACTAATGCCTTTCCCGTCCTGCCCCCAGCTTGTCAGGCTGCCCACGAGCCACGTCAGCAATGAAGAAGGCCAAGCTGTCCGGGGAGCAGATGCTGACCATCCGGCAGCGCGCCAGCAACGGTAACCCACCCACAACATCCCCCTACTGCCCACCCCACCCCCACCCCATATCACCCCTCCATCCCATATCACCCCTCCACCCCATATCACCCACCCCATACCACCCACCCCATACCACCCATACCTCCCACACCACTACCACTACCCACCCCATACCACCCACCCCATATCACCCACCCCATACCACCCACCCCATACCACCCACCCCATATCACCCACCCCATACCACCCACTCCATACCACCCACACCTCCCACACCACTACCACTACCCACCCCATACCACCCACTCTATATCACCCCCCCACTCCATATCACCCATCCCATATCACCCACCACCCCATATCACCCACACCACCACCACCCACCCCATACCACCCACACCTCCCATACCACTACCCACCCCATACCACCCACCCCCATATCACCCACCCCACACCACACCACCACCACCCACCCCACACCACACCCACATCCACACCACCCACACCTCCCACACCACTACCACCCCCCCACACACACCACCCACACTCACCACCACCCACCCCCATATCACCCACCCCATACCACACCCACACCAACCACACCTCCCACACCAGTACCACCACCCCACACACACCACCCACACTCACACCCACACTCACTACCACCCACCCCATATCACCCACCCATACTACACCCACACTCACCACCACACACACACACACTCACCACCACTACCACACACACACACACACACACTCACCACCACCACTACCACCCACACCCACACCACCACCCACACCCATACCACCCACACTCACATCCATACTCACACCACCACCCACACCCACACTCACCACCACACCCACCCACACACACACACACACCACACACACCACTACCACAACCCACACCCACACCACCATGCACACTCATACCCACCCCACCCCGGCTCAGGACCGGCCGCAGCTACAAGCTGGTGCTCAGTCCTCTGGCTTACCGCAGCCGAGCACAATCAGAGACCAAGTGGGACGGACCAGGTCTGTCCTTACGATAACGCCTGTTAACCTGGGAGGGAGTCCTTCCCAGGTCACCCCGTCACCTCTCACCAGGTCTCCGCCAATGTCGCAGGGTCCCACCAGGGGTTCCAGCGGTTCCTCCCCAGGACCCACCTTGGTGCCTCTGCCCCATCCAGCCTCCTCTAAGGAGCAGAATTGGGCCCCTCCACTCCGCCTTCACTCTGAGCCCCCAGGCCTGGGTTCCTGATCCGTCTGCCAAGTCCATTCCTCTGAGTGCTGCCCACCCCATCAGGCGTGGAGGACGTGCCAGCCTCGGGGACACCCACCTGCAGTTCCATCCCTGTGCACGTGCCCATGTGCGGGAAGTGATTTGTAACCCCAACCAGCACTCTGGCCCCCCAGGACGAGTGCAGAGCCGAGGAAAGTTTGTGTCCCTGAGCGCGTGCCCAGCCGAGTGAGGTCGCCCCTGCGGCTCTGGCCAGTCACCCGGGAGGGTGACCCTCAGTGTGGTCTGCACACCCTGGCTGATTGTGTCTGGTTTTAGGGCCTTAATTGAAAGAAGGGCAGTGTTTGGGGACAGAAGGACACCCAAATGTGACTATTTTCTATCTATATATATAAAAGGCTAATATGCTAAGTGTCCAGCCGGCCGGCCGGTTGCTATGACACACACTGACCACTAGGAGGCAGAAACTCGATGCAGGAGCTGCCCAGCTGCAGTGACTTGGCAGCAGCAGTTCTCGGGTGATGCACCCCAAAACCAGAGAGGAGGGAGCCCGATTCCTCGCGGGGCCGTGTGATTCCACCTTCGGCCGTGGGTTATGTTGTTGCTGGGGCACTGCCGCCCCGAATCTGGTTACTGCTCACTTGTGTTTGCGTTCCACACCCTGTACAACAGCAACCCCATACCACCCCATACCACCCACACTTCCCACACCACTATCCCTCGGGGGATGTCGGAGAGCCAGTTTCGGCCCGATCCCCGCAGGCCAGGCCGAGGGACCCTGCTCACTCCGCAGACGCCAGGGAGGAACTGCAGGAGGTTGGCTCTAGAGCGTGTCCAGCCCATCTCACCCAGTCTCATCTCGCCAGCCACCTTCTAATTAACTTCCTTTCAATGTGCATGAGTCCGTGCACCGGGTCACTAGTCTTCAGTAAGAAAACTGGGAATTCTCACGTGGTGTTCCCCAAGCAGAGTTGTAACGCACTTGGGTTCTGTTCGCCGGGGCAGGCATAGAGAATGACGAAGAAATCAAACAGCTGGACGAAGAGATCAAGGAGCTGAACGAGTCCAACTCACAGATGGAGGCCGACATGATCAAGCTCAGGACTCAGGTCAGTTTGCCCTTCCTGCCAGCTGGGCTGCAGCCGTCCCTGCCACCTGCGGGCACAGGCGGGGGACTGGCACTGGGAGGCGCCCTTTAGCTCCCCCCACGTCGGTCTCTGCAGTTTTCGGGGTGGCGTTGCTGGAGCCAGTGGCCATCGGTCGCCTGGTTGCTGGCGTTTGTGTGGGATGAGCAGGAAGGCCAACGCCTTAAAATGACAGGTTCTTGACCTTTGAAGCCTTTTTATCTCAGCAAAGGGGTCCTCTCTTTGCATCGGTAGACGTGCCCCTGCCTGCGGGCGGTGCCCACTCCCCGTGTCCACACTTTGTGCCTCTCAGATCACCACCATGGAGAGCAGCCTGAAGACCATCGAGGAGGAGAACAAAGTGATCGAGCAGCAGAACGAGTCCCTGCTCCACGAGCTGGCGAACCTGAGCCAGTCGCTGATCCACAGTCTGGCCAACATCCAGCTGCCGCACATGGTAAGTGAGTGCGTCTTCCCCCGAGCTGCCCGCCTGGCCGGCCCCTGACCCACAGTCTAAGATCCAGCTGCCACCGTGGTAAGTGACTGAGTCGGCTCCCGAGCTGCCCGCCTGGCCGGTCCCTGACCCGCAGTCTGGCCGACACTCGGCTGCCTCCGTGGTAAGTGACTGAGCGTGCAGGCGGGCACTGGTGGCCTGCCCAGCGCCCCGGGAGGAGATGTCTGTGGTGACTGCTCGTGGAGCCCGCCCGCCGTGGCGCTGCCTGCTAGAGCCTGGTGGCTGGTCCGGGCACCCGTAGAGTGAGCGTGCTCTGAGGAGGCCTTTAACCATGATGCAGACAGTGGCCAGGCTGTGATGCTGTTTATGCTGATGTGAATATCCTATTCAGAAAATGAAAGCTGTGTATGAACTACTATTTAATATCTCGTAGGACCCAATCAATGAACAAAATTTTGATGCATACGTGACTACTTTGACGGACATGTATACAAATCAAGATCGTTATCAGAGCCCAGAAAATAAAGCCCTCCTGGAAAATATAAAGCAGGCTGTGAGAGGAATTCAGGTCTGACCAGCTGCTCAGTGACGTAGTGGCGGAACCTGCTAGAAAGGACGCCTGTCGCCCTGCTGCTGCCCCGCCCGAGCGCATCCGTGCTCATGTCTGTCCGAGAGTGTCCCGCTCAGAGACTCTCCATGGCCTCACGTCCTGCTTTAACGTAGCACCTGCAGATAGTTGGACACATTCACGTTTTGTACGTTTCACATGAGCCGACATAGTGTGATTCTCCATGTAATGTTCATAGCTGCTAATGTATGCACATTTGGGGGGATATATATATTTCTGAAGAGGTAAGCTGATCAAAATAGAGTGTAAATTCTTTTTAATGCTTAGTGGTTAAATGTTTTAGTATTTTGAACTGAAATGGACACAAAGAAACGGCTTTGAATGACCATGAGGTGGCTGCAGCCACGTTTCAGACACCGCCATTTCGCCTCGCGGCGGGGGATTTTATGGAATTTAAGAAGTACATTTTGTGTGCATATTGTTTCATAGCAAGAATTGTTTGCAAAAAATGCTTTATTTTTGAACGATGCTTGGAAATATTATGTGATTTTTTTGTTTGTTTGTTTTAGGAGGATGGTGTATGGTGGGGGCAATAAGTGAGGTTTTTTGCATTCCAAGGAAATGGCATATGGACTAACTGTAAGAAATGAGATAAGTAATTTATTGTAACAACATCAGCCATGGAACTTGGCAGAAGATGCAAAGCAGCTCACACGGCACTTTCTAATTTGCTCCTGAGCGTGGCATGTGAGACCTGGGAACTGAGCTCCCGCAGGGGCTGCAGGAGGCAGCGAAGACCCCTCACCCCAGTGAACTCCGAGCTGCCCTCCCTCCCTCCCGCGTCCCTGCCTCAACTGGCTCTGCTGCAGGGAGGCCTGGCCAAGGAGTCGGCTCCCTCGGCTCGGAGGTCACTTCCGAGTGTTTATTCCCCTCCCCCTCAAACACTGTCGTTGCTGTTGTTATTATTTTGCATTTGGGGCATAAAGGGAAAGGACTTGTGAGTCTTCGAGTTACGGGACTGGATTTTCTGCTGAAATCGGTGGCAAAGCTGCTCAGAACCGTGTCTCCCGCTGACTTCAGCTTCGCGTGAGCCTGTGGTGCGTTGAGGGCTCTCTCCCCAGGCCCTGGAGTCCCCACGCCCTGGAGTCCGACCACGGAGGGTTGCCAGCCTGCGGCCCGAGCTGCTCGAGGACGGTGCAGTCCAAGCAGGTGTCCTGGAGGTACTTCAGCACTTTCTCTGTCGCGAGCTCCGCCAACATGTCCGCCCCTGGAGACCGCCGTGTCCCCGACAACCCGAGACTGACCGGCCTGCCCCGAGGACTCGCGGCCGTGTCATGGCATCACTTCCTTCCATGTCTTGATGTTACGCAGGAAGTACAAAAGTACTTTACAATTTTGTTATGAAAAAAAGATGGGTTTTGTAAAAATTAAAAAAAATATTTTTAGCAGAACAGGACTTACAGGGTCATTGTCCCCACAACGTGCCAGTCGACTATTTGCACTCACCTGTCCTCTGTGTCCGAGCGGAGGTGTGCAATCTGCGTCCCAGCCTCGCGACGCCGGCCCGGAGGACCCGGGGCCCGCGGGCGGACCCGACACCGCGCTGAGGGGGCCGCCGGGCCTCCCACAGACTCTGATCCAATGCCCGACCTCGTGGACATGTATATAACCACATCCCAGCGGCACTTTATACGCTCACTGTACACACGCTCCATCCTCACAAGGACTCCCGTGACGAGCTGGGAAAAGGTGTGTAATTACCGGGGCTCCGCAGCTGCTCGGTGGCCTCTCTGTTAGCCCGTAGTCGTAGCTGCCGCGCTCAGAATTGCCTTCGAGAGCTGACGCCAGGGCCAGCACCTGCTGCCACGCCCCGGCCGCCGCCGCTGTTCATATCGGCACCTGCATCCCCGTTGTGTCCGCAGCTTCCCGCCATATAGCGATGCTTCTCGTAGAGTAATAGGTAGTCTCGGTTTCGGATTCTTGTTATCACCTGTGTGCAATGGAAAGGGGTTTTAAGCACAAATCTGCTGCTCACCTGACATTGGTAATAATATCCAATCAGTTACCTGTGACTGTTCCATAGGGGACCACAGTGTCCATGCTAGAATGCTGACCTTTCATATGGGATTATCGTGAGTCATCAGAGTTTATTTATTATAACTTATTGTTCATATTCATTTCTAAGTTAATTTAAGTGGCCATTTATTAAGACAGAATTTTGTATAAATATTTATTGTGCTCTGTGGAACTGAAGTTTGATTTATTTTTGTACGACACGGCATGGGTTTGTTGACACTTTAATTTTGCTAAAATGTGTGGAATCACGAGTTGCAGTGATACTTCATTTTTAAATTGTGAACTTTGTACAAACTTTGTCATGCTGATGTTCACACATCTTTCCTCTAAATAAAAGGTGTTGCCACATTTGTAGCACGACGGATCTCTAACCGGGGTCTGCGTCTTCTTTCGGGGCCACGCCGTTTGGGTCCCAGGCGGCCACATTCGGGGAGGGTTAGCTCTCCCCCCCCCCCCCCCGTGTCACTGCCCCCGGCCCCCAGGACACGTCACGTGTCTACGTGAGATCTCTCCCCAGGGCAGGGACCTTCTGAACACCACACACCAGGAGGCCTAGGTGCACGGACAGCGTCTGTCCCTGAGGATCCCCCGCTGCTCTCCCTCCTCACGGCCTCGGCCTGCCCTCGTTCCAGACCAGCTCAGGTCAGTGCGTCCCAGGACCCCAGGACCGCTGCACCCCGAGGCCGCGGCTCCTCCTGAGGGCTGACCCCGGCGGGCAGTGACCTGAGGCAGAGGCAGGAAAGTGACCGGAGGAGCTGTGGACACAGGCACCTGGGATCCGCCACACCGCTGTGGCTGCCGGTTTGATTTTTAACCCGACTTTTTTAAATGGTTAAAAAGCAGAAGATGGACCGGTTTCCTCTGTAACCGAGCGTCCTAGGGACCTGACACCTACTTGGAAATGCAGTCGCTAAGCCATCATCCAGGACCCTGAGAAAGGGCGCTAAATGCAAACAGATGCCCATCAGTGCTGGTGGCCGGGACAGCCGAGGTCCGCGGGTGGGGTGGGAGTCTGGCCAGGCGGGCGTGTGAATGCAGCTCCGCCCCCGACACTTCTTCCTGCCAGATGGTACTTTCCCGTGGGAATGGCTATGGAATCGACAGTGTCTCCCCCAGATTTCATGTTTTGAAACCGAAGCCCCAATGGGATGGTGCCAGGGGCTGGGGCTTTGGAAGGTGATGAGGGATGGGTGCCCTTGTCCCTGGGGAGCTCAATCTCCCCCACCCTCTCCTCAAAAGCAGTGCTGCCTGTCACCCCCCCTGCCCCCCGCTTCCAGCCAGAATTCAGCAACCCTCCTACCATTGCCGCCAGGAGGACACAGGACACCCCCGTCAGGCTCACCTGGAAGACACACCCCTATCAGGCTCACCTGGAGGACACACCCCCATCTCTGCACCTGGAGGACACACCCCCCGTCTCTGCACCTGGAGGACACACCCCCGTCTGCTCACCTGGAGGACACACCCCCGTCTCTGCACCTGGAGGACATACCCCCGTCTCTGCACCTGGAGGACACACCCCCGTCTGCTCACCTGGAGGACACACCCCCGTCTGGTCACCTGGAGGACACACCCCCGTCTGCTCACCTGGACGACACCCCCATCTCTGCACCTGGAGGACACCCCCCCGTCTGCTCACCTGGAGGACACACCCCCGTCTGCTCACCTGGAGGACACACCCTCGTCTCTGCACCTGGAGGACACACCCCCATCTGCTCACCTGGAGGACACACCCCCGTCTGCTCACCTGGAGGACACACCCCTGTCTGCTCACCTGGAGGACACACCCCCGTCTGCTCACCTGGAGGACACACCCCTGTCTGCTCACCTGGAGGACACACCCCCGTCTGCTCACCTGGAGGACACACCCCCGTCTGCTCACCTGGAGGACACACCCCCGTCTGCTCACCTGGAGGACACACCCCCGTCTCTGCACCTGGAGGACACACCCCCATCTGCTCACCTGGAGGACACACCCCTGTCTGCTCACCTGGAGGACACACCTCTGTCTGCTCACCTGGAGGACACACCCCTGTCTGCTCACCTGGAGGACACACCCCCGTCTCTGCACCTGGAGGACACACCCCCGTCTGCTCACCTGGAGGACACACCCCCGTCTGTGTACCCCGCCCTCTGGTCCTGCCACAGTGGTGGCCTCCAGCCCCCTCCTCATGCACCCCCCTCACTACACCCTGCTGCACCCACGCTCACTCCTCTAGCAAGCTGTCCCAGGCCCGGCTATTTCAGAACCAGCCGGCAGGTTGGCTCGATGGGCCTGCAAGAACTCTGCGAGCCGAGGGTCAGGCGACGGGGCGCGTGTGTGAGTTCTGGGTTGGAGCGGCTGTGGTCTGAGCAGCACAGCTTCGGAGGAAAAACACCCTGAGCTGAGACCACCCCTAACCTTCCTTGTAGCCCGTCCAGAAGACTGGCCTCCACGTGGGGGTTCCCAGGCCCCACCGGCTCCCACTGGGCAGCCATAGGCCGGGGCCTGGGTTCCTCAGCGTCCCTGCCTTCAGAGGCCTTGGTGAGTCTGCGGGAGAGGGAGAGAGAGATGGGAACATCCATGATGAGAGAGAATCATGGATCGGCTGCCTCCTGCACGCCCCCCACTGGGGATCGAGCCCACAACCTGGGCACGTGCCCTGACGGGAATGGAACCCTGACCTCCTGGGTCATAGGTCGACGCTCAACCCCTGAGACCTCTCCCCCTCCCCCCGTAGGCCAGGCCCTTTTAGATTTTTAGGGAAATGGCTCCCTGTAGGTGCTTTCCACACGTGGCCTCTCAGCAGGCCAGAGGCGGAGGAGGCTCTGGAAGGACTCTAGGCCATGAGCAGAGGCTGCCCCACCTGCCTGTCGGCCGTGACCCCAGAACCAGTGTTCCCCCGCGGAACGCCGTCTTCTCTGCAGACAGGGCCCTTGCAGGTGGCATTCGTCAAGTTAGGGCTTGGTCATCAGGACCGGCTCGTGGGAAGCAGAGAAAAGACCCTGAGGACCGACACAGGGAAGCGCCCGTGACCAGGAGGCGGAAGTCAGCGTGACAGCTGAGGGCACCAGGGCCCAGCCTCACAGGAGCCGAGAGAGGCCTGGGCGACTGGACCTCCGGCCTCCAAAGGACCCGACCCGGCACCTGGATCTTGGATTTCTGGCCTCTAGGCCGGCCGGAGAACAGCATGCGGTACCTCCCTGCAGCTCAGACACTGGGGTGCAGTCACCGACCCCCGGACCCCCGCCCGGCACTGCTGCCAGACCTTGTCCCCCATGGGGCAGGGAGAGCGGCGGAAGGGACTCAGGGACCTGCAGGTAAAGGTGGCCCCCCAGGCAGCCAGGCCTGCGAGGGGACTAATGGTCTGGGAAGGGCCCCTGGCCGTGCCGACCTGGGCCACCCGGACCCCTGCCTTTCTGAGGGATGGCCATGCTCAGGGCTCTCACTTCCCCTTCAATCGTCACAGCTCCGGTACAGGTGGGGAAACAGGCCCAGAGAGAGGGAGGACGTTGCCCGGGGTTACAGACTTGGTGAGGCTGCCTCCCCCTTTTTGTGATGTTCCAAAGCCCACGTCCTTTTCTGTGTGACTCCTCAAAGGTCCAGTGGGAGGAGGACAGGAGGCATGGACACTGAAGAGGCAGCAGGAAGTTCCGGCCGCGTGTCCGGGCGCTAGCACTGCGGACGGATGCTGGGCTGGTCCCCTCAGCAGAGCCTGGCGGACGAGGGAGCTGGGGCCGGAGGGCGCCGGAAGCTCTGCGCTTGACCCCAACCTGGTCAGCCAGGCGAGGCCAGCCATTTCCCGCCCCCTCCGGCCAGGGCCGCGCGAGGGGCCAGCAGCAGTGGGGTGCAGCTGCCCAGTAAAGGTCTAGGGGCCCCACTGAGTCCCCACGGGGGGCACAGGTCAGTGCCTGGCACCTGGTGATGGAGCTCCTGCCCCTCCCCGACTGGCTGCAGGTCCTTGGCAGGTCACTCAGAGCCTCCAGATGGGTTTTCCATCTGCAAAATGGGGCGACCGGCGTGGCACCGTGGGTGCGTCCGAGGCTCCGGCACTGAAGGTGGCACAGGCCTCGGGTGCACAGTGTCTCTGAGTCTCCAGGACCTCGCCAACACTCACCGAGGCGGCTCTGAAGGAACCGGGATCGAGGTGCAGGCAGCTCCCTCCACTCGTTAGCCTTTGCTCCTCTGGGTGGTGATCTAACCGACCAAACACAGGCAAGTGGCATCAGGGCACCTGAACGGAATGTTCCCTGTAGACAGATAACAGGCCTGGGGCTGGTAATCCATGTGGAAAGTGGTCGTGGAGGGAAGGGGACATTTCACCTGGGTCTAGGCAACAGAAAACTTCCTCAAAGGATTCAGGGAGGGTCAGGATCCCAGCGTGCAAGGCCCCCGCGGGCCTCTAGAGGGCAGACGCGGGAAATAACGAACAAAGACCTGGATTCTTCCAGCAATCCAGCTCAATGTAAGAGCTCATTACTGAATGCAAATTCTTCCAGGCCCAAACCATGCAGGTGTGGCCCCCATCCCCACCACAGCTCCTCACCCAACGCCCTGCACATGGCTGCATGCCAGTCAGGGGTCTCCAGAGAACAGCAAGCACTATGGTATGGATGGTGGGTGAGTGGGTGAACAATGGATGAATGGATGGATGATGCATGGTGGGTGGATGGATGGGTGGGTGGATGGTGGGTGGGTAGATGGATGGATGGGTGGGTGGGTGGGTGGATGGATGGGTGGATAGATAGATGGGTGAGTGGATGGATGGATGGGTGGGTGTGTGGATGGATAGGTGGGTGGATGGTGGGTGGGTAGATGGATGGATGGGTGGGTGGGTGGATGGTGGGTGGATGGGTAGATAGATAGATGAGTGGGTAGATGGATGTGTGGGTGGATGGGTGGATGGGTGAGTGGTTAGGTGAATGGATGGATGGATGGATAGATGGTGGGTGGATGGATAGATGGTGGGTGGATGGCTGGATGGTGGGTGGATGGGTGAGTGGTTGGGTGGATGCATGGATGGATGGATGGTGGGTGGATGGATGAGTGGTTGAGTGGATGGATGGATGGATGGATAGATGGTGGGTGGATGGCTGGATGGTGGGTGGATGGCTGGATGGTGGGTGGGTGGGTGAGTGGTTGGGTGGATGGATGGATGGATGGATGGTGGGTGGATGGGTGAGTGGTTGAGTGGATGGATGGATGGATGGATAGATGGTGGATGGATGGCTGGATGGTGGGTGGATAGGTGGATGGTGGGTGGATGATGGATGGTGGGTGGATGGATGGATGGTAGGTGGATAGGTGAGTAGATGGATGGGTGTGTGGGTGGGTGGATGGACAATGGATGGATGGATAGAAGGATAAATGGATGGACAGGATGTAGGAAGGAAGGAAGGAGGGGAGGACAGATAGATTTTAAGGAATTTGCTCATGCAGTTGTGGGTGCTGGCAGGGCCCCAATCCCTAGGGTAGCCAGGGACCCGCACTCAGGATCTGGGGCTACCGTCTTGAGGCAGAGTCTCTTCTCTGGGATTTTCACTCTTAAGACCTTACTCGGAGGGGCTGAGGCCACGACGTGACGGAGGGCGGTCTCCTTAGTTCCAGTCATGATGGTACACCAGCCCCCCTACAAGACGCCTCCACACGACCCCGGGTTAGAGTTTGCTGTCCGGGTGCCACCTTGACACCTAAAGTCAAGGTCACTGCTGGTCAGGGGACGGCAGGTGAGCTGAAGAGAGAAGCTAGCTACCTGCTCAAAGATGCTCACCTATGGGTGCAGTGCGCTGGGGGTCCCCCTTGGAAGGGAGGGGTCCGGACAGGGTCACAGGTCAAAGCTGACCTGTCAAGAGGAGGACCCGGTGGACCCGGGAAATATGTGTAAAGTGTCAGAACGCAACTGCAGACGTATTTGTAACCAGCCTCTTCCTTCCTTCCCTCGGTCTGTGCACCTCCCGTGGCTTCACCCACCCCGCTGTGGGCTGTGGTGACGGGGTTTGCCTCTGTGACCACAGGGGAGGGACCTGGGGTCTGGAGCATCCCAGCCCGCCCTGCACCGGCCCTGCATGGGCTCTGCTCCCAGCGGTGCCTCGAGGTGGCAGGGACAGGAGGTGGGCGGTTAACAGGCCTCGGGTCTCAGGCGGGCTGCCCAGCTCCCTGTGTGAGTGTGTGTGTGTGTGAGTGTGTGTGTATGTGTGTGTGTGTGTGGAGAGACAGAGACAGAGAGAGAGAGATAGAGAGAGAGAGAGAGGAGAGAGAGAGAGGAGAGAGAAAGAAACAGAGAGAGGAGCAGGGAGCGCCAGCTTGGACGCGTGCCTGGAACGTGGAAACGCTCTGTAAGTTTCATAAAACAACAAAACCCCCTCGCACACATGTGGGAACCGCATGTGGCTTGGCCGCGGCCTCCAGCTGCCGAGGGCAGATCTGGGACTGAACCCCTGGCCCCCTGGTGTCGGCTGCACACCCAGAGCCTCGCGGAGGGAGGGGGACGCAGCGTGCGGACGTGGGGCCGGAGGTCCTCGCCCCGCCCCGCCCCGCCCCTGCCCTGGGGAGGTGGGGGTGGGACGCCAGAAGCCGCGCGCATGTGCACCGCTGGCGCCCCCCGTCCCCCGCCCCCCGCACAGCTGGGACATAGGCCGCAGTCGGGCGGGCGGGCGCAGTCCGGAGCCGGCCTGGGAGGCGCGGGGGGCCTCCGCGGTCGGTCTGTGCGTCCGAGCGTCCGTGCACGCCGAGGCCATGGCCGTGCGCCCCGCGCGCCCCTGCCTGCTGGCGCTCCTGCTGTGCGGCGTGTGGGGGCCGCTGGCCGCCGTGGCTCAGAGGCCGGGCGCGGGGTGCCCGAGCCGCTGCCTGTGCTTCCGCAGCACCGTGCGCTGCATGCATCTGCTGCTGGAGGCCGTGCCCGCGGTAGCGCCGCAGACCTCCATCCTGTGAGTACGGGGGCCGGGGCGCGGAGGCCGGGGGCGCGGGGGCCGGGAGCCGAGGGCGCAGGGGCCGGGAGCTCGGGGGCCGGGGGCTTGGGGTCTGGGAGCCGGGGGCGCAGGGGCTCGGGGGCCGAGGGCCGAGGGCCGAGGGCGCAGGGGCCGGGGGCTGGGGACGCGGGGCTCCGGGGATTGGGGGCGCGGGGGCCGGGGGCGCAGGGGCCGGGAGCTCGGGGGCCGGGGGCTTGGGGTCTGGGAGCCGGGGGCGCAGGGGCTCGGGGGCCGAGGGCCGAGGGCGCAGGGGCGCAGGGGCCGGGGGCTGGGGACGCGGGGCTCCGGGGATTGGGGGCGCGGGGGCCGGGGGCGCAGACGGTCTGCGATCTTGGCCGGGGAACGTGGAGACCCAGGCGGGAGAGCGGGTGTTGGGGGCCGGGCGTGCCCGCGGGCTTTTGTCCGCTCTGGCCGGTGGCGCGGAGGGCGGACCTGGGCGCGGAGCGCGGCCTCCGGAGCCGCCTTTGTTCGGAGCCCGGAATCCCCGCTGCCGGGGACGTCGTCGAGGAGCCGGGGAAGCCCCGCTCGCTCGGATCCCCCTCCCGCTCGCCTCTCTCCTCCGTCCCCCTTCTGTGCGCCTCCCCCTTCCCCTCTCCCCCTCTCCCCTCCGCCCCTCCCGCTCCTCCTCCGAATCCCCGCTCTCCTCCTCCGGGAACCTCCCTGGGGATCCTCAGGTCCGAGCGCACCTGGCGGCCAGGACTCCGGGAGGGGCCGCGGGGCTGGTCCTCGGGGTCTAGGCAGCCGAGTCCGAGCGGGTCTCCAGCCGGCGCCGCGATCGCGAGTGGGTCAGACTTCGCGGGGCGCGGGCGCCGCTTCCGCGCAGAGTTCCGCGCGCGGTGTCTCCGCGGGCCCCGACCCGCTCGCGCCCCGGAGGCCACATTCCGCTCCCTGGACGCGGGCGCCCGGGACCCCGAGGGTGCGGACGCGGCTGGAGGAGCGGCTGGCTGGGGGCGGAGGCCCGCGTGCCTTCAGGCGCCGCCACAGCCCGGTCCCGGCTGCCGCTCCGGATGCCGGGCATAGTTTCCACTCGGCCTGGCCGGGCCGGGCTTGGCTCCGCCGCGGGACCTGCCGAGGCCGGGAGAGCTGGAGCGGGCGACTCGGGAAGTGGGCGGGCGCGACCTCCCCTGTGGCGCCGCCTCGGGTCCCGCGGGCGCGATCGGCCCAGAAACCCGGCCGCGTGCGGAGGGCTCGGGCCGCGTGGGCGGTGCGCGCGGACCGCTTAGTCCTCGCGAGTCGGGAAAGCGGGGACCCTGAGCCCGGCCCGCGTCCGGCTGGTGCGCTGCGCCCGCGTCCTGACGGCGTTTTAGGCAGAAAAGGCTGGAGAGCGTTGCCGCCCAGCGGGTCCGCCGCCCGGTGCTGGGGAAGGAGCGGGGTCGGGCCGCGGGGTTCCGGGAAGGAAGGCGCCCACAGGCAAACTCCCGCCGCGATCGCGCGTGGGCCAGGCGTTTCCCTGCGTTTCTGGGACTTGGGGCCGTTGTCCGTGAGCCCGCGCTGGGTCATCCGCTCGGCCTGGCAGAGTGCGGCTGACCCGGCCCCGGGGGGCCAGCCGGGTGCGGGGAGGGCCTGCAGGTCACAGCCGCGCACACCCCAGCTGGCGGGGGGGACCCCATGCTGCCCGCTGCACACCTGGACGGGAACACCGGACCGCAGGCCAAGTCCTGGCGGGACAGGTTCAGGCCCCGGGGCCGGACCGGGGCCCAGGTGGGTGGGAGGTGGCGGTGATGGCGGTTTGGGGAGGAGCCCGTGGCGGGTGCGCCCCTGGGAGCAGGTGTGAGCGGGGCGCGGCCTGGGGAGACCCGACATGGTCTCGGGGCCCCGTTATAAATTCCACTCAGCGTTTCTCCCAGGTCTCTGCTCTCACGCATTTTATTTTTTATTAAAATTAAAAATCCTGCCGAAACCGGTGTGGCTCAGTGGATAGAGCGTCGGCCTGCGGACTGGAGGGTCCCAGGTTCGATTCCGGTCAAGGGCATGTACCTTGGTTGTGGGCACATCCCCAGTGGGGTGTGTGCAAGAGGCAGCTGATCGATGTTTCTAACTCTCTCTCCCTCTCCCTTCCTCTCTGTAAAAAATCAATAAAGTATATTTTTAAAAATCCTGCGGTGGATCAGAATCTGGAAGGTGCCAGGCTCTCCCCTCAGGCCGGGCCCATAGCGGGTTGTTTGGACCCGAGGTTCCCTCCGAACTGCCCGGCCTGAGACCCCCTGCGGCTCGGGTTTGGGTGAGTTCCGGCCACAGGGACGCAGAAGGGCTGCTCTGGAAGCTGGGCCGCCCCCATCCCGGGACCCCCCCTATCCTGGGACCCCCCCATCCCGGAACCGCCCCCCATCCCGGAACCCGCCCCCCCCATCCCGGGACCCGCCCCCCATCCGGGAACCTGCCCCCAACCCGGGACCCCCCCATCCCTGGCCGCCCCCCAACCTGGGACCCACCAGCCTCAGGCTTAGGCTTTGCAACTCCTCCCCCCACAGAGGCACCTTCAACCCGCCTGTCACTCAGCTGGGAAGTTCCTGCTTTAAGTTAAACTGGTCACCCAGGCAGCCGTCGGTCACCCTAATAATAAAGAGCTAATAATGTCAAAGGACGTTTTACCAGCCCCTCCCGCCTTCCCCTCCTGTTGGGGTCCTGCCCCCCCCCCACACACACACACCCTCAGCCCCTTCCCCGCCCTGGGCCTCCCCTGCACCCTGGGCCTCCCCTGCACCCAGGGCCTTTCCTGCCCGGTGGTGGGAACCCGCCTTTCAGAAACGACGCCCACCCACCTCCGGGCAGTCAGAGCCCTGAGCACCGATGCCTCCGGGGTCAGGAACCCCGTGCGGAGGGGCCTGGGGTGGACCCCTCAGAGCGGCACCCCCACCCCCCCCCCCCCCCGACCCTCCAGGCCTCCGGTGCCTGCAGACAGGGTTCCCACGCCCTGGTTTTCTGATCGGCCCCTGAGTGTTCGGGCTGTGCCGGTTCCGGCTCCGATCTCACGGAACACCTGGGCGGGGGGCGCAGGAGTGAGGCCGGCGCAGGGCTGTGGGCTGCCGGAGGCGGGCACCGCGGGCTCAGGACCCCCGCCCCTCGGTGTGGACGCTGTCGCGAGGCCCATGCCCACGCTGGGAGGAGGGCCCGGCCCGCCTTGTTCCCTGGAGACCAGCCTCCCCTCCACCGGCCTCCCCTGGCGGCCCCGGGCCCGGCTCCGGAGAACCTAACTAACGCCAGCAGCTTCCTTTGCACAGGTGGGTGGGGGAGAAACGCGGCCCAGGTGGGGGGGCCGTGGAGGGAGCTGGGAGCTGGGAGGGCAGCCTGGCCACAGGTCAGTGGTGGGAAGGCCGCCTGCCGTTCCGGCTCTGCGGACGCGGCGTGAGGGACGCCGTCTGTGAGCCGGAGCCTGTGGCTGAAGACAGATTCCTGCTGTAAATCCTGTTAAAACGCGTCAGCCCCGCTCGCATCTGAAAAGCACGTGAGGACGTGTAACACACGTGGGTGTTGGTGCCGGACTCCTTCTCCGCGTCGACCCGAAGCCTCAGTGACCCACGGTCTCGGTTCCCCACCCTCAGCCTCCTCTGAAAATGTTGAGTGGAAAATTCCAGAAACAAGCCGTGTGTAAGTTTTGAATCGCAGGCCGTTTGGTCGCCGGTTGAGATCTCACTCCATCCGTCCCCCGCCCCCCAACCTGACTCACCCCCGAACCTGACTCACCCCCGAACCTGACTCACCCCGCCTCGCCCGCCCTTAGTCACCGGGCAGCCGCTCGCCTCTCAGACCAGCGGTCACCAGGGCACCGGCACCGTTTCACTTACTCCTAACGGCCCGAAGCCGAGGGCGGCCGGCAGCGCAGACCGACCAGCAGCCCGGCCGTCCTGTCCGTCCTGTCCGTGGAGGGGACCTGCTCGTGGGGGGGACGCCGTGCGGAGGTTCTCACAGGAGGCCCCGCACGCCGCTGTGCTCACTGCGTGTCGTCCTCGTTCTGGTTTTCATTAGTGATTGCTCGTCTCTGCGGCACCTGATTTCCAAACGAAACCACAGGAGTGGGTTTGGGGAAACGTACAGGGGTCGGGGCTGTGGGTGGTTTCAGGCGTCTCTGGGGTCTTGTCCCCTGTGGGGAGGGGGCTGCACTACGTACCCGTCGCCCGGGCCAGGCCGGGGCTGGCAGTCAGCCTTCGGGGGCCCAGGGGCCCGCGTGCTGGGCTCAGAGGGACTGCGGTTCCCGAGCCGCGGTGGGGGCGCCGTCGCCATCGGGAGGTGTCTGCGTGGTGATTTCCCGGCACCGTTTGGAAACGTGTGTCTGGAACGTTAGGAACGCCCGGTGTGGGTGTGAGTGTAGGTGTAGCTGCGCTTCCTGGGGGAGCTCCCTCCCCCTCTGTCCTGAGCCCAGGAGGGGGCTGTGGCCGGAGGGAAGCAGGCCCGTCGCTGGGAGTGTGGGTCCTGCTGGCCTCCTCCCGCCCGGGGCCACCCAGACGCAGTTTTGTTTAATTAACAGATTATTGACTTCAGAGAGGAAGGAAGAGGGAGAGAGGGAGAGAAACATCGATGAGAGGGAATCATCGATTGGCTGCCTCCTGCACGCCCCCTACTGGGGATCGAGCCCGCAACCCGGGCATGTGCCCTGACCGGGAATCGAACCGTGACCTCCGGGTTCAGAGGTCACGCCGGCCGGGCCTGCCCTGCGCAGCCCTGTGACTTGGTTCCCCTGCACAGCGAGGACGGGCCGCGTGGGCTCCCGTCTGTCCCTCCTCCCGGGCCCAGGGCGGTGGCCCGGGGGAAGCAGGGCCTTTTAGAAGTGGGTGCCGGGCCGACGGGCCGAGGTTCCACATCAGAGTGTCAACATGACTGGGGGTTCCAGGGTCCAGACCCACGTCCTCCGCCCTCGGCAGCCGGCTGAGGCTGGCCCTGCGGCTCTGGGCTGCCCCCCCCCCCCCCCCCCGGGCGAAGGGGAGGTTTTACGGTTACGACCGGGGAGGCCACTGCCCACAGGAAAAACCTCAAACAGACGCCTGGGAGGCCCGTGTGGGGCCAGCGGGGTCCCCGGCACCTCGCAGTCGGGGCCAAGCTGGGCCTGGCACCGGGGCCTCGTCTCCCTCACTCGGACGCGGTGGGGCCCCGCACACGGGTCCGGACCGTGGTCCGAGTTACTGAGCACACGATCCGGCCGCTTTGGGGCACACACGAAGGCGAGATGTCTTTCCATTGAGTGACCTTTTCTGGTAAATGTGACTTAAAAGCAGCTAAACTTGCCCAGCTGGCTCAGGGGTGAGCGTTGACCTAGGATCCAGGAGGTCACCGTTCAATTCCCGGTCAGGGCACAGGTCTGGGTTGCCGGCTCGATCCCCAGTGGGGGGCGTGCAAGAGGCAGCCGATCCAGGATTCTCATCATTGATGTTTCTCTCTCTCTCCCTCTCCCTTCCTCTCTGAAATCAATTTAAAAAAATACATATTTTTAAAAAGCAGCTAAACCCGACTGAATCGGGCGTCGTGGGGGTGAGGACATCCGAGTCTCCCTGGAGCTGCGGAGCCTGGTCGGCCCGGGGTCCTGGCTGTGGGGGAACGGGGCTCGGGGCGCTGTACCCCGACACCCTCGCGGGGCCCGTCCTGGTGGCAGAACATGGCGGAGTGGTTCTTGGTGCCGGCGTCCCAGCCGACGCGTGGTCTCCCAGGCGGGATTATTGATTATTGATTATTGATTATTGTGTAGCCACAGCTTGAATTCTTTCTTGGGGTTAATTTTGAAAAATACAAGTTAGTCTTTCCCTCCCTGAGTCCTGGTGTCTCTTCAGATGCTACAAAAAGCAGAGCAAGTCCTGGGGTGCCAGGCAGAGGGTCCCGGTGGGGGCCGGGCGGGTGGCAAAGTGGCCGAGGAGGGAGACTGGTTCCGAGTCGGGTCTCGGTCGGTGCTCCTGGCTCGGGTAAGGGTCAGTCGTCGTAATTGGATCAGTTTCTGGACCCTGTTGCCTCGCTCCTTGGTTTCTCAGCACCCTGCAGGGTAGAGAAACGGGGGGCACTGGTCCCCCAGAACTCACCCAGCGATCTGGGGTGAAGGGTGGCCCGTGGCCTCCGTGTGTCCCCAGGAGGCGCCTGGTCCCCGTGTCGGCCTCATGGAGACTCCGTGGCGGGCGTGCCGGCCTGACTGCCCACCGGTGGTGGGCTCATGCCCGCCCGGCCGCCTCGCCCGCCCTGCCCGGCCCTCAGGGGGCTCAGAGCCAGGCCGTCCCCGAAGGTCCCCTGGTTGGCGCCCCCTCGGGGAGCGGTGGGGCCCTCTGCAGGACCGGCCACACGGCTGGCGGTCCCAGTTCTGACCTTTGCACGCGTTTTCTTTTAGGGAAAACAAAAGCCTCATCGATCACGGTGACACGGGCCGGTTCCGTGCTTGCCGTGCCGTGTGGGCTGTGACCTGTCTTTGCCGCAGTCGAGATAATGAGCCCCTCCCCCGGCCACAGCCTGCCTCCCCCCCCCCCCGTTTCCTCTTTGTTCTCGGCTGGAATGTCTTTGTCTGGATTTGGCAGATCCGGGAAGTCCTGCCTGGCAGCCGAGTGCGGGCCCAGCTGCTCCCCACGTGTCCGGGGCCAGAGGGGGGTTCCCAGCGAGGCCTCCTGGGCTCCCCGTCTTCGTGGGAAGAAATTAAACTCGAATGTCAGTTTCTCCAGCGAGTGGGCTGGTCCGGGCGCTGGGCGGCGGCGGCGGCGGCTGGGAGCTGGCCCGGCCCGGCTGTTGGACTGCCGTCAGGCGGGTCCTGGGCCTCGCCGAGCCCCGCGGTGGTGTCACCCGGACCCTGAGGTTGGGCAGGTGCGTCTCGGCTCCTTCCGCCTGCGCCTGCCGGTGAATCCGCTTCGTTGATCTCGGCAAACGCCCGCGTGGAGTCAGCAGGGCCCCCTCGGTCATTTCCCTCTGTGCAGAGGCCCTCGGCCCCTGGTGGTGCGCACAGCACACCCGTCAGGGCTCAGCTGGACGCGCAGCCCCGGGTCCCCGCTCCGTCCGGCGACCTCCGGCTCCCGGCTCCCCGGACGCACAGCCCTCCCTCCCGGCTGTGCCCCGAAGCTGTGCTCCCCTCGCTCATTTCAGCCTCGGGGATCCTGCGCCGTGGGCCGGGGGACGGGGCCTTGGAAACGGGGTTCGCGCGGGCGGCCAGCTTCCTGGGCGTTTCGGGCAGGAGAGGAGCGCTCTCCTCCAAAAGCCGGCGTTCCCACTCACTTCCGGGGCGGTTTTCAGTCCTCCCCCGAGGATGTTTTTACTGACTTTAGAGAGAGAAGGGGAGAGGGGAGGAGAGACAGAAACGTCGATCGAGCGCCTCCGCTCTGTGCCCCCACCGGGCATCGAACCCGCAACCTGGACGCGTGCCCTGCCCGGGACAGGACGGCACTCCAGCCAGCTGAGCCGCAGCAGCTGGGACGGAGGAAAGGTTTAAACAGCCAAGTGTGGGGAAGAGCAAGGAGCAGTTCGAACAAAGGGAGCCCGCGGCCACGAGGAACGCTTTTCCCGTCCTCCTCGCCTGTGGGCGCCGGCGGGAAATTTAACTGCAGCTGCTGTTCAGTCAGCCCCAGGAGTTCCCGCCAGACCCACGCGGGGTGCGGCCCACGCCCTGGGCGGCCACTGCCCCTGGGGTCCTACGCTGACCCGCGGCGACCCGATGGTGCCTGGTTGGCTGGTCCTGGGGAGAGGCGAGCCCTCCGTCCGTCCGTCCGTCGGTCCGTCCGTGTCACGGGGCTGCCTCCCCCCACAGCCCCCCACAGCGGCAGAGCTGGGCAGCGGGAGAAGCCACAGCATCACACGTGGCTCTGGGAGAACACATTTGCTGAGACTGTTTCCCGTGGCTCCCGTGGCTGGGGCCCAGGCTCTGTGGCCCTCGGTCCCTGCCCTCCAGGCTGTCGGGGGGCGAGAGGCGTGGCGGGGGGGGGCGGGCGGAGAAGGCTCGGTGCTCCAGCTGCGGGGGGAGGGGCTCACGCCCCTCTGCTCAGAGGGCTGGGCGCCGGCGCCGTGCAGCCTCCGGAGCGGGTAGAGCAGCTCCTGGCGTCGGCCGGCCAGGGTGGACCAGGGCCTGATGACCAGTCCCTCCAGGCCCTCGAGCTTCCTCTGCTCAAGGCCCCGCTGCCCTCCCGGCCCCGTCACTGCCCCTCGGTCCTGGCCCCGTGGCCGCTCGGTTCAGCGCCTACTGTGCGCTCAGCACAGACCGCCGGGTGGTGTCAGGTGAAAGCCGGGCTCCCTCCCGACAGGAACGCTGTTCTTTGTGGATAAAGGCGCGTGCGTGCCCCACGGGTGGGCCGGTCACCGGTGGCGCCGCGGCAGCCTCGGGACCCTGACCCCGTCCTGGCCGCGCCTCCTGAGCCCGCTGCTGAGGCGTTTCTCTGGGGCGCGGGCAGGCGGGGTCTGGGAGTCACAGACATGGCGGGTGAGGCTGTGAGGCAGGGCCTTCGTCCTGGGGCCGGGAGCCGCCCGGGAAGCAGGAAGCAGCTGTGTTCCCGAGGTTCCCACGCGGGATGCGGCCTGCATGTCGGGCCGATTGCCCAGGAGCTGAGCGCAGCAAGGACCCGTCCTGCCGCTTACCTCACAGCGGGCTTTCACATCTGCACGCTGAACATGCTCACGGCAGGAACATGCAGAACAGGGTTAAACACACCAAAGAAGGTGCATTCTCATCGTTAACGAAACTGACCCTGTGGTCAGATGCGCACACGCGTGCCGTGTGGACGCTCACGGGCACAGGAGGGAGCGTGTCTCAGCGTCTGCCTGTCCGTCTCTGTCACACCCAGTGCTCATCCGGGATCGCGTGTCCACCGCGGTGCCGGCACCTGCGTTCCTGTCTGTCCTCCCTCCTGTCCTCTGCTGTCACCCATCCGTCTCCTACCTGTGTGTCCATCACCATCACCTACCAGCCGTCTGTCCTCTGTCTGCCCATCACCGTCACCTACCAGCCGTCTGTCCTCTGTCTGTCCATCACCGTCACCTACCAGCCGTCTGTCCTCTGTCTGTCCATCACCGTCACCTACCAGCCGTCTGTCCTCTGTCTACCCATCGCCGTCACCTACCAGCCGTCTGTCCTCTGTCTGTCCATCACCGTCACCTACCAGCGTCTGTCCTCTGTCTGCCCATCACCGTCACCTACCAGCCGTCTGTCCTCTGTCTGTCCATCACCGTCACCTACCAGCCGTCTGTCCTCTGTCTGTCCATCACCGTCACCTACCAGCCGTCTGTCCTCTGTCTGTCCATCACCGTCACCTACCAGCCGTCTGCCCTGTCTGTCCATCACCGTCACCTACCAGCCGTCTGTCCTCTGTCTGCCCATCACCGTCACCTACCAGCGTCTGTCCTCTGTCTGTCCATCACCGTCACCTACCAGCCGTCTGTCCTCTGTCCATCACCGTCACCTACCAGCGTCTGTCCTCTGTCCATCACCGTCACCTAGCAGCCGTCTGTCCTCTGTCTGTCCATCACCGTCACCTACCAGCCGTCTGTCCTCTGTCTGTCCATCACCGTCACCTATCAGCCGTCTGTCCTCTGTCTGTCCATCACCATCACCTACCAGCCGTCTGTCCTCTGTCTGTCCATCACCGTCACCTACCAGACGTCTGTCCTCTGTCTGTCCATCACCGTCACCTACCAGCCGTCTGTCCTCTCTCTGTCCATCACCGTCACCTACCAGCCGTCTGTCCTCTGTCTGCCCATCACTGTCACCTACCAGCCGTCTGTCCTCTGTCTGTCCATCACCGTCACCTAGCAGCCGTCTGTCCATCACCGTCACCTACCAGCTGTCTGCCCTCTGTCTGTCCATCACTGTCACCTACCAGCCGTCTGTCCTCTGTCTGTTCATCACCGTCACCTATCAGCCATCTGTCCTCTGTCTGCCCATCACTGTCACCTATCAGCCGTCTGTCCTCTGTCCATCACCGTCACCGATCTGTTTCCTGTCTGTCTTCTATCTGGCGTCAGTCCATCTCTGTCTCAGCCTCTGGGTGTGACTGGCTCTGGGCCTGGCCCGGGTGCAGGTGTGAAGCCGGCGACGCGTGGCCTGGCCCGTGCAGTAGTTGGAGGCCTGCTCCTTCACATGACGGCCACACGGGACACGTTTGTTCGGAACCGTGTTTATTTCACCAAATTCCTAGGACGGCTCGTTTCTTAGCTTCCGCTTTCCTGCTGCTGCAGACAAGACCCCGTGCGCGGTGTGGTTGGGGTGGCCTGAGGGCCCATTTCTGTCTCCTGCCCTCAAGCCGTGTGACCGTCTGACAGGTCTGTCCGTTCGCAGAGCCGTGGGTCCCCATCGGTCTGGGCCCCCGGCTCCTGGCTCGGGGCTTCCCTGCCGCGCCCTGTGCAGGTCACGTGCCCCCCAACCCAGCCGTGGGTCCCATCTGTGGGTGTGTCTGTGAGTCCTCCCGGGCCTGGCCAGGGAGCCGCTGGGACAATGGACGCTATTGTTTTGTTCTGACCTCTTCTGGGCAGCGGGTTCCAGGGCGGGGATGTGAGCAGAGGGCGGTGGGCTGCCGGGTGCAATGGGTGTGGGGTGCCGTGGCGGGTGGAGGGCCGTGAGGGCTGGACTGCCGTGTGGTGTGGGGTGCAGGGTGCTATGGGTTGTGGACTGCCATGGGGGGGTGAGGTGCAGTGGGCTGTTGGCCGTGGGGTGTGGGGTGTGGGGTGCGGTGGGCTGTGGGTGCAGTGGGGTGTGGGGTGTGGTGGGGTGTGGGGGACAGTGGGGTGTGGGGGACAGTGGGGTGCGGGTGCAGTGGGCTGTGGGGGGTGTGGGCTGCGGGTCTCGGGGTGCAGGGTTGGCCATGAGCTCACAGGGCACGGCCGTCTGACTGAGCGCTGACGGTCATGGGAGCAAATACTTGACATAAACAGGAAACAGCAGCGTCCTCAGTGCCTCTCAGAAGCGGGTCCCACAGACCAGGCCCCCCCCCCCCCGCCCGTGTGGGAAGCGCCTGACTTGCCTCTGAGGCCCCCTCTGCAGCCGGGACGGGCCGCCTCCCTTCTCTCAGGCGCCCAACCCACAGGCTGCTGGTCCTTCTTCAGGGCCCGGTGGGATCCGGTCTCCGTGAATCACGGGGGTGCGGGGGGGGGGGGGGGGAAAAGGGGGGGTGTTTGCCATCGCTGGGAGCTCTCAGATTAGCATTTCCTCCTTCTGCGGGAGCAGCACCGGCCCAGCCTCACGCAGGCGGGTGAGGGGCCGGGCCGGGCGTGGGGCCGGGCGGGTGTGTTTCCCGGCTCCCGGGAACCAGGAACTGGCTGTGGCTTCTCCTCTCGCTTCCTGGAGGAAAGGCCGTGATTGGCCGGCCTTCCTGCGAGGCCGTGTTCCTGAGAGCCTGCCGCCCGCCCAGCGGCACTTTAACTTTTAAAAATAGCAGCCGCAGCGGTGCAGTTAGTCATCATTGTTCCTTATTCAGACCTGGGGGATGTTTGTGTTGGCATGGCAACAGGAAACCAAATATTAATCCTGAGCCTTTGTCTTCTTGTGTTTGTTTTCCCTTGTTAGGTCAGAGGCTGTGTTATCCCATCTACCTGCCCATCCACCCTGGGGTTCCGTCACCCCCCACCCACCCACCTGCCCATCCGCCCACCCATCCATCCACTCATCTACCCTTTGATCCATAACCACCCATCCATTCACACATCCTTTCTTTCATCCCATCATTCATGCATCTATTCATTCATCCATCTATGGCCACTCCACCCATCCCTCCACCCTCCCATCCACCCATCCTGCCCACCTCAGTGTCATCTCTGTCCCTCCCGGGGCCCGTGTGGAGCGGGAGCCTGTGCTGTTAGACAGCAGACCTTGCGGCCGGGAGTCTCGCTGGCGGGTGTGGGGGTGGGGGTGAGGTGGGGTGAGGTGGGGGCCGGTGGGGTGAGGTGGGGTGAGGTGGGGTGAGGTGGGGGCCGGTGGGGTGAGGTGGGGGCCGGTGGGGTGGGGTGGGGGCCGGTGGGGTGAGGTGGGGGCCGGTGGGGTGAGGTGGGGTGAGGTGGGGGCCGGTGGGGTGAGGTGGGGTGAGGTGGGGGCCGGTGGGGTGAGGTGGGGTGAGGTGGGGGCCGGTGGGGTGAGGTGGGGTGAGGTGGGGGCCGGTGGGGTGAGGTGGGGGCCGGTGGGGTGAGGTGGGGTGAGGTGGGGGCCGGTGGGGTGAGGTGGGGTGAGGTGGGGGCCGGTGGGGTGAGGTGGGGTGAGGTGGGGGCCGGTGGGGTGGGGGCCGGTGGGGTGAGGTGGGGTGAGGTGGGGGCCGGTGGGGTGAGGTGGGGGCCGGTGGGGTGGGGTGGGGGCCGGTGGGGTGAGGTGGGGGCCGGTGGGGTGAGGTGGGGTGAGGTGGGGGCCGGTGGGGTGAGGTGGGGTGAGGTGGGGGCCGGTGGGGTGAGGTGGGGTGAGGTGGGGGCCGGTGGGGTGAGGTGGGGTGAGGTGGGGGCCGGTGGGGTGAGGTGGGGGCCGGTGGGGTGAGGTGGGGTGAGGTGGGGGCCGGTGGGGTGAGGTGGGGTGAGGTGGGGGCCGGTGGGGTGAGGTGGGGTGAGGTGGGGGCCGGTGGGGTGAGTTGGGGTGAGGTGGGGGCCGGTGGGGTGAGGTGGGGGCCGGTGGGGTGAGGTGGGGGCCGGTGGGGTGAGGTGGGGGCCGGTGGGGTGAGGTGGGGGCCGGTGGTGTGAGGTGGGGGCCGGTGGGGTGAGGTGGGGGCCGGTGGGGTGAGGTGGGGGCCGATGGGGTGAGGTGGGGGCCGGTGGGGTGAGGTGGGGTGAGGTGGGGGCCGGTGGGGTGAGGTGGGGGCCGGTGGGGTGAGGTGGGGTGAGGTGGGGGCCGGTGGGGTGAGGTGGGGTGGGGGCCGGTGGGGTGAGGTGGGGTGAGGTGGGGTGAGGTGGGGGCCGTGGGCCTGTCCGTCCCTGTGCTGCCTGCCCTCCTCACAGGCCAGCACTGGGGCCGGGAGCCTCGCTGGGGTTGGAGGAGATGCTCCCCAGTGACCGGAGCCCCTTTCCTCCCGACGCGGCCGCGAGGGCGGTGACGCCGAAGGCCCGTCCTCCTCCCGCGTCTCAGAAGCGCCTTCTCCTCGGAGGCTCCGGGACCCTGAGTCCACCGGCCCTTCCCACCGGCTCCCGAGAGAGGACGCGGGCGGGAGTCTCCCCCAGGTCCTCCCTCGCGGCACCTGGAGGCGCCCTGTCGTAGGTTCCCGCTGTCTCCTCGGAGAGGAACTGCGAGGCCACCGGTCAGCGGTCCAGCACCCAGCGCGGAGCCGGGGGAGCCAGGCCGGCGAGGCCAGAGAAGGAACCACCTGCGTTACCACGGAGAGGCCAGCTGGCTGGTGTGGCTCAGTGGGTAGAGCGCCGCCTGTGGACGGAGGGTCCTGGGTTCCATTCTGGTCCGGGGCACGGACCTCCGTCGCAGGCTCCTCCCCAGCCCTGGTCGGCCGTGCGGGCGGTTCTCTCTGTCTGTCCCCCTCCCTTCCATTCCCTCTAAAACCGTCAACGGGAAGGACCCTCTGGTGAGATCGGCCACAATAAAACGAACGGAGCGAGGAGGTCCCGGTCGGGCCCCTCCCAGAGGGCGGCCGTGGCGAGGCCCACGGTGACTCTCCCCGCGGCCTCTCCCAGCGTCCCCTCCGCGCGCGGCCTGGGAGCGCCCGGAGCGTGTGGATGCTCGGGCCACACGCTCACCGGACCGGACCGCGCAGGGAGCCTGCGTGCGGCCTCGCAGACTCAGAGACCTAAGCAGCTGCCAAGGCGGCCTGAGATGCACACCTTTTAGCTAAACGCGGTTTATGGAGGGAGGGCCGTCCCGCGCGAGGCCGCCATCTTCCCCGACAAGGTCAGTCTTCCCCTCCAGGCCTGTCTGTGTCTCCTGCGTCTCAGACCACACGCCTTTGGAAGGTCAGGGGACGCCCCTTTTTCCAGACGCTCCGGGCACGGTCGGTGGGCGTGGGCGGAGACCGCCGCCCTCTCTCTGTCTCTGTCATCCTGTTCATTGTTGGCTGAGTAACAGAAGGACGTGTCTATCATTTTACTTCGTCCAATCCCAGAGGTTCCCTCTGCGTCCTCCCGCCTCCCTCCTCCATCTCCCCTGGATTTCAGGGACCCCACTAAAACGAGGTACCGAGCTGCCGGTGTCTGGAGCTCTATCCTAACTCGCGGAGACCCCGCTTCCCGGCGATGGTCGATGGTGCGGCTCAAACACACACACGGAGTTCCTCACGGGTGGGGATGGCTCTTGGACGAGCCGATCGCCGGCCACACCCCTCTGTGCGTGACAGTGTCCGACCGGCGGGCGCTCCCCGAGCTCCGGCTGCTCCCCACTCGCCGGCAGCTTGGCCTGCCTCCCCTCCTCCTGGAACTGGCCCACGTGTCGGACTCCTGGGCCGGATCCCTCCGTCCCTTGGGCATCTATTTGGTGTCAGTATTTGTTGATTCTGTTTGATGACCCATTTCCTCCGGAATCAAACACGAGGATTTGGGGCCTTTGGAGAGACAATAAACAGCATCAGCCGGGACTCAGCCCTGGGCTGGGCTTGTGTGCAGGAATGTGCCGGCCGGGCCGGGGCCGGGGCCTGGACGCCTGCCCAGTGGGGGAACGTGATTTATCCCTCCCTCCATGTCGCTGGACGCCAGGGCATGCTCGGCCCCTCGGTTAACCCGTTCCGTGCAAATTACAGTCTTTGTTACACCAACTCGTCAACACCCCCGCATGCCTGGGTGTCTGCGACGGTGAATTTAGTGCCGACGTCGCTGGGCCCCAGTCCCCAGATGCTTGGTCAGATGTTATTGTAGAGGTTTCTGAGAAGGTGGTTTGGGGGGAGGGGGGACCTCCACGTGGAAATCAGTCCTTTGAGTCAAGCAGGTGAGCGTCCACGGGTGGGTCTCATCCATTTGGGCGAAGGGCTCAGAACAAGCCCGGCCTCCGTGTGCAGGGAGGACTGGGCCTTCAGAACCTCCGTGTGCAGGGAGGATGGGCCTTCAGAACCTCCGTGTGCAGGGAGGATGGGCCTTCAGAACCCCCGTGTGCAGGGAGGATGGGCCTTCAGAACCTCCGTGTGCAGGGAGGATGGGCCTTCAGAACCCCCGTGTGCAGGGAGGATGGGCCTTCAGAACCCCCGTGTGCAGGGAAGATGGGCCTTCAGAACCTCCGTGTGCAGGGAGGATGGGCCTTCAGAACCTCCGTGTGCAGGGAGGACTGGGCCTTCAGAACCCCCGTGTGCAGGGAGGATGGGCCTTCAGAACCTCCGTGTGCAGGGAGGATGGGCCTTCAGAACCTCCGTGTGCAGGGAGGATGGGCCTTCAGAACCTCCGTGTGCAGGGAGGATGGGCCTTCAGAACCCCCGTGTGCAGGGAGGATGGGCCTTCAGAACCTCCGTGTGCAGGGAGGACTGGGCCTTCAGAACCCCCATGTACAGGGAGGATGGGCCTTCAGAACCTCCGTGTGCAGGGAGGACTGGGCCTTCAGAACCCCCGTGTGCAGGGAGGATGGGCCTTCAGAACCTCCGTGTGCAGGGAGGATGGGCCTTCAGAACCTCCGTGTGCAGGGAGGATGGGCCTTCAGAACCCCCGTGTGCAGGGAGGATGGGCCTTCAGAACCCCCGTGTGCAGGGAGGATGGGCCTTCAGAACCTCCGTGTGCAGGGAGGATGGGTCTTCAGAACCTCCGTGTGCAGGGAGGACTGGGCCTTAGAACCTTCGGACTCAGCAGCTCTCCCTGCGTCTCCAGTCCACAGGCCAGTGAGCCGGTCCTTAAAGGAAGTCCGTCGATCGTATTGGTCTCCCTCCCTCCAGGCACAGCCGTTGGGTCTGGTGGGTTGGACCAAGGGCAGCCAGCCCACGTGTGGCTGGCCGGCCACTCACGGTCAGCTCCCCCTCCCCCCTCCCCGCCTCTGTCCAGGGATCTGTAACCAGGAAGGTGCAGGGAGCGAGCGCGGCCTAGACTCTGATTTCCACACTGATTTCCAAAAATAGCCGCAGGGTTGCATCTGAAGTTGTAACGTGTTCATCTCATCTGACATCCTGCCAAAGTGTCACCTTCCCCAGTCCTGTGCGCACGCGTGTGCGTGTGCGTGTGGTTTTGTGTGAGTCAGGGTCCATAGGGTTTTAAAATCTGCTGCTCTCTCCCCATTTTATTTTATTTATTTAAAAAGATCACAGGTCACAGGTCCTAGGATTCCTCACTTCCTGATCTGGGTGCCGTCCTGTATGCGGGTTCTGGCCTGAGATGCAGGGGGGTCAGCTTTGTGGGTGCTGCCCTGCGCCCCCGGATCGGTGGCTGCCGGGGCCTCCGTTCTGCTCTTTGTAGGGAGGGTCTGATGGACTCTGGGTCCCTCCCTGAGGCGCCCGCCCGCCCGCCCTCGGGCACATGGCTCTGTCACTGCCGGTCACTGGGTCGGCCTGACCCGTGGGCCCGGTTTCCTGGGAGTCCCCGCCCCTCCCCCACACACACACAGGAGACTGCCTTTTGGGGATTTCCCTTGTCAACAGTGCGGCCACCAAGTCCGCGTTCACCCACTGGGCCGATCCAGCGGCCGCTGGGCCGATTGGGGAGCCGCTGGGCCGATCGTCTCCAGCGGGCGTTCGCTGCGCCCCCGGGGGTGGCGTGAGGCTTTGTGTGTGTACAGCGCCCTCGGCCCTCGGCCTTGCTGATGTGGTCACCGGGCTGGAATCCGGCCGAGGCCCTGGAATCCGACGGCCCGGCTGACGGCCTGCGAACGGCCCAGCCTCGGGATGAGAACGAAGGGCCTTGAGCGCGTGCAGCTGTGGTGTGGGCCCGGCAGACGACCCACGGGGCAGCTGGTGTCAGCCCGCCAGGCCCCTGTCAGCTCTGCCCCCCGCCCCGTCTCCTCCGTGGGTGACGCAGGAGGACGCTCCTGCTCGGGTTTGCAGGGAAAGGCCCTGTTAGTCAGGTGGCCCGGCCGGCGTGGCTCAGTGGCTGAGCTTCGACCTGGGAACCAGGAGGGCACAGGCCCGGGTTGCAGGCTCGATCCCCAGTGGGGGGCCTGCAGGTGGCAGCGGATCCGTGATTCTCTCTCATCATGGATGTTTCTCTCTCTCCCTCTCCCTGCCTCTCTGAAATCAATAAAAGTATTTTTTTTTAAATACCAGATCCGCCTGTCACTTCCCTGAGCCTCCTCGGACCGCTCTGGCCGAGGGGACCATGCGGACGTGACCAGGGTCGTGGGGAGCCCCGGCCGGTGCGGAGGACGGAGGCCCTTCGATAGGACAGGAGCCCGCCGGGCTGCTCAGGTGGGAGGCCAGGGCCCAGCTGTGTGTCCGCAGCCTCGGCCCAGCACCAGGGCTGCCCCGCCTCCTACCTGGCTGTTCACATGCGGCCTGTGGCCTCCAGACGCTGGCGCGGGACTGGGGACCGGGGACTGGGGACTGGGGACCGTCAGGGAATCGACGAGGCCTGGCCTGTGGGGCCGCACATCCATCCTGGGGCCTGCGCCGTGGGCATCTCCGTGGGCAGCGCCGTGGGAAGTGCCGTGGGCTGTGCCATGGGCTGTGCCGTGGCCACAGGCTCTGACCCGCCCGGGCACCTGCTGTTTCTCATTGGACGAGGCCGCTGTGCTGCACCGACACACGCGGTGGGAAGAGCGGTTTCATGCGTGTCGGTGCCGTGGGCTCTGCTCCTGCCTGTGTGTCCCCGAGACCAGGGGCCTCCGTCCCTGTGTCCTCGGATCGCCCTGCACAGGGGCCTCTGGACGGAGGACACTCGTTGGGAAAAGTCTGGTTCGACCCCGGGGCCCCTTTTTGCCCGGAAGCAGGAAAGTGCTGACGTGGTGTTTGAGCCGCCGTGGAAGGCCCGTGGGTTTCCCCAGAGGGTCCATGTGCCTGGAGCAGCGGCCGATGTTCATGCGGAGGCGGGGGTGAGGGGGCGCGTCACGGGACGGCTCCCGTGGCCTGGAACGTGGAGCCTCTGAAACTTACCGTCGGGGAACGGGTGACCCCCCAGGACGGGGGGAAGCTCGGTGCCCGCCAGCACCCGGCGCCTCCCTCTGCTCCCTCATGCAGGCGCTGGGCCGGGCCACCGGTGGCCGCTCCCGGTTTATCTGGCCCTCGAGCTCCGTCTGCATCAGACATTTTCTTTCTTTATATATATTTTTATTGATGTCAGAGAGGAAAGGAGAGGGAGAGAGAGAGAGACACATCAGTGATGAGAGAGAATCCCTGATGGGCTGCCTCCTGCACGAGTCCACAACCCGGGCCTGTGCCCTGACCAGGAATCAAACTGTGACCTCCTGGTTCACAGGTCGGCGCTCAGCCACTGAGCCACACTGGCCGGGCCAGTCCATTTTCAAAGGGTTGGAGATGAGGACTGTTTCCTGAGGGCGTAGCTGTCTGAGCCGCACTCACCCGCTAACCCTGCCGAGCCGCTGTCGGCAGAGGTGTGGCTGTGACCGAATCTGGTGGCAGCCACGGAGACCCTCCTGCCAGCTTGGGGACAGGCTGGCCGCTGTCTGGGCGCGGGGGGTGGAGCTGGAAGGAGTAGCAGATGGACCCCACTCTGCTTGGAGGAGCAGCGGGACCCCTGGGGTCATGAGGGGAGACGACGCCAGAACAGGGGGCAGTTCATCGCAGGTGCCAGGCCGCGCCTCGTCCCACAGCCCGTGTGGGATCCTGGGTGACGGTACACGGGCAGGAAGCTCAGCCGCTGCGTGGGCCGGGGCGTCTCTGCATGACCCAGGGGGACCCCGTTTGGGCCCTGGGTTCACACAGACAAGGGGTTCACTCCTGGTTTTGCCTTGACCATCCGGCCCTGTCCATCCATCCCTGTCCGTCCATCCCTGTCCACCCATCCCTGTCCGTCCATCCCTGTCCACCCATCCCTGTCCGTCCATCCCTGTCCATCCATCCCTGTCCGTCCATCCCTGTCCGTCCATCCCTGTCCGTCCAGCCCTGTCCGTCCAGCCCTGTCCCTCCATCCCTGTCCGTCCATCCCTGTCCGTCTGGCCCTGTCCGTCCATCCCTGTCCGTCCATCCCTGTCCGTCCGGCCCTGTCCGTCCATCCCTGTCCGTCCATCCCTGTCCGTCCATCCCTGTCCGTCTGGCCCTGTCCGTCCATCCCTGTCCCTCCATCCCTGTCCGTCCAGCCCTGTCCGTCCAGCCCTGTCCCTCCATCCCTGTCCGTCCATCCCTGTCCATCCATCTCTGTCCGTCCATCCCTGTCCGTCCAGCCCTGTCCGTCCAGCCCTGTCCCTCCATCCCTGTCCACCCATCCCTGTCCGTCCAGCCCTGTCCACCCATCCCTGTCCCTCCATCCCTGTCCGTCCATCCCTGTCCATCCATCCCTGTCCGTCCATCCCTGTCCATCCATCCCTGTCCACCCATCCCTGTCCATCCATCCCTGTCCGTCCATCCCTGTCCACCCATCCCTGTCCGTCCATCCCTGTCCGTCCATCCCTGTCCCTCCATCCCTGTCCGTCCATCCCTGTCCGTCCATCCCTGTCCGTCCGGCCCTGTCCATCCATCCCTGTCCGTCCATCCCTGTCCACCCATCCCTGTCCGTCCAGCCCTGTCCACGCATCCCTGTCCCTCCATCCCTGTCCACCCATCCCTGTCCCTCCATCCCTGTCCGTCCATCCCTGTCCACCCATCCCTGTCCGTCCAGCCCTGTCCGTCCATCCCTGTCCCTCCATCCCTGTCCGTCCATCCCTGTCCCTCCGGCCCTGTCCGTCCATCCCTGTCCGTCCATCCCTGTCCATCCGGCCCTGTCCATCCATCCCTGTCCCTCCATCCCTGTCCGTCCAGCCCTGTCCATCCGGCCCTGTCCGTCCGGCCCTGTCCGTCCATCCCTGTCCATCCGGCCCTGTCCCTCCATCCCTGTCCCTCCATCCCTGTCCGTCCAGCCCTGTCCGTCCGACCCTGTCCGTCCATCCCTGTCCGTCCATCCCTGTCCATCCGGCCCTGTCCATCCATCCCTGTCCCTCCATCCCTGTCCGTCCATCCCTGTCCATCCGGCCCTGTCCGTCCGGCCCTGTCCGTCCATCCCTGTCCATCCGGCCCTGTCCCTCCATCCCTGTCCCTCCATCCCTGTCCGTCCATCCCTGTCCGTCTGGCCCTGTCCGTCCATCCCTGTCCGTCCATCCCTGTCCGTCGGCCCTGTCCATCCATCCCTGTCCGTCCATCCCTGTCCGTCCATCCCTGTCCGTCCATCCCTGTCCATCCGGCCCTGTCCCTCCATCCCTGTCCATCCATCCCTGTCCGTCCGACCCTGTCCGTCCATCCCTGTCCCTCCAGCCCTGTCCGTCCATCCCTGTCCATCCGGCCCTGTCCCTCCATCCCTGTCCATCCATCCCTGTCCGTCCGACCCTGTCCGTCCATCCCTGTCCGTCCATCCCTGTCCATCCGGCCCTGTCCGTCCATCCCTGTCCATCCGGCCCTGTCCGTCCATCCCTGTCCGTCCGGCCCTGTCCGTCCATCCCTGTCCATCCGGCCTGTCTGGGTACCACTTCCTGAGAGAGGGCACAGGTGGGGAGCCCGGTCCCTGAGGCTCCTCGCCGGCAGCCACCCTGTGCCCCCCTGGTTCCCGATGTCACTGGAAGAAGCAGTGCGTGGGTAGGTGTCCAGCGTGTGGCCTCGTCGTTACGGGTCGTTAGCGAGCCGGGGAAGGAGCTTTCGTGGCAGCTCCTCGGCTGTGACACCCAAGACCTCACTCTGCCGCCCTTCTCGCGGTGCCCGGAGCGGCACCGACCCCTCTGCACCCGGTGGGCCCGGGCCACCTCCTGCCCCGACGCTGGCGGCTCCGCCTTGAAAGGGAGAGCGTAGCTCGTGGCTGAGGCGGATCCTGGGAAGATGGCCTCGTGCGTGATCACAGCTGGACCTGCCCGTGTCCCCCAGGGCCCCGGCGGCTGCTGGGTGGGGCTGCTGGCCGCATCCGGGGTGACGTGGAGGGGCCGTCATCGTCCCCTGTGCCCGTCGGCCAGGCCTCTGGCGGAGACCCGTGCTCCTCCGCGGACCCTGCTTCCTGCTGCTTTGCTGACCTGCACTTCATGTTGTTTTAATTTGAGAAACTTGGATGAAGCAGGCGTGTGGCTGCCCCACGTGGGGTGATACATGCCTAAGCGTCAGCCATCCTGGCGCAGACCAGGGTCCCCAAAGACCAGGGCAGGAGGGCGTGCTGAGACCGGCGGGCGGAGTTCGCTGCCTCTGCGATTCCCCTGCAAGTCCTGCTGCTTCCGATGGGGGGCAGGGAGCAGCCACACGGGGCCCCCCAGTCCTCACGGGGCCCCCCAGTCCTCACGGCACCCCCCAGTCCTCACGGGGCCCCCAGACTACAAAGGCAAAGTGTGAGGAAAAGGACTGAGAACGGAGATGAGACCTGAGACCCGCTGTTGGCCTGGAGTCCGACCCCCGACACAGCCCTGGAGTCCGAGCCCCGACACAGCCCTGGAGTCTGAGCCCCGACACAGACCCGGCCCGGAGGAGCCGCAGGGCTCTGGTCCCAGGACAGCGGCTCGTCCCGGTTGCTGCTCCCCCGCCTGTCGTGGGAACGGGGCGCGCTATGAAGCGTCGTGTCTGCGGACAAACCGTTCTGAGTCGTATCGCGGGGAGATGCGTGAACGCGCGCCCCTCCAGGAAGAGGCCAGAGCCATGGCCTCCGTGAAAGCCGCCCGTGGCAGGCTCAGCTGGGTGAACGTGGCCACCGTGGCCACGGCGCCTCCGTCCCGCTGCGGCCGTGTGTGATAACTGAACCTTCGCCCAGCCGTGTGGTTGTGAAAGGAGGACAGAGGCCAGCGCCCCGGCGAGGGGGCGGGAACTCGGATCCCTGCGTCGTCTCACTCCCTCACGGCCACCGTCCGGCCTGCAGTGAATGGTGGTTTTGACGTGGAGTCGGAACCTGAGCTTGGACGCTTCGTCCAAACGCCACGCCTCTTCCCAGCCTTTTTATTTTTTTGTTTTTTTTCGGGGGGCTTTTGCTCTCTCAGGATGTTGCAATGACGGAAGCGTGAACACAAGTCGCCCCGAGAGAGCCCCCTGCCATGTAGCCCCCGCCCGGCTTTTTAACTAAAATAGCACTGGCCAGGTTCTGGGTTTGGTTGTTGTTGTTTTTAATATATATATATTTTATATTGATTTCAGAGAGGGAAGGGAGAGAGAGGGAAACATCAATGATGCGAGAATCATTGATCGGCTGCCTCGGGCAGGCCCCCTGGGAATGGAGCCTGCAACCTGGGCCTGTGCCCTGACCCAGAACCGAGCCGTGACCTCCTGGTTCGTAGGTCGACGCACAACCCCTGAGCCACGCCGGCCAGGCCAGATTCTGGTTTGGAGACTGGCCTGGGAATCTGGCTCAGGGCCCGGGGAGGCTGCAGGCTGTGGGCGCCCAGCGGGCTGCGGGCTCCCTCCCCCGCCCTCCCTGCAGGTCAGCAGCTGTGCTGGAGGGACGCGTCCAGGGAACTAATCCCGCCAGCACGGAGCCAGCGCGCCGGCCGCTCCACCGGGTCTGCGGCCCAGGCCGCCCCTTTCCGGTCGGCCGCGTGCAGAGGGGCGACAGCAGCCAGGTTCCTGGTCTTGCCCGAGTAGGTTCCTCCTCACTGGTTCCTGTCCCCCCTCCAGGCTTCCCCCCAACACCAGCCCCCTGATGCACCCCAGCCTCTCCCCCCAGCACCGCCCCTGCCCCGCGTTTCCGTGGTAACTACCCGGCCAGAGAAGGTGGAGTGGGCCATGGCCTTCACCGTGGCCTTGCCCTAAAATGGTGGTTTCTGGGCGTCCTGAGGGACTTGCTGTGCGGCCGGGGCCTCTCGGAGCCGCTGCTGCTGCGTCCAGACGTGGTCGCCCGTCCGTCCGCCTGCGAGGCCCGGCGCTGGGTCCTCCCGCCCACGGCACCGCGGGTGTTGGCCGAGAGCTCCGTGGTTCCCGGGGCCTCGCACCGCTGGTTCCTCTGCACCGAGTGTCACCACCGTCGTCGGCGCTTTGCGGGTTAGGGGCCTGCCTTTGGGGTGATGGCCTCCCCAGCTCAGGCGGAAAGGGACACGGGGCTCCCGGGCTCCCGGGCTCCGCCCGCGCTGCGGAGGAAGGTTTCTGCCGGGCGCTCTCAGTTACGCTCCGTCCACGGAGCTCGCTATCCCATTGGCGCTGTCCTGGAGCTTTCTGGAATCAGACTCAACCCCCGGCCTCCTCACGGCCCGCTCCTCGGAGGGACGCCTCAGAGCTCTCGCTGGCTGTTGGCCGAGGTGGGCGGGAGGTGAGCGGGAGCACGGCTGGGGCCTCCCTGTCCCCACACTCGGCCCCGAGCCCCTCGGCCCCTGGAGAGGGGCACTGGGGCGGGGGACAGGCTGGGGAGCGTTTCCGAAATGCTTGTCAGTTACTGCGTTCAGGGCAGTTTCTTTCCCGTTAGTGTTATTGCTGGAAGTGGTTATTAGGTTGTAAAATAGCGATTCCATTGTTCGTGCTGAGCCAGGCCCTGTGTGGCGTGGGAAGCAGCGGCTCCCCGAGGCCTTGTTCTGTGTGTGTGTGTGTGTGGGGGGGGGGGGGTGTCTGCCCGGCACACGAGCCATCATTTTAAAAGTAAAAAAAAAAGATGGGAATTAAATTACACACTTGGTTTTATTTATTTAAAAATTTTTTTTATTGATTTCATAAAGGAAGGGAAAGGGAGAGAGAGAGAAATATCAATGATGAGAGAGAACCACCGATCGGCTGCCTCCTGCACGCCCCTCACTGGGGATCGAGCCCGCAGCCCGGGCCTGCGCCCTGACCGGGATCGAATCGTGGCCTCCTGGCTCACAGGTGGACGCTCAGCCCCGGAGCCGCGCCGCCGGCTGCACAGTTGGCTTCACAAGGAGAGGCCCGAGGGTGGCATTAACCTGTCCGTCGTGCGAAGGGGCTGAGGGTGGATGTGAGGGAGGGCAGCGGGGAGGAGCGCCGGCCGTCCGTGTCTGCTCACGCGTGTGTGCATGTGCCAACACCTCCCCTCTGTCCACACGCTCTCACACACATGCAGTCACACGGGCACACAGGGCCGCCTCCCCAGATCACTGAAGAGCAGTGGGTGTCACCTGGCTTCATCCGCAGAGATGATTAAAACGATCCCCAGCCCTGCCCCCAGAGTGTCTGATTCTGAAGATTTGGGGGCGGGGCTCAGATTCTGCTTTTCTAACACGTACCCAGGGGATGATGTTGCTGCACATCAGGGGACCCACTGAAAACACGTGCTTAGGAGAACTGTCACCGTGACGACATGAACACACATTCCTGACACTTCCTACAGGGCGGGAGCTCACTCAGGAGACAAGAAGCCCCGCACTCTGCAGTCCTGACTGTGAGTCTGGGGCTCACAGGTGGAAGGACTGTTGGTTTCCCTGTCGATGGCATCTTCAGACCCTCACCTGTCTCTCTGGGGGGGGGGGGGGGGGTCACACAGCCTCTTACCTCCTGGGGTCACAGGCACCCCGGTCCCACGGTGGGGGTCGCACGGCCTCTTACCTCCTGGGGTCACAGGCACCCGCTGTCCCACGGTGGGGGTCACACGGCCTCTTGCTTCCCGCGCTGCGCTGCCCCCAGGGGAGCTGCACAGGGTTTGTTTGAAGCCCCGGCTCTTTCCTCACCGGTAATGGGTTCGAGTGCCCGCGGGAAGGCTGCCCGTTGGGCTCTGACGTCAGTGCCTCCCCAGTGGGGCCACTCCCACGGCTCCCGATATGATACACACGCGTCTGAAGAAGACATACTTGTCAGCACAGGGATGGAGCGTGTTCCCGGGTATCATCACACCAGCAGACGGCGAGGGTGCTGGGGGTCGGGGGGCAGAGAGGGCGCCCCTTCCCCGGACCTGAACCCCCAGGGGAGCAAGTGGCCAGAGGCATGTTCCACCGAGGCCTCCGGGGCCCGTGACGCAGACACGCGTCGTAAACGGCAGCCGCGCCCGCCCATCGCACGGCGGCTACATGGGCTCAGAAATACCGCCTCCGCGAGCAGGACGCGTCCTAAGGCAAACGCATCCGTGGTTCGGACAGACGCTGCCCGCGGGCCGTGTCAGCTTCACAGACATGGGCGCATGCAGAAATGTACCGCCTCTCGGCGCTGGAGGCTGGACGCCCGAGGTCCGGGCGATGGCAGGGCTGGGCCCTCAGGCCGCGAGGAAGGCTCCGGCCCATCCCCCGGCCTCTGGTGGTCGCCGGCCATGCCTGTGTCTGGGTGCGTCTTCACGGGCAGCGCCAGGCCCCCTCTGCGAGGACGGGCGACATGGGCTGGCGCCCGCTCTGGTGACCTCATTGGGACTCGATCCGCCCGCTCAGGACTGTCTCCAAACAAGGCACCTGCTGGGCCGGGGGTGGGGCCTCGGTGAGAATCTGGGGGCCACGGCTGAACCCGGAATGGTCTCCATTGGACTGTTGGATGGGCTGGACGTGGGAGAGAGGAACTTTAATTTATCTAAGGCTGATGGAGAAGGTGGGCTTCTGTGTGTGCGAAGACGTCCATGCTGTTAAAATGTTAACTTAATTCAGGCTGGAGGAGGGGGACACAGACGTGCGGGTGCCTCTGTCGGGAGCCGGAGGGCCAGGGTCAGAGCCGCCTCGCTCGCCCGAGGGCCCTGCAAGCACCGCGTTCTGTGCGGCTGGACCAGGGCCGGCTCCGTCTGTGTCCACGTCATCGCTCCGTCCGTCCGGGCAGTTCAGGGCCTGCCTGTCCCGGGAAAGTCGACCGCTGGGCTCCAGGCACAGGAGCCGCATACCTGTTAGGACGGAACCTCCTCCAGACACCGGTTAGGAAGGGCAGGTGGAGACCGGCATCGCCTTCTCGTCCCCACTCGGCCTGAATGGGCTCCGTGGTTCCAAGACACTCACCGAGGAAGCAATGTACACAGTTAGCCACCAGCAGGGGCTCCAGCTCAGAACAGTCCTGGGGCGACCCCAAGGGGGTGCACAGGAGCCCTGAGGGGGTGCACAGGAGCCCTGAGGGGCTGCACAGGAGCCCTGAGGGGGGTGCACAGGAGCCCCGAGGGGGGGTGCACAGGAGCCCCGAGGGGGGTGCACAGGAGCCCTGGGGGGGTGCACAGGTGCAGGAGCCCTGAGGGGCTGCACAGGAGCCCTGAGGGGGGGTGCACAGGTGCAGGAGCCCTGAGGGGGTGCACAGGTGCAGGAGCCCTTGGGGGGTGCACAGGAGCCCTGAGGGGGTGCACAGGAGCCTTGAGGGGGTGCACAGGAGCCCTGAGGGGGTGCACAGGAGCCCTGAGGGGGTGCACAGGAGCCCTGAGGGGGTGCACAGGAGCCCTGAGGGGGTGCACAGGTGCACAGACCGAGCAGCTGCCGCCGAGCCTGTGTTCATTACCCCAGAACTTCGACATCAGGTTTCCAGTGGGTTAAGCGGCCAAGGCAGATGGGGCGGGGGTGGGGGGTGTTAGTGTCGTTTCATCTCCCCAGGATAATGGCTTAAACCAGGCGTCCTCAAACCGCGGCCCGCGGGCCACGTGCGGGTGTTCTTGTTTTTTAAGTTGTTTTTTTACTTCAAAATAAGATATGTGCAGTGTGCATAGGAATGTGTTCATAGTTTTTTTTAAACTATAGTCCGGCCCTCCCACGGCCTGAGGGACAGTGAACTGGCCCCCTGTTTAAAAAGTTTGAGGACCCCTGGCTTAAACTCCTGTAAGGTGACCTTGTCACCCGGCCACTCGCCCCGGGTGAGGCGGCCTCAGCGAGGAGGGCTTCATCTGAGGAGTGAGCCGCGTGGCTCCATGTCCTGAGTTTCCTAAGTGCTCGCTCACGTTTGTTTTGTTGTTTGTTTTTGGGAACCCTCACCTGCCACCGGGTGTCCCTTAGGGAGGGAGGGAAGAGAGAGAGAAACATCGATCGATTGGTTGCCTCCTGAATGTGCCGCAGCCGAGGCCAGGGATCCAACCTGCAACCCAAGTGCTCGGCTGGGAATCGAACCCGCAGCCCTCCGATGGCCCGCGCACCTCCTCACCGGGTATTTACCGAGGAGCCGCGGTGGTGGCCGCCAGCTCTCTCAATGCATCTCCTTTCCTCTCCTCAGGGACCTTCGCTTTAACCGAATCCGAGAGATCCAGCCCGGAGCCTTCAGGAGGCTGAGGAGCCTGAACACCTTGTAAGTCCCAGCCCTCCCGGGGCCAGAGGGAAACGGCGCACACCCGGGTCCTCGCACACCTGTGATCCTCGCACAACTGTGATCCTCACACTCTGGGGTCCTCGCACACCCGTGATCCTCGCACACCTGTGATCCTCGCACACCTGTGATCCTCGCACACCCGGGGTCCTCGCACACCCGTGACCCTCACACACCTGTGATCCTCCTCGCACACCTGTGATCCTCACACACCTGTGATCCTCCTCGCATACCTGTGATCCTCGCACACCTGGGGTCCTCACACATCTGTGATCCTCGCATACCTGTGATCCTCACACACCCGGGGTCCTCGCACACCCGGGGTCCTTGCACACGTGTGATCCTCGCACACCTGTGATCCTCGCACTCCCATGGCCCTTGCACACCTGTGATCTTCGCACACCCGGTCCTCACACCTCGCACACCTGCGGTCCTCACACCTGCCTTGGCCCCAGGCCCCGTGTTCCCGCGGTGGCCGCAGTCCTGTCCGAGCGGCGGCTCCTCCGAGGCTGCGGGACGTGCCTCCTGGCGCCTGGGGAGCCTGCGGTTTGAATTCTGACGGAACCTCCCTCCTTAGGCTCCTCAACAACAACCAGATCAAGAGCATCCCGGGCGGGGCCTTCGAGGACCTGGAGAACCTGAAGTACCTGTAAGTCCGCCACCAGCTCTGCCCGAAGCGTCTGTCCCTCGTGGCGGGATGTCCAGTCCGAGCTCCACGCGTCCCGCTGTGAATTCTGCACAAACGCCCACTTTAAAGAGCTCTCGTGTCAGGAGGAGACTGAAATTGGCCGGGGGGGGGGGGGGTGCCTTGTCCTGAGGATGGAGGGCTGTTAACTGTGTTTGGCTGCTAAGCCTTCAGTGCAGCGGGGTGAGTGCAATGAAGACCCGGGGCCTCGGGAAATCGCTCGGGACAGAGTCGGGCCCCACGGGGACGGGAGCGGCCGGCCTCTGGGCTGTGAAACAGGAGCGTTCAGAACGGGTGGCTTCCCGCGAGGCGCGTAAGCCCTCGGAATGTCGCTCCGTTGCCTTCGCCTCTTCTTGCTGGGCAGTTAGATCGGGAAACGGATGGCAGTTAATTTACTAGGCGGGACCATGGGCCGCCCACGAGGGTTTTGCAGTTTGGGATACGGCCTCGGGGAAGCGCTGTCTTCCTGCCTCGGGGGCTGGGAAGTGGTAACACAGGGGCACATTCCTGGCCCGGCCGGTTAGAAGGCTGTCACGCGCTTTGGGCAAAAGTATTCTTTTGGAACTCAGCTACCTTTTCGAATGGGGCTGCTTTCATGGGGACATATATCTCTTTTGGGGCGGGGGGGGGGCGGGGGTTATGTTATACGTGAACCTGAGCACCTTTAAGTTATGTCGATGTTTAATGTCACGTTGTTGGTGTTGATGTACATGTTAGAATCGGTGTGTTGTGGTGTTTGTTTTAAGGATGATCTTTAAAAATATATATATATTTTTTATTTCAGAGAGGAAGGGGGGAGAGGGAGAGAGAGAGAGAAATGTCAACGATGAGAGAATCACTGATCGGCTGCCTCCTGCACGCCCCACACTGGGATCGAGCCCGCAACCCGGGCCTGTGCCCTGACCAGGAATCGAACCCTGACCTCCTGGTTCCTAGGTCGACGCTCAGCCCCTGAGCCACGCCGGCCGGGCTGGAATACTTTTGACTTGAGAGGTCAGTGGTTCTTAACTACAGAGCCAACTGGGACTCTGTTTATTAAAATACATTCTCCTCAATGAAGATACTTGAAAGTGTGACGTGAGGATGTTTCTCTTCGTCCCTTTTGGCGTGGCGTGGCGTGTCAATGCTGTTTGATTCTCCGTGACCATCGCTGAGCCTCCGTTTACTTCTGTCGTTTTCATTCATGTGTTTGCTCCGTCCCTCGGAGAGCAGCGTCCGCAGTGTGTGCAGCGTGTTTCCACTTTGCATTTAGTTTGAACCACGTAGGAGCCACGTGTGACTTACTTGGCAAACGTATTTGATGTGAAGGCGTTGGGGATACTCGCTTCTCACTCCCTCTTTCCAATGGTCCTTTTAAACCTGGTCCCCTGGCCGCCCTCTCAGGCTCCTGCCCCAGCTTCCCCCCTCTGTCTTCCCCCGAGCGCCGGGCGTGGGGACGGCGGGGCCCTGGTCAGGAGAGCGAGGACGGGGGACCATGAGCAGGATGGGCCCTGAGCCGTGGCGGAAGGCGTCCCGGGGACTCTGCTGTCCACCGCTTCCAGCCCAGCCTCCTTCCGGTCCCCGAGCCCCACGCGGCGCGTTTGGTGGGCACGGGCACCGAGGGAGGCCGTGGAACTGACCTCAGTGTCCGCGACGTCGCTGCCGCGTATCTGCCGCTGCCGTGGCCCGTCAGGGCCAAGGTGTGTGTCCGCAGGTGAGGACCCCCATCTGCTGGGACCCCAGTGGCTTCTGGGAAGCAGGACCTTCGCGCCTTCGTTCTCCCTGACGGGGGCGTTCACTCCGAGACGAATTTGCCGTTGGTTCTTGGAAGGGGGTCCCGTGAAAACCAGCGACGTCCCAGTGTCTTCACTGACATGCGTGTGCACGTGTTCGTTTGGTCCACGTGTTTCTGTCTGTCCGTCCGCCTGTTTGTTGTTGTTAATCCTCACGGGAGGGTACATTTTCATTCGTTTTTCGAGAGTGGAAGGGATGGGGGGGGAGGGAGAGAGAAACATCGATGCGAGAGAGACACATTGTGCCTCGATCCCGGCCAGGATCGAACCGGCAACCAGGTTCCCCCGACCCTTCCGTGTGTGGGCCAGTGCTCTAACCACTGAGCAGGCCCGGTTCACGTGTCCACACGCTCCTTCCCAGGATTCCTTACTCTCCCTTTCTTTAAAAAATATATATTTGTGCCCTAGCTGGTTTGGCTCAGTGGATAGAGCATTGGACTGCAGATTGGAAGGTCTTGGGTTCGATTCCCGGTCAGGGCACATGCTTGGGTTGTGGGCTCGATCCCTGTGGGGGTGTGTAGGAGGCAGCCGATCAGTGATTCTCTCTCATCATTGATGTTTCTTTCTATCTCTCTCTCTTTCCCTTCTTCTCTGAAATCAATAAAAGTATATTAAAATAAATAAATAAATAAATAAATAAATAAATAAATATTTGTATTGATTTCAGAGAGGGAGAGGGAAAGAGAGAAACATCAATGATGAGAGAGAATCACTGATTGGCTGCCCCCTGCACGCCCCACTCTGGGGGTCAAGCCTGCAACCTGGGCCTGTGCCCTGACCGTGACCGGGAGTCAAACCGTGACCTCCTGGTTTATAGGTCAACGCTCAGCCGCTGAGCCACGCCGGCTGCGCCATCTCGTGCGTTTTTAACGTGCACGCAAACCGTGAGCGCGTGGTGTTTTGTTTTGTTTTGAAGAAACGGCCCAGAAGTTCCCTCCTCCGGGAGTGTAGCTCGGCCCCGGAGGCGCCTGCTGGGCAGCGCGCGCTTCGCGCCTGGTTATTCCCTGCAGTGACCCTCTCAGGCACGGCCGTTCTCTCTGCTTCACGGGGAGGGAACCGAGGCAGGAGGCCACACAGCTCGTAGGCGGCAGCCAGGGTCCGACCCACGCGGCCTGGCCCAGGAACCTCGGGCCCCGGCCCCGGCTGTGGGCACGGGCCGCTGCGGGCCGGCGTTCTGGCGGTGTGTGTGAAGGCTTGTGGTTCGCGGCGAGGCCGCTCGGCAGATCCGCACAGGGAGACCGAGCGTTGGAGGTGGCAGCGCAGGGTCTGTTAACGGGCCTGCGCCCCACGTTGCTCACGGAAAGGCGGTTAGACACGTCGTTCTGGAAGCGAGGTGCAGCTTGGGGGGAAGTGTCACTTGTTAGGCCGAGTGGGTGGGTGGGAACCGGTCACGGGGCCAACGGGAAGGTCAGCACGCAGGAGAGGGCGTGTGGTCCGTGCCGGCCTAGCGCCGGGGAGCGCCCGGGGCAGGAGTGGGAGCCCAGGGCTCACCTAGTTCCCATGATGCTCTGGGGCTCCCCGAGGTCCGACCGAGGAGCAGGAGGGCTGTGCTGGGAGCCAGTCCTGCCGAGACAGGTGGACAGACCCCACGCGGTTTGTCCGTCCCGAGCCGAAGGCTTTTTTTTTTTTTATGTGCCTCAGGCATGAAACAGCTCTGGCCACCGATACAGGCATCAAGCTAGGATGAACTAAGGACTGTACATCTGCTTTGCCCCTGATTGATATAAGAGCAACATCACCAATCAGATGTCTCCTTGCCCATTGCCAGGGGGGGCTTTTTAAAAAATATATTTTTTTATTGATTTCAGAGAGGAAGGAAGAGGGAGAGGGAGAGAAAGAAACATCCATGACGAGAGGGAATCACTGATCGGCTGCCTCCTGCACGCCCCACACTGGGGATGGAGCCCACAACCCGGGCCTGTGCCCTGACCAGGAATCCAACCGTGACCTCCTGGTTCCTAGGTCGATGCTCCACCCCTGAGCCACGCCCACCTGGCGCACCTGTCACTTTTCTGAAGAGGCAGGTGTGGGGGCACCCGCTCCCCCTGGATTCACTGATTTCCCTTGAACCCGGGTGGGGACGGGAGGAGCCGCACGCCCCGCGCGTGTCCCCTGTGCCCCGCCCGCCCGCCCGCCGCGTCTGCAGTCCCTGTGCCGGGCCCTGAGCCGCTAACGCTCCTCTCTTGTTTCAGCTATCTGTACAAGAATGAGATCCAGGCGATTGACAGGCACGCCTTTCAGGGACTTTCCTCCCTAGAACAACTGTAAGTGGCCCCATTGCCCGCTGCTTCTCAGGGGCTCCCGCCCGTGCCGTGTGCATGACGCATGCTGTGCGTGTGGGCGTGGGGGCACGTGCATGCCAGGACCCGCGCGCTGGCCTCCTGCGGCCACGTGACTGTCCGCCCGCCCGGCCCCGGCCCTGTGCCCGTCACTGGGATACAGACCGTGAGACCGACCGGCCCCGTACCCCCGGTGCCCCCGGCGTGAGAGAGAGACAGACGTGCACGTGGGTCCGAGCGCGTGGAGGTCCTTCGGGGACAAGGGTGGGGCCGTGCGGACGGGAAGCTGCTGTCCTTGTCCCGTTTCCTGTTTGTGCATCCGAGGTGATGTCATTGCTGTGGGGAGAACACACTGTTTGCACGTGTTTCTCGTCCGCGCACGCGGAAGGCTGGCTCTCGGGAATTCCTACTTGGCTGCGCAGTCAGCAGCTCGGTTTTGAGGAGGATTCCTGGGAAAAGCAGTTTTTCCAGCCGGCTTGGCCGGTCCTGAGCGGCAGCTGTGCCAGGGACTCTGTGTTGTCAGCTTTCCTCCCGGGGACGGGAGGCGGCTGTCGGCCGCGGCAGCCTCACGCTCTGCGCGCGGCCTGGGCCACGTGCGCGACTGGCAGGTCCGAGCCCTCTGGGCGGAGCTGGGCTGGGCTCCCCGGAACCACGCACGGGCGCATGTGTCCCAAGAAGCACTTACCCAGTCGAGCCAGAGCTGGCTGTGGAAGGTTCTGGTTGGATCCGGGCTCCTTCGGGCGCTGCCCCGTGATAGAGGCCAGAGGAGGGGCGGTGACCTGGCTGTGGGCCCCGAGGCCTGAGGTCGGCAGGTCCCCTGTGGCCCGTCCTCACCCTCCTGACAGACTCAGTCACTGGTCTGAGGTGTCCTGGGAAGCTGGCCGGAGAGACCCGGCGCCTGCAGGACGGGGTGCGGGCAGGGGAGGTGGCGACCCTGGAGTTAGTGATCTGGGAAGGAGTCTCTGACGATGGAGGGTGAGTTTTGAGAAACTTCCCTCTGTTTGTGCTCATGACACGGGCCGCCGTCACGGCTGCCTGTCCCAGAGTCCGGGAAGGACCTGGCGTTTAAACGTGTGCTCGGTGGGGAGGGCGCCTGGGGCAGGGGGACCCCCCGTGCCGTGTGGCCAGGAGGGCCTCCAGCAGAAGCACCCAGAAGGGTTTGACTTCAGGAAAGAAAAAAACACACCCCCTTTTCAAAGTGGGGAAAGCAGTGTTCAGGAAAATCCGAAGAGGAGACGTCTTACATGCAAAGACTACCACCTCGGGTCAGGAGACATTCGAGGAAACACGTCATCTCACTGAACTCGGCCCTTTTCCTTCCGCGATTCCCCAGTAGCTTCTGTAGCTGATGGTGTCGAATTAACGTTGCTCCCCTCCCCCGAATCCACGTGTAAGTGGCAGGTTTGAATGACGGTGTTCACACACGCGTGTCTGTACGCCGACCGGAAAGGTCCAGGTATTGTGAGAGTGGTCAGTGGGTGGGCAGTCACCCCGCTCCATTCCCAGGTGTGACAGGAACGCGGCCGGGGTGTCTGACCAGTGTCCCTGTCCATTCTCATACAGAGTCAGCCCCAGTTTGCAGGTGTATTGAGCCTGTCTAGTTCTAGAATCATCTATTGACGGATGAATTTGAAATGACTTTAGAAAACAAATTTCAGCTGGAAATCTAATTAAAATTGTTTTTCTTTTTTGACTTCTCTAGATACCTGCACTTCAACCAGATAGAAACCCTGGACCCCGAGTCCTTTCAGCACCTGCCCAAGCTGGAAAGGCTGTAAGTGCCTGCTGTCCTGACTGACCCTCTGGGCCAGGGGGCGGGGCCGGGAGGAGGCGGGGCCTGGCCAGCCAGGAAGGGGCGGGACTTGATGGGGTGAGGGCGGGGCTAGGGTGGGGGCGGGGCCGGGCCAGTCAGGGAGGGGCTTGATGGGGCGAGGGCAGGGTGGGGCTGGGAAGGGGCGGGGCCGGGCCAGCCAGGGAAGGGCGGGGCCTGATGGGGTGAGGGCGGGGCCAAGCTAGCTAGGGAGGGGCGTGGCCATGGGCTCAGCCCTCTGCTGAGATGGAGTGGAGGCCACTGTCTGTTAAAACTCCTGAAGATGCTCTCGGTATAACATCTATCTGTCCAGCAGTTCCGAAGCAGGACTAACAGTTTTCTCTTTACGTGGGGATGACGGTAAAACAGTTGACTTCTCTTCTGGACTCGTTCTTCATCTCCTTGGTGTTGAATAGACGCAGTCATTGTGGTTTAAAAAGCAGATCTATTCGACTGTTTGTGATCTTCCCTGTACAGCTAAGCCGTCTTTTTAAAAGCAGGTTCTTGTCTCTTTCCACAGGTTTTTACACAACAACCGAATCGCACACTTGGTCCCGGGGACGTTTAACCACTTGGAATCCATGAAAAGACTGTAAGTTGTGCTGTCTTCTCTGCGCCCCCCACGCCCGGGCCTCCGTCCTGGGCGTGGCGAGGTGTGTGTCTCCGTCTGGGTGCAGCTCAGGAGACGGACCTACTCAGGGGACGGAATCCACCTGTTAGAAGGCCCAGGGGGGGTGGCAATCAGTTATTTCTCGAGAAGGCAGATAAGGTATTTCAAAAGCCATTTCAGAGTCTTCAGCTTGATTTTAATTCACGTTGCCTATGTCCCCCGTGGGAATAAAGTCCGTCTGTGCGGAGCCCTGCTCCGTGGTCCATGCCTGCCGTTAGGGGTTCACGTCCGTAAACACACGAAGTGGACCGGGGCTGCCCCGTTTCTCAAGGCCTCCAAAGTAATTGTTCTCACGCCGAGTCATTGCTTATAACAGACTCAGGGAGCGGCCGTGCTGATGGGAAAAGCTGACATGTGTTTTTCCTTTCGGTTTGAAGGCCGTGCTTCCGGTCATTAGCTCTTCAGTACAGAGGACCGCACTGAAGAAATGAGACAGACTTTCATCACCATTTGTTACTCTATCCTTTAGGACAGGGGTCGGCAAACTCATCAGTCCACAGAGCCAGATACCAACAGGACAACGATTGAAATTTCTTTTGAGTCAAATTTTTTAAACTTAAACTTCTTCTAACACCACTTCTTCGAAATAGACTCGCCCAGGCCGTGGTGTTTTGTGGAAGAGCCACACTCAAGGGGCCAAAGAGCCGCATGTGGCTCGCGAGCCGCAGTTTGCCGACTGTGGCTTTAGGATAAAGCAGTCACCAGCCAAAGTAAGACTCACATTTTAGCGGGGAGATAGGATGCGTGCTGCCCGGGGAAGGATAAATGGGAGAGAGGCAGAGACCCGGCCAGGGGGGCCGGCCCACGGGGTGAAGCATGTGCTCTGTTCCCAGCCCTTTTCAGACTGAGCCAGTCCTTCAGCCTTCATCCTCTCTTCTCTGCCCTGTTTGTCCCCGACTTTGCTCCGTCTGTGAACGCCTAGGTTTGGGGGCCTGTTCTCACCCCAGATGCCAGAGGGGAGCACCGACTTGGCGGGCTTCCATCCCTTGTCCCTCACCAGCTGGTCCACTGCTCTGCCCCGGCCTGTCCCACACACAGAGAACCTGCTATTCTGAGGGGCCGCCGGGTCCGAGGGAGCCAGGCACGTGCCTCAGCCTGTTCGTGCCCTCCGGTCCCCGAAGCCGCCCCACCGGAGGGCCCGAACACAGGGGAGTGGTGTCCCGATGAGGGACCGAGCTTGAGGTCTCTGCCTGCTGGGCAGCACCTCACCCCTCCCTGCAGATCCCCGGACCCTTGGTGTCTCCTCCTGGGGAGCCAGTACATCCCACCAGGGGGGTCATCAGAGACATGACCGTCCAGGCAGAGGACCAGTCTGCCCCCGGTTCCCCACGGAGCCTGTGTCCAGGGAAAGACAGATGGGGGGGCGGGGAGTGACATCACAGGCCTCGGGCTCCCGGGGGGCCTGGGCCTGCCGTGTGGACTCAGAATGGTGAGGTCACCCCGCGCTCCCACACCTTAGCTCTGAGCCCCAGAGAGCCTCCTCGGTGAGCCGCGCAGCACCTGCCTGAGGATTTCGTGACGAGCCCCTCCCGTCCGTTCCCCACGCCTGTTCGTAACCAGCCGCCGTGTCACGTGGTGGCGCCCCTGTCGGCAGCAGCAGCGTCTTACCTGTGGGCTGTGTCCCACACGCAGCGGACATTCCCCGGGGGAGGGGACCCCTCCCTGCGCCGGGCAGCACCTTTCAGGAAAACTCACCTCTGAGATTTGTGCTTTACGAGCTGGATTCAGAAATAACCCCCAGCCCTAGCCGGTCTGGCTCAGTGAATAGAACGTCGGCCTGCGGACTGGAGTGTCCTGGGTTCGATTCCGGTCAAGGGCACGTCCCTCGGTTGCAGGCTCCGGCCCTGGTTGGGGTGCGTGCAGGAGGCAACCAATCGATGTGTCTCTCCCACATCGATGTTTCTCTCTCTGTCTCGCCCTCCCCCTTCCACACTCAAAAAAAAAAAAAAAAAAAATCAATGGAAAAACATCAGGTGAGGATTAACAAAAAGAATAACGAAGACAACCCTTTGCAAAGTAGCACTTCCCTGCAGAATATGCATGATTTAAAAAACAAGAAGGAAATGAACCCCGACCTTGGGACGGTTAAGGGTGCAGCGAGATAACGTGATGACAGTGCCTGGACGGGCGGTGCAGGGCCGGGAGTCTGGGGGTGCAGGGCCGGGAGTCTGGGGGTATCACGGCTCCTTCCCGCAGGCGGCTGGACTCCAACGCGCTTCACTGCGACTGCGAGATCCTGTGGCTGGCGGACCTGCTGAAGGCCTACGCCAGGTCGGGGAACGCGCAGGCAGCGGCCACCTGCGAGTACCCCAGGCGCATCCAGGGCCGGTCGGTGGCCACCATCACCCCGGAAGAGCTGGACTGTGGTGAGTGAGCGCGTGGGCGTGGCCGAGCGTGTGGGTGTGGCCGAGAGTGTGGGTGTGGGCGTGGCTGAGGGTGTGGGCGTGGCCGAGGGTGTGGGTGTGGGTGGGCGTGGCTGATGGTGTGGGCGTGGCCGAGCGTGTGGGTGCGGGCGTGGCCGAGAGCATGGGCGTGGCCGAGCGTGTGGATGTGGCCGAGAGTGTGGGCATGGCTGAGGGTGTGGATGTGGGTGTGGGCATGGCTGAGGGTGTGGATGTGGGTGTGGGCGTGGCTGAGGGTGTGGGCGTGGCCGAGCGTGTGGGCGTGGCTGAGGCTGTGGGCGTGGCCGAGCGTGTGGGTGTGGCCGAGCGTGTGGATGTGGGTGTGGGCATGGCTGAGGCTGTGGGCGTGGCCGAGCGTGTGGGCGTGGCCGAGGGTGTGGGCGTGGCCGAGAGCGTGGGCGTGGCCGAGCGTGTGGATGTGGGTGTGGGCATGCGCCGCCCTGGCTTCCGCTGTCCCGGGCTGGTCCCCAGAGTCAAGTCTTGGTGGGGCCTGAGGAGCAGCCTCCGTGCAAAGCCCTGCTCTGTAGTGTCTGTAAGAAGGCATTTCTTTTTTATAAACCTTTTATAAAAATATCTTTTTAGCCCTGGCTGGTTTGGCTCAGTGGATAGAGCATCAGCCTGTGAACTAAAGGGTCCTGGGTTCGATTCTGGTCAGGGGCACATGCCTGGGTTGCCAGCTTGATTCCTAGTGGTGGGGCGTGCAGGAGGCAGCTGATCAATGATTCTCTCTCATCATTGATGTTTCTATCTCTCTCCCTCTCCCTTCCTCTCTGAAATCAATAAAAACGTATTTTAAAAAAATATATTTTTGATTTTAGAGCGAGAGGAAGAGAGAAACATCAATGAGAGAAATATTGATCAGTTGCCTCCTGCAAGCCCCCTAATAGGGACCCAGGCAGCAACCTGGGCATGTGCCCTGACCAGGAATCGAACCCGTGACCTCCTGGTTCATAGATCAACACTCAGCTACTGAGCCACGCCGGTGGGCCTTTGAGTGTTACTTGGAGGTCCCTGCAAAAAGCAGCAGAATGAAGCGCACTGCCGCCGCCTTCTTGTTGCTCCCTTGCCCGCCTGGGTGTAGCGGACCCCTGGGTGGAGTGCAGGGGGGGGGAGGCGGGGCGGCGGGGGGGCGGGGGAGGGGTACGGGAGCTGAGCCTCTGCCCCACGCCCTGGGCGGTGACCTCACTGGGTGCGAGGCCGGTTCCCCCACCAGTAGCCACGGAAAAGCAGAACCGCCTCAGATCGCAGAACCGCCTTCCTCGCGAATGCCAGGAGCCCGGCCTGTCCTTCCATTTCAGCCCCTTTCGGTGCTAAAACGAGTTTCTGGCGCCTCCGAGGCAGCGCGGCGCTTTCCCGCGTGAAAGGCGAGCGGTGCGCGTGCAGAGCCTGGGCTGCGCATGCGCCGCTGCGGATCGGGCACGTGCGGGGCGGGCACGTGCGGGGCGCATGCGCGCGCCTCCTCGCCCTCCGCCCTGGGCTCCGGGGCTGCGGGACGGGCATGGCTTCCCGCTCTCTGTTCACGGGAACGGGTGGGCCCGGGAGGAGGCCGGCGCCCTGCGGCCCCCTGGGCCGGTGAGGGTGGGCGTTAGGGGGCTGCAGGGACACCCCCTCCGGAGGACCCCCCCGCAGGGACACCCCCCGCAGGGACACCCCCTCCGGAGGACCCCCGCAGGGACACCCCCCTCAGGGACACCCCCTCCGGAGGACCCCCCGCAGGGACACCCCTCAGGGACACCCCCTCCGGAGGACCCCCCGCAGGGACACCCCTCAGGGACACCCCCCGCAGGGACACCCCTCAGGGACACCCCCATCTGGAGGGACACCCCGCACGCGGGTGGGAACGCCAGGCTGAGCCGCCGCTGGGCCCGGACTGGCTCCCGTGACGGGCTTGGGGGGCTGTTCCCGCGGCGGGTGGACCCCGAACCCCGGCTCCTTGTCGCGCAGAAAGGCCCCGGATCACGTCGGAGCCCCAGGACGCCGACGTCACGTTGGGGAACACGGTGTTCTTCACCTGCAGAGCCGAGGGCAACCCCAAGCCCGAGATCATCTGGCTGCGGAACAAGTAAGGGGGTGCTGGGCCGCTGCGTCACCCCCCCTGCAGGGCCCGTGTGTTCCTCCTCCTGGGGACACGTGTGCAGAGAGCTCTCATCATCAATGTTTGTCTCTCCCTTCCTCTCGGAAACCAATAGAAGTTAAATAGGTGAATAAATGAATGAATAAATGAAAGGTGGAGGAGAGCAGATTGGCTCACATCTCTGTAAATGAACAAGGTGACCCTAAAAGTTAAAATGGCTGAGCCTGTCATGGCCCGGAGAGCCGCCCCTGAGCGCCTGCCTCACCTGCTGGGCCAAGTGCTCACGGGAGGGAACGGCCACATCAGTCAGGGTCCTACTTGTGGGGCCTGGGTGACTGCTCCCACCCGGACACAAGAAGGAGACGGGTTTCCGTTCGGGGGCTTGTTGCAGGGGGAGGAGAGTGAGGGTGGGGTAGGTTGGGGAGAGTCGGGGTGGGGGCAGGTTGGGGAGAGTGAGGGGGGTGACAGGGGTTGGGGGGAGGTAGGGGAGAGGGGGGGGGCAGGTAGGGGAGAGTGGGGGTGGGGGCAGGTAGGGGAGAGTGAGGGGGTAGGTCGGGGAGAGTCGGGGTGGGGGCAGGTAGGGGAGAGTGGGGGGGCAGGTAGGGAAGAGTGGGGGGGAGGTAGGGGAGAGTGGGGGGTGGGGGCAGATAGGGGAGAGTGGGGGGTGACAGGGGGTGGGGGGAGGGGGAGAGAGCAGGGCTGGCGTCTGTAGACGGGGCCCAGGGCCCCGCGTGCCCAGCACAGGGCGCTGCCCCCCAGCAGGCTGTCCTGCCCCCCGTCACCGTCTGCTGTAGGAAGGGGGGCATTCCTGCCCGTTGTCTGGACGGAGGGACGGTGGTGGTTGCCGCCCGCGTGTTCTTTTTCCCCTTAGGAACCGCCCGCTGTGAACGGTTTGCCTTCATGGCGAGCACGTGCGACTGAGAGACCCACAGCTGGGCTCCCCAGCGAGGCTGCAGCGCAGACGCTGTTCCCAGAAACACCCACTCGGTCCGGCTGTTGGGAACGTTCCTGGAGGCAGGGCCGCCCCCCCCCCCCCCCCCATGCGCTGGGGCCCTGGGACGCAGCGTCCACGCGGACCGGCCGCGGCGGGGGTGGAGCCTGAGCTGACGGACGGACGTGTCCTTGCAGCAACGAGCTGAGCATGAAGGCGGACTCGCGCCTGAACCTGCTGGACGACGGCACGCTGATGATCCAGAACACGCGGGAGACGGACCAGGGCGTGTACCAGTGCATGGCCAAGAACGCGGCGGGCGAGGCCAAGACGCAGGAGGTGACCCTCAGGTACTTTGGGTCTCCAGGTACGTGATGGCCTTGACGTGGGGGTTCCTCCCAGGCTTGGCGTCCACGCCTCCCTCCCTCCCGCACCCCGGCTGCGGCCGCGGGGACCAGCCTGTGGCCGAAGCCCCTGCCATGGGCGCGGTCCCAGGGGAGTCATGACCTTGGCCCCGGCCCACATCGTCCCTCGTCCCGGACGGACGCTCCGTGGAAGCCGAGCAGGCAGTGCTGCGGGCGGCACCCGGGGGCGCCGGAGAGACGTCGCCCCACCTCTGACCCTCCCAGTCGCCCTGTGTTCCCGCTGGGCAGGGAGGTCTCTGTAGTGTTGGGTTTGGTTATTGAAAAAGGAGCCAAAACCTGGATTTTCATTAAAATTCCCAGGTCGAAGGTGTTGGCACCGATTTAAAAAGACGGTCTTGTCAGTGAGGCACGGCTGTGCCTCGGTCGGTCTGAGCGCCCTGCCCTCGTCCCCGTGTTTAACCTGAGACCTTGGTGGGAGGGGGACTGGCCTGGGAGGACGGCCCAGCCGCCACCTGCCGAGGGCACAGCCGCTGGGTGCCCTGTGGTCTGCACTGGCCCCCACCCGCCAGGACGGCTGCGTCCGTAACTGCCTCCGGGCGCTGGCCGCCACCTGGGCTTCCCCCTCAGCCGTCCTGGGGTTTCCCCGGTGCTCGGTGTTTCCGGCCACGGTCCGGCGGTGCCGGTGGTTGCTGAGGGTTTCTTTGTTTAGAGTCTCGGGTCTTTGAAACGGGTGTGGTGTTTGCCACATCCCGGCGCGTGGTCTCCTTTCTGTGAAGGAGAATTCCTGGTGTCGGATTTCAGCTCAAAGGGATGCCCTGCCTCGATCAAAGCCCTGGTCACACCACTCCCACCAGCAGCAGTCACAGGGCGCCCGTGGGCACCTGCTGTGGGAACGCCGGGGCTCCGGGCCCAGCGGCGGGGGCTGCCAGCGTGCGGAATCGGGGAACCCACAGCGCTGCAGGAACGTGTCTCAGAGCAGAGAGGCACCGCCAGTGAGGGGCTCGTTCAGGCAGCCGCTGCCGAGACCGGAGTGTTGAACCATCTAGGACCGTGGTCAGCACATCGAGGCTTGAGAGCCACATGCGGCTCACGAGCTGAGGTTTGCCGCTCTGTTGACGAATGAGTTTGCCGACCACTGACCTAGACTCTCGATTCCAATAATTACAGGCTGTTGCTGTTCCTTGTGATTAAGCCCCTGTCCCAGAGGTCGGCAAACCCATTCGTCAACAGAGCCGCAGTTTGCCGACCACGGCTCTAGGAGATTGTTTCTTCCCCGGGAGCAGTAGCCTTATTTGGGGTGCAAAGGCTCTCTAAAACACTCCTGAGGGCCCCCCGTGACCCGGGGCGAGGCCCGGCAGAGGGAGTGGCCTGAGGCAGCCCGTCCACCTGGACCGGCGAGATGTCCTACGGGCTGGATGGGGCCAACTGCCTATTTTCCTTAAAATCTGGGAACTAAGAACGGTTTTACGTTCTAATAGGGTTGGAAAACCTAAGCATTTTAGGCCCGTGGTATTGTAGGATCCATAGTAATTATGGGAGATCCGATTTCAGCGACTGTCGATTACATTTTACTGGAACGTAACCACACTCATCCTCCCCGGGTTGTCGGTGGCCGCACTCTGCTGCAGGGCAGAGCTGAGCAGGAGCAAAGCCTGCAAAGCCCAAAACACACGCTCCCTGGTCCTTTGCAGACACGTGCCCAGGCTGTGCTAACAGTTTAAATGTTTCTATTGATCGCCGAGGGGAAGGGAGAGGGAGAGAGAGAGAGAGAGACATCAGTGATGAGAGAGAATCGTCCATTGGCTGCCTCCTGCACGCCCCCTACTGGGGATGGAGCCCACAACCTGGGCATGTGCCCTGACTGGTTCATAGGTTGATGCTCAACCACTGAGCCACACCGTCGGGCTCTGGGGCCAGTTATAGCCGTAATTACAGGCTGACTCCTGAGCCTCCGGGAGTCACAGGGCTGTAGCACCATCTACTTAACCGGGTCCCTTTCGGGAACTATAGGGTTTGCCCCCCAAATCTTTTGCTATCACAGGCCCCTCTCCCTCTATCCAAAACCACTGGGCCAGGTGCTGGTTAAATTCAGACGTTTGGGAACTTTTTTCAGAAGGCCCCTCGGCTCATCAGTAAACACCTCAGCGTCCGGTGTGAACATTCATAGTGGAAAAATGAGGGCTCTGAGCGGCCCCGACCTTTATAAACAAGTGATGAAGTAATGTTGGATTCCGGGATCCTGGATGAGGGTGTGGGTCGGAAGAAATAACACAGCAATTAAATGAGACCTTTCACGTACCTGTCGTTTTTAAAAAATATTTTTTTATTGATTTCAGAGAGGGCGAGAGAAAGAGAAACATCAGTGATGAGAGAGAATGGTTGACTGGCTGCCTCCTGCACACCCCCTACTGGGGATCGAACCTGCAACCCGGGCATGTGCCCTGACTGGGAATCGAACCCGGGACCCTCCAGTCCACAGGCTGACGCTCTAGCCACTGAGCCAAATCGGCCAGGGCTGTCTCAGTGTAGTTTTTATTTGTGAAACTTATTATTTTATATGTTCTAACTATACTTTGAAAACAGTGTTTTATACCAATAAGAGCTACAGAGAGGCTTAACCAGAGTGACATAACGGATTCAGGAAAAGCCAAAATAAGGGCCCTCCTGCGTGTCCCATTGGAGAAATCGCCGTCCCCTCGCTCACAGGGCCCGCCCCTCAGGTGACCCAGGCAGCGGGCCGTGCGTATTCTCTGTGCATTTCTTAAACAACCACGACGAAGACGGGGACACGTGTGGTTAATGGTGTCTGTGTGACGGGAGCTTAGAGGTCGTGGGCAGAGCGAGTCGCGCGAACACAGAAAACACGCAGACGCTGATGCCAGACTCGAGGGATTAACTCGTTGTGTTTCGTCGTGACAGCTCGACCCGCTTTTGTAATCCAGCCGCAGAACACGGAGGTGCTGGTGGGCGAGAGCGTCACGCTGGAGTGCAGCGCCACGGGCCACCCGCTGCCCAGGATCGCCTGGACCCGCGGGGACCGCTCGCCCCTGCCCACGGACCCCCGCGTGAGCATCACGCCCTCGGGCGGCCTCTACATCCAGAACGTGGCGCAGGAGGACAGCGGGGAGTACACCTGCTTCGCGTCCAACAGCCTGGACAGCATCCACGCCACGGCCTTCATCATCGTCCAGGGTGAGCGCCCGGGGGCCCTCCGCCCGCAGCCCTGCCCGCGGGCCCTGGCGCGCCCTCCGCCTGATGGCCAGCAGCCCTGCCCGTGGGCCCCGGCGCGCCCTCCGCCTGATGGCCCGCAGCCCTGCCCGCGGGCCCGGCGCGCCCTCCGCCTGATGGCCCGCAGCCCTGCCCGTGGGCCCGGCGCGCCCTCCGCCTGATGGCCCGCAGCCCTGCCCGTGGGCCCCGGCGCGCCCTCCGCCTGATGGCCTGCAGCCCTGCCCGCGGGCCCCGGCGCGCCCTCCGCCTGATGGCCCGCAGCCTTGCCGTGGGCCCCGGCGCGCCCTCCGCCTGATGGCCCGCAGCCCTGCCCGTGGGCCCCGGCGCGCCCTCCGCCTGATGGCCGGCAGCCCTGCCCGCGGGCCCCGGCGCGCCCTCCGCCTGATGGCCAGCAGCCCTGCCCGCGGGCCCCGGCGCGCCCTCCGCCTGATGGCCCGCAGCCCTGCCCGCGGGCCCCGGCGCGCCCTCCGCCTGATGGCCGGCAGCCCTGCCGTGGGCCCCGGCGCGCCCTCCGCCTGATGGCCAGCAGGGGGCCCGTCCCCGGAACCACCTACGTGTTCTCCTTCGCAGAAGCTTAGAGGACGGGGCTGTTTGGGGCGGTTTTCTGGCTGTGATCATGGCCCCCGGAGCTCTGGCCAGTGCGCGCCGTGGGTGACCACGTCGGGAGGTGTGCACGCGTGTGCACAGGCATATTAATCAGGAAGTCCTCACACATTTTGGAATTTCCCAGGGTTGATTCTTGGACACAGGAGGCCCGGAGTTTTAGATGTGTGCTATGCATTTCCCAACTTCTTGACTCAATACTGACTTCATTAGTGTTTGCTGTTGTTGTTAATCCTCACCCAAGGCTATTTTTCCCATTGATTTTAGAGAGGGTGGGAGGGAAGGGGAAGGGGGAGAGAGAGAAGCATCGATGTGAGAGAGACACATCGATGGGTTGCCTGCCACACGCACCCCCACGGGGCCAGGGAACCTGCCACCGAGGTACCTGCCCTTGACCAGGGAGCGGACCTGTCACCCTTGGGTGCGCACGCCGGCGCTCTGACCACTGAGCTCTGGCCTGGGCTGCGTCTGTTCGTTCTTACGTAAATCACAAAGTGGGGCGTTTGCTGGAGCCTTCGCACAAAACAGGAATGGAAATGAGAGAGAAGCGAGTTCTTCCCCGGCTCCTCTCTCCGCCCACTGTCCCCGCCTCCATGGGAGCCACCGGGGAGGCGTGTTAACCTTCCGGCACCTTCTCCGCGCAGGGGACTGTGGTCATTTGGTGCCGACTTCCTTCGTTGTGGTCGATACTTTTATAGAAATGGACTCACCCCGGACACACTGTTGTTACATTTTTTCAATCAATGAAAACAGACCAAGTCCTGCCCTGGGCTTCCCTGCTCTTCACCCCAAGCGTCTGCCTCACCTGCTCAGGCCGGGCCGGCAGCAGGCGTCCTGTCACTCAGGGCGGGCCCCGCCCACAGGAGGCCGCCTCAGGAAAGCTGTCTTCTCACGCGTGTCCCATGTCTTGCCCCCGGCAGCCCTCCCTCAGTTCACCGTGACCCCGCAGGACAGAGCTGTGATCGAGGGTCAGACCGTTGATTTCCAGTGCGAGGCCAAGGGGTACCCACAGCCAGTCATCGCCTGGACGAAAGGAGGTAGGGCGCACGCCTGGTCGCCACCCGTCACCAGCTCCCGCCCTCGGCTCACCAGCTCCGAAGCCAGCCATGTCTTTCTCTGGCCCCCACACCCCAGTCTCCTGAGCAGGGCTGAGCGATGGGTGACCCCACCGTGGCCCGGGGTCTTCCGTTAATATACACTAACTAGGGTTGGATGAAATGTAGTAACAGGTAAGATGAGCTTGCTGGAAAACCAGTAGTGGAATATATATGTTTTTTAAAGTTTTGCTCTAGGTTTAGTCCCAGAGTTCTGCCACTTCCCCGGCCTGTGTTGCGTGTTGGTTAGGTGGGTTCTCTGGGTGGGGCCCAGCCCTCGGTCTCCCGCTGGCCCAGGGGTGGTGGCAGCCACGTGCCTCGAGGAGGCAGAGGCTTTCCTCCGGGCTGACGGCAGCTGACTGGGGAGGTGGGGGTGGGACGGCTGATGCCGCTGCTGCTGGGCCTTCAGGGTCCTGTCCTGTCCAGGTGGGGTGACCTTGAGAACCAGCTGGTGACCTCCACTTCCATCCCTTCGTCCCCGAGGGGTCCCCCTGCTCTCGGGCAGGCGAGGCTCAGCCCCAGGTGAGGTGTGCGGACCTTCCCGGGGGTCCAGGCCCCTGCCCAGGTCTGTCCTGTCACATGCAGCATGGGACCAGCCTCTTCCCAGAACCCACGTTCGTCCCCTGCCGTCCTGGCTCCACCCTCCGGGACCCTCATGGGAACAGGGAGCGTGTTCTGTTTACCCCTGACCTGGCTGCATGGAGCCGGTGCCTCCACGCCGCGCTGGTGGGTCAGGGTGTCTGGGAGGAAGGAACCGATTGCTGACCGAGGGCCAGACGATGACCCCGGGCCCTAATCGGGCCAGGAGGTGTCTGCGATCCTTTGATTTTCTCTGAGTCCTGCTGCACCTGTAACTAATGTGTCGGACCCCGCCCCCCCGCGCCCCGTGTCCCCTTGACCGACCGGCGCCTCACCCTTGCAGGGAGCCAGCTCTCGGTGGACAGGCGGCACCTGGTGCTGTCCTCAGGGACGCTCCGCATCTCGGCCGTCGCCCTCCACGACCAGGGCCAGTACGAGTGCCAGGCCGTCAACATCATCGGCTCCCAGAGGGTCGTGGCCCAGCTGACCGTGCAGCCCCGGGGTAGGTGCGGGATGCTGCCCGGTGGGCGTGGCGGGGGGCGGGGACCCTACCCGTGGACGTGGCCACAAGCAGACGCACGGGAAGCCAGGCTCCTGCACCAGCATTCACGTCACTCACGACCCACAGCCACTGTTTTGAATAACTGACCCTTGACCTTGGGTTCCCGAGGGGACTGTGTCCCATGCGGCTGTTAAGTTGCACTGTAGCCTGTGGTAATGTGTGTGTTCCAATGGTGCTGGTACTGAACTCCGATGGGCCGACGTGTCAGTACATGGACCACCTTGTCCCTGGCGGACGGTGTCACTCTGAAGAAGGGGTGATTGGAGCAGCCTTTTCTGGTTATTGCAGCAGCGCTGGGTCTGGGGGCCCTGCTGTGTCCTGGAGTCACGGTTCTGTTTCCTGTTTGCACCCCCCTGGAGCATTCCAGGCCCCCCCCCCCCCCCCCCCCCCGTGTTCTCTGCACTCAGAAGGACCTGGTCGCCTGGTGTCTCTAGAAAGGCTCAGGGCAGACGGAGCAGGTGCAGGTGCAGACGTGGGGTCCCGGGCCTTCTCCAAGGCGTGGCTGGCTCTGGGTTTCGGGGTTTGCCCCGCTCAGTCCTGACCGCCAGGACTCTGAAAGGCCGCCAGGCCCTCACTCCCTGTGAGCAAAGCTCCCGTTCACCCACGGCTTCCCTCCCGCTCACCGGGGTCTCGGGGGCTGGGTGCAGGGCCTGGACAGACAGGAGCTCCGTCAGGCTTGCAGTCCGCTCGTGGGTGGGGACATTGGGTCCCTCCAGCCCCTCCTCTCTGTGCAGACAGCCCAGGAGGAGACGGTGGCCAGCTGAGCTCTGTGCCCTGAGCCTGCGCTGACGGAGGGAGGGCGGGGGTTCAAGGTGTCAGCTGTGCTCCTTGCCTTCCAGTCACCCCGGTGTTCAGCAGCGTTCCCAGCGACCAGACGGCGGAGGTGGGCTCCGACGTGCAGCTGCCATGCAGCTCACAGGGCGAGCCCGAGCCCACCATCACCTGGAACAAGGTACCGCGGCGGGCGGGTGCGCGGGGCGGTGGGGGACTGCGGGGTAACTCCCCACAGCAGGGGAACCTCCAAATCGTGGGCCCAAGGGGAAAGATGTGCTGCCGTCCTCAGAAATAAAACCAAATGAGACGGACAGCCCGGGGCCGCCGCCTCCTCACAGCCTCACGCACAATAGCAGAAAACCTGCCTGTTAGACCCTTGGCCTCACCGTCAGCAGGAAAGGTTCTTTGTGGTTTTATTTTTCTACTAGAGCCCCGATGCACGAAGATGCGTGCAGAATGGGCCTTCCTTCCCCTGGCTGCCGGTGCCGCTTTCTCTCCGGCCCGGAGCCGCCTTTCCGCCTTCCCACGCTGTCCAGAGGCCCGGAGCGGCTGGGGCGGTGCGGAACGCCTGTGTCCTGCCCCCAGCTGCTCAGCGCCTGTGTATGCAAATTAACCCGCCATCTTTGGTTAATTTGCATGCTCGCTCCTGATTGGCTGGTGGGCGTCGCAAAGTCATAGTCCATTTGCATCTTTCTCTTTTATTAGTGTAGATCGTTTTTATTGAGCCCCATAAAAAAAGCAACATACAATCAAGTGCTTAAAACTCGGGGTGTCCCGGGGATTGGGTGGGCCAGAGGGCATTGTGTGCCGTCCTCCTCACTTCCTTTCTCGGCTGGGATGTCGCTGTCCCAGGAGGCAGTGCCCAGCCCTTCTCCCTCCCAGGTGCCCGAATTCGTGCCTCCTCACTGCAGTCTGTCCCACGGGGGCTGCTTTTGCCCCCCCCCCACACCCCGCCACGCCCCCCCCAATTCCTGGAAAATCCCAGGATTGTGGCTTCCGTCTGGATCTTCCCTGGACCTAGGCAGGCGCATCAGACAGTTTATCCCATGGAAACCGTACTGGGTGAATCCGATTAACCTCCTCTTTCTGATTGTGGGTAAACCTCCCTCGGCCTCCTGACGTTCCCACCTGTGAGGCCCTGGCGATGGCCCCCTCACCACCTATCACGGACAATACCGCTCCGCAGTCTTATTCCTGTGACGTCTCCCGTTTGCTCCAGGATGGGGTCCAGGTGACGGAAAGTGGGAAGTTTCACATCAGCCCGGAGGGGTTCCTGACCATCCACGACGTGGGCACCGCGGACGCCGGCCGCTATGAGTGTGTGGCACGCAACACCATCGGGCAGGCCTCGGTCAGCATGGTGCTCAGCGTGAGCGGTAGGTTGCCCGGCCCGGGTTCCTGCGGCTGGCAGACATCCCACCCGCGTGGGTTCAGGCCGCGGGAGGAAGGTGCAGGCTCCCAGCACAAGGCCGGGCTCGTGGGGGTCTTAGAGGGGGCGTGTCCACACTCCTAGTTTGCAGGGAGGCCACCGGGGCGCCCTCGGTAGGTGGCAGGGCCAGGTGGGCTCAGGAGCCCCTCCTTCCTCCTGCCCGGCGAGGCCGCTGTGTCTGACTCACTCGGCGGAGCCTCCCTGCCCTTGGTTTGGTGGTGGGTTTGGCCGTCATCCAAACCCCTTCAATCCGACAGCGTGTCAGTCATCGTTTGGCAAAACTTCGGTGCTGTTATTGCCACATTCTTACCCCCCGAGCTCGGGAGACGGGGCTACTCTCTGTCCTGGGTGTGGCCAGGCCTGTTCCCAGAGTGTGAACATCCCGAGTGTCTTCAACATAAACCTCCACGTAATCCCTGAAGCAGGGGGCCCGTCTCCCTGAGCTCCGGGGGTTAAAGAATGCCTCCCGGGCCGGCCAGTGTCTGACGTTATAGCCACGTTTTCCCCGTTCTTTCAGACCAGCGGTGGGGAACCTTTTTCTGCCGAGGGCCATTTGGATATTTGTAACATCGTTCGCACGCAGCCATACAAAATTATCAGCTTAAAAATTAGCCTGCTGTAATTGGTCATTTAATTAACTCAACCCTAATGCCTTGGCAGGGTTCGACCAAATGACTTCTCGGGCCCCACACAGCCTGTGGGCCGGACACGCTCCACCCCTGGTTTAGAAGGTGTGGCGTGACTTCAAAAATGAGAAGTCTGTAATTCCAATACTGTTTGAAAGCAGCTTCCATAGAGTTTGTGATGAAGTGAGTTAAGCTCTGGTGTGAGAAACAAAAAGCCCGTGGAGACGTGTGCCTCTGTCTTGATGATGTAGCGTCTAGACGCTGAGTAACTCGTCCAGGGCCCTGGTGACTAGCGGCTCCGTGTTCTCCTAGTGCCTGACGTCAGCCGAAACGGGGACCCATTTGTGGCCACATCCATCGTGGAGGCGATCGCAACGGTCGACAGGGCCATAAACTCCACGCGGACACACCTGTTTGACAGGTAGGACGCGGTCTGGCCCGCCTCCCTGAGCTCCGGGGGGGAAATCTCGGGCCTTTTTGGTCCAGCGTGACCTGTTGCCTCATCGGGAGAAAACCATCCACAGGGTTGGCATCCACTCCCCGGGGGTTAAGATAACAGGCACGTCCTTCCAAGTAGAGCCTGGAGCATGACTCACAAGTCAAACATTTCTTAAAAATGGCAGCGCGGCCTTTGGCTTGTTGCTAAACGATTTGGCAAAAACAACGTATTTCACAAGCCGTTAGGGGATGTGTTCGTGTTGGCCAATTCCGAGGTGTTTTTCCTGTGTCTGAATTAAAGTCGAGTGTTGCTGTTTTCTCCCTGGAACTAATGACCTGTTTGTGTTTGGTTTCTCTTGGTTTTGTTTTTCTGTTGCCTTCCACCTGGGATCAGGCAGGTACGGCTCGCCCCTAGAGCAGTAGCTATGGAAACATTAAACCGCAGTCCTGTCGTTGGGTGCCGGTGATTTCTGTCTCTGACTGTCCCCTCTTCCCTCCCGCCCTGACCGCGCCAGCCGTCCACGCTCCCCCAACGACCTGCTGGCCCTGTTCCGCTACCCGAGGGACCCCTACACCGTGGAGCAGGCGCGCGCCGGCGAGATATTTGAGCGGACGCTGCAGCTGATCCAGGAGCACGTGCAGGGCGGCCTCATGGTCGACCTCAACGGAACCAGTCAGTACCCAGGCTCCTCCCTGCGTCTTCCTGGGGAGCGGGTGTCACCCCCCCACCTCGATGTCTTCTGAGGGGCGTGCTCCAGCCTTCTTGTCCCGCGTGTCTGTGCAGGGCACCGTCGGGTGACAGTGAGGGTCCTGTAGGTCCCACCTCAGGTAACAGGGACCCTCTGGCATGTGAGCTGGGCGGTCCCTGCCCACTGGCTGTGACCCAAGGTCCCCGGGCAAAGGAGGTTTGAGGGAGGACTTGGCAGGACAACTGCCGTGCAGGTGGTGCTGTGTCCATGCGGCGGTTGGAAAGGGTGTGTGTGGAGCGCCAGCCTCTGTCCTGGGTGACGAAGGGTGGCATGGGGTGACTGCCACCGTGTCACTGTGCCCCTGGCACGTGGCATTGCCCAGCAGTGATCGGGGCCTGTGCCGGGCAGGGTGCTCGTGGTGCTGCTGGAGATGGTGGTGACCGGTTTACTGTGGAATAATAAACCAGCAGCTGTTTGCTCAGGGTTGTGCGTGAGCCCACGGGCTGCTGGGGGTGGCCCTGGAAGCAGCCGACCTGAGGATGTGGTGCCCGGTGATTCACGACCCTCCGCTTCCCGGCTTTTCAGTGGTTTCCACCTTGTCTTTGAGGAGCGTCTTTTGCCATCAGGACAAAAACGTTACTCAGGACTGAACGCTATTCCTAAGGACACTTGTGTGCGGTGAGGGCAGTCCTGCCGCGTCTGGGACCAGTCTGAGCCGTGTCCTGGAGGCCGGCTGTGTGCAGACGCCTCCTGCTTCTCCATCCTAGGGCCCTGGCCCCTCAGGGTCATCTCCACTGGTCTCTATGGCGACCGCCAGCCTCCACTCCCAGCACCTGGAGAAGCGTCAGAACCCGGCCATTCTGCCCAGAGCCTCTGCCGGGCACTCACTGCCGACTGCCGGGGACAGGGCTGGGCGGGGGTGTCTGTGGAATGATCCGGGAGGAGGTGGCAGTTGGGGACCAGGTGCCCTGGTGAGGGTGCGTCTCGTGTGAAGGCAGAGGTGACCGTCACCCAGAGCCTGGCTGTAGTGGACGCTCGCACAGGTGTCCGCCTGAGGCGTTTACCTGCAGGCCTGCCTGTGTCCCTGTTCTGTGACCCTGGGAGGGATCCCTCGTGGGGAATGGACTGGCTTTTCCCCAATAACAGTACCTTCCAGGCCCTGTCCCGTCCTGAAGCGGTCGCTTGTCCACCCCTCAGTCTTGGATACAGACTTTTTCTCAGTGATTTCACCCATAGCAGTTGTCTGCGTTCTGAGGTCGTTTTTATTTCGAAAGTGAACTGGACAAGGGCACGGCTGCAATGGCGGTCTGCAGCCTTCCCGGGGACGTCACCTTTCCCGGACGCGCTGCCTGCGTCTGTAGACAGGTCTGCGTCTGACCGGCGAACGTTCAGACAATCTGGTTCCAAGTTCACCCGGTGCTGGCTGGTGCCGCCCTCGGCGTGGCTCCTGGTCCCTGCAGTGGGGCCGGCCTGGGAGGCGGCCCCGGAGCTGCCGCTGACCCCGCGGCCACCGCTGCAGACAGAGGGGCTGCGCAGGGAGGCGCCTCGGGCACAGGTGACGTGGGTGGAAGCGGTGTGCGGTGTTCAGGACGGAGAATGTAGGGGTTTCAGGGGGAACCGGGAACGAGGCAGGTGTGGCGGTGTCCCTGCCCTGATCCCGGGAAGCGCGCCGCCCACCCAAGCCTTCCGTCCCGGTGAGCGCGGCGCTGGGTGGCTGGATCCCGGCGTCCCATCCCCGGCGAAGCGCTCCTGTCTCTGGTGCTTCTCCCCGGCCTGTAGGGTTTCCTCACCGCCGGTCCCTTACCGCATCCATATGGGGGTTTCGAGCACGCCCCTGCAACAAGGAGGCTGTGTCTGTCCAAAGTGTATGAGACTGGGCCTAGGTCCGAGAGATGCTTGAAGAGGATGCGCTGGTGACTGAGATCTGGCGGTGCCGGCCACTGTGGGGGGCGCAGGTGCCGCTGTGAGCGCGCTCGGGAGGGGAGCTGTTCCGCTGGCCTGGAGCGCGCGCCCCTGTGTGCCCGAGCGTGCGCCCCTGCGTGCCCGAGCGCGCGCCCCTGCGTGCCCGAGCGCGCGCCCCTGCGTATGTGCTGGTGGGCGGAGCTGTTCCTCGGGCCTGGAGCATGCCGGGTGGTGGAGGTGGGAACCCCGCAGGGAGAGGCTGGAGGGCGGTTCCCGCGGGCCCCCTGGGAAGCACAGGGCCCGGAGTCCGTGGCGGACCTCAGGTGCACGAGCCGTCCCGTCCTTCCCCGCAGGCTACCACTACAACGACCTGGTCTCCCCGCAGTACCTGAGCCTCATCGCCAACCTGTCGGGCTGCACGGCGCACCGGCGCGTGAACAACTGCTCGGACATGTGCTTCCACCAGAAGTACCGCACGCACGACGGCACCTGCAACAACCTGCAGCACCCGATGTGGGGCGCCTCGCTGACGGCCTTCGAGCGCCTGCTCAAGTCCGTGTACGAGAACGGCTTCAACACGCCGCGCGGCGTGACGCCGGGCCGGCTGTACCACGGGCACGCGCTGCCCATGCCGCGCCTGGTGTCCACCACGCTGATCGGCACGGAGGCCGTCACGCCGGACGCGCAGTTCACGCACATGCTCATGCAGTGGGGCCAGTTCCTGGACCACGACCTGGACTCCACGGTGGTGGCGCTGAGCCAGGCGCGCTTCTCGGACGGGCAGCACTGCAGCTCCGCCTGCAGCAACGACCCGCCCTGCTTCTCGCTCGCCATCCCGCCCAACGACCCGCGCGTGCGCAACGGCGCGCGCTGCATGTTCTTCGTGCGCTCCAGCCCCGTGTGCGGCAGCGGCATGACCTCGCTGCTCATGAACTCCGTGTACCCGCGCGAGCAGATCAACCAGCTCACCTCCTACATCGACGCCTCCAACGTCTACGGGAGCTCGGAGCACGAGGCGCGCGCCGTGCGCGACCTGGCCAGCCAGCGCGGGCTGCTGCGCCAGGGCATCGTGCAGCGCTCGGGGAAGCCGCTGCTGCCCTTCGCCGCGGGGCCGCCCACCGAGTGCATGCGGGACGAGAGCGAGAGCCCCATCCCCTGCTTCCTGGCCGGCGACCACCGCGCCAACGAGCAGCTGGGCCTCACCAGCATGCACACGCTCTGGTTCCGCGAGCACAACCGCGTGGCGGCCGAGCTGCTGGCGCTGAACCCGCACTGGGACGGCGACACGCTGTACCACGAGGCCCGCAAGATCGTGGGCGCGCAGATGCAGCACATCACCTACCGGCACTGGCTGCCCAAGGTGCTGGGCGAGGTGGGCATGAAGATGCTGGGCGAGTACCGCGGCTACGACCCCGGCGTCAACGCGGGCATCTTCAACGCCTTCGCCACGGCCGCCTTCCGCTTCGGCCACACGCTCATCCACCCGCTGCTCTACCGGCTGGACGAGGCCTTCCAGCCCGTGGCGCAGGGCCACGTGCCGCTGCACAAGGCCTTCTTCTCGCCCTTCCGCATCGTCAACGAGGGCGGCATCGACCCGCTGCTGCGCGGCCTGTTCGGCGTGGCGGGCAAGATGCGGGTGCCCTCGCAGCTGCTGAACACGGAGCTCACCGAGCGCCTCTTCTCCATGGCGCACACGGTGGCGCTGGACCTGGCGGCCATCAACATCCAGCGCGGCCGCGACCACGGCATCCCGCCCTACCACGACTTCCGCGTCTACTGCAACCTGTCGGCCGCGCACGACTTCGAGGACCTCAGGAACGAGATCCAGGACCCCGAGGTCCGGGAGAAGCTGCGCCGGTGGGTGCCGCCCGAGGCCCCGGGTCGCATGTTTGTTTTTGCTTGTTTACTTTTTCCTTTTTTTCACCTTTTTGTTTGTTTGTTAATCCTCACACGAGGATGTTTTTATTGGTTTATTTAGAGAGAGTGGGAAGGAGAGGGAGAGGCAGAGAGAAACATCCATGTGAGAGACACGTGGATCCGATGCCTCCTGCACGCCCCGCACCGGGGATCGAGCCCGCAAACCGGGCATGTGCCCTGACCTCCTGGGTCATAGGTCGACGCTCACCACTGAGCCACACCGGCCGGACAACTACTGTATTATTTTCCATACAAACAGGGATACACGAGGAGCAGGAGGGGTTACTGGAAGCATAAAGAGGAGTGCGTTAAGGGGAGACATTTGACGTCTGTGTTAAGGGCGGTCTGAGGAACGTAGGAGCGTGACGGAAAGGGGCTTTCTTGTGCTGTTCGCCGTGCTTCCCCAGAGAAGCCGGTCAGCGCATTGAGGGCCTCGCTTGTCGTCTAGGTTATACGGGTCCCCCCTCAACATCGACCTGTTCCCCGCCCTCATGGTGGAGGACCTGGTGCCCGGCAGCCGCCTGGGGCCCACGCTCATGTGCCTGCTCAGCACGCAGTTCCAGCGCCTGCGGGACGGGGACAGGTGAGCGCGGGGGCGGAGAGGCGAGGCCGGGCTTCGGGCTCCTTGTGGGGACTCGGGAGCGAGGAACCGTGGGCAGCGGCCGTGTCCCCGCCGAGTGCTGGGAGTGAAGGCGGCGTCACGCCCGGTGCTGTCTCTTGTGTGGGTTTTTAATGACTTCTTCTTACCAACGTCAGAGAGGAAGGGAGCGGGATAGAGAGAAACGTCAGTGATGAGAGGGAATCCTGGGCCGGCTGCCCCCTGCACACCCCCTACTGGGGATGGAGCCTGCAACCCGGGCCTGTGCCCTGACCGGGAATCGAACCCGGGACCTCTTGGTCCACAGGACGACACTCCACCCACTGAGCCACGCCAGCCAGGCTGTGCTGTTAATTTGTGGCCACGCCCGGCTGCCGGCCCTGCCACACGCAGAGGATTCGCCCTGACGGCTCAGCCGCCTTCCCGCCCCTGTGGCTGTTGAGAGGGTTTCTGTCCCTCGAAGTGGACGGTCTGCCGGTTAAACCGCGCCGGGTGCCGAGCCGCCGGAGCTCCTGGCGGGATGGCGAGGTGCGGCGCGGTCGCTGTGGCCCGTTAGCTCAGCAGGTGGCAGGCAGTCCCCCTGTCGCCGAGCCGTCCGGCTGGGGCCACGGGCCGGTCACCGCTGCTGCAGGGCCTGTGCTGCCGTCAGGGCCGCCTCGGGGGCTCTCGGTCGTCCTGCTTTGTTTCGAGCGGGAGTGTGAGCCGTTGTCCACCGCACGTGGCCCCGGTTAAACCAGGGGCGTCGGCGTTGGGAGCGAGCCGAGGATGCGGAGTTCGGTCGCTGGGGTTTGAGTCCCCGCTTCTCCATCTCGTTCTCCCGGGACACAGGCTGTGGTACGAGAACCCGGGGGTGTTCTCGCCGGCCCAGCTGACGCAGATCAAGCAGACGTCGCTGGCCCGCATCCTGTGCGACAACTCGGACAACATCACGCGTGTGCAGAGGGACGTGTTCCGGGTGGCGGAGTTCCCCCACGGCTACAGCAGCTGCGAGGACATCCCCCGGGTGGACCTGCGGGTCTGGCAGGACTGCTGCGAAGGTAACGCCCGGGCCCTCCGCCTGCCCGCGACGGAGACGGCTCGCGAGCTGGCGGACGGCGGTGCCAGCAGAGGGCTGGCGGGGGGCAGGCGCGGCTGCGACCTTGCTGGGTTGGGCGTGTCCGTGCCGAGGCATCCGTGGGACCTGCACCAAGTCGGGGGAGGGTTTTCAATGACGGCTCGTGTTTAGCGTGACGGCTCGTGTGACAGCATCTCTGTGCTTCCTTCGGGGTCATCAGTCGTTCACGTTTTACCTCGTGTTCCGTGTTGCTCTTGTGTGTGTACACGTGTCTGTATGCCAGGTTTAATTTTTAATATATTTTTATCGACTTCAGAGAGGGAGAGAGAGAAACATCAGTGATGAGAAGGAATCATGATCAGCTGCCCCCTGCACGCCCCACACGGGATGGAGCCCACAACCCGGGTTCATAGGCCGATGCTCAACCCGGAGCCACAGCAGCCAGGCTGTGCGCGTGTTTACGTAAACGTCACGTTCCTTTAGGGGCTGAGGACGCTGTAGGCATCGTGCTGCTCCTCCATCATTTACTCCCGTTTTAGGCTCAGAACCGAGAGGTTCTGTGTGGACAGAGCCTTGTTGGCCGTCCGGGGCCACGGGCTCCCTTCCTGCCGTTTCACCGCTCGCGGCAGCGTCCTGGTCTGACCACCAGTCGATCTTTCCGTGGCACCTCCCTCCGCAGACCTCCCTCCGACCAGACGCAGCCCTGCCCGCCCTGACGCTCTGGGGCGAGCAGGGCTGTCGCCAGGCCCCCGCCGGCCGTGAGGATCGGGATTCGTCCCAGGCGAGCGAGAGACCGGGACGCTCTGACTTTGTCCTGAAGTCGGAGCTGCTAACGCCTTACCCTCCCCCCGCCCCCCCCCCCCCAGACTGCAGGACCCGCGGGCAGTTCGGCGCCTTCTCCTACCATTTCCGAGGCCGGCGGTCCCTTGACTTCAGTTACCGGGAGGGCGAGCCCCCCACGGAAGCCGGGAAGACTCTGAGGTACGGCGTCCCCGAGGGTCAGACCGTCCACACCGCGGGCCGACCTGGGCCCTGGGTAGGGATTTCCTGCCGGCCGCCGGGTGGGTCTTGGCCTGCGGCGTGAGTGTGTGCGACGCCTCCTGTCTCCCCTCCTGCAGCGTCGGGAAGCCCGGCCAGCGCCCCAGGAACGCCACGGCTGCCTCCGCTGAGCACCCCCAGGCCCTGGGGCCCAGCGACTTCCGGGACTTGGTGCTGGGGATGCAGCAGACCATCACGGACCTCCGGACACAGGTGCCGCCCCGCCACGCCCCGCTCCTCAGCTCGCGTCCCCCACAAACTCATCTCTGTGACCCCGGTGTGACCTCTGCAGTGCCCCTGACCTGGGCCAGGGCTTCACCGCCTGCTGGCTCTTCTCCTGCTGGTCCTGGGCTGGCACATCGAGTTCCTCCGTTTCCGGTGATCAGGACCCTCAGTGGGACCCAGGCTCCCGGGCAGGACCTCGGGGTGACCCCAGGCTCCCGGGCAGGGCCTTGGGGGCCCCAGGCTCCCGGGCAGGGCCTTGGGGGCCCCAGGCTCGCAGGGCAGGGCCTCCTTTCCAGAGCCCACAGCTGCGCCCGCCTGGCTGTGGGCCCCACGTCCCCCTCTTCCTCCACCTGTGAGACCCGAGTGTCTGAGGCCGGGCGACTTGGGTGCAAGGGGGCTTCAGACTTCCCCAGGAGCTTCGTTCTAGGAACCACTAACACTCGGGGTGGGCGCCCACCTGAGGCGACGCGGGCAGGGCCGTCCCAGAGCTCGGGTGAAGCCATCGGCTGTCAAGGGAGCACATTTGAGCCCCACAGCATCCTGCAGAGACGTGCCTGCGTCCCTGCCCGTCGCGAGACGCCGTGTCCCGGGGAGGGCAGGGCGAGGGCCACACTCCCGTGGACTGACCGCGCACACGCTGGCTTTGCAGATAAAGAAACTTGAGTCTCGGCTCAGCACGGCCGAGTGCACCGGTGTGGATGGCGAGCCCCACGCGGATGGCGCTCGGTGGAAGCGAGACGTGTGCACCGTCTGTGAATGCCGCGTGAGTACGGCTCTGTCTCGGGGACCTGGGGCCTGGACCACGGACTCGGCTGCAGAGTCCCGGCCGCCCACTGGGTCAGCGAGGCCCGGCTCACCGGTGGGGTCTCCTCCCTCTTCCCTGGGCAGCCACGGGGGTGCACACCCGCAGGGACAGTGGGCAGGCGCTGGGCGTCCTCCGTGGCCGGCGTCTGGCTGCAGCCGGGCCGGGCAGGCAGCTCTGGGAAGACCCCTGGGGACAGGAAGAACCGAAGGGTCAGACCCGGGCACCGGCTGGAACACGGGCGGGAAGCGAGGTGATGCTCGGGGGTCGTCGGGAACTGACCCGCTGGCGCCGTCTCCCTCCAGGACGGGCAGATCACCTGCTTCGTGGAGGCCTGCCAGCCCGCCGACTGCCCGGCCCCCGTGAGAGTCGATGGCGCCTGCTGTCCGGTCTGCCTGAGGGAGCCCGCGGGAACGCAGCCGTAGATCCCCCGCTCCTCGCCGGTCCGCAGGCGTCCCCCCAGGTCACCGGCCGGTGCAGGGAGCGCAGACTGGCGGGCGCCGAGGACTGCACGGCTCACGGCCGGACCGGGGCGTCCGGGAAGCCGCACGGGCTCAGACTGGAGCGTCCACGGAGCCGAGGCCACGCAGTGGACAGACACGAGTCCTAACTTCATGTTAGATTCTCAGGTTTTTATTTAATTTTTTTAATGAAAAAGTGGTGCTACTATTAAACCGCACAGTTAAGTCATTTAGGCTCCCAGAGTGCTGTCCCCCATCCCACCGCTTCCCTGGACCCTGGACGGAGAGCCACTCCGCTCGGCGGTCCGGAGCCCGCGGACCCGCCGCCAGAGGCACGCACGTGTGAAGAGAACGTCGGCGTTTGGCAGACGGAACAGGCTCCTGGCGCGGAGCCCCGACCCCTTCCCGGCCTCTGCCACGGTCCACGCGCACCAGCAGCTCCTCACGGCAGATCCCCGCTCCCCACGCACTCCTGTCCCCGTGACTGAGGCTGCCGGCCGCTGAGAAACAGGCCTGTTTTCCCGGTAACCCTGCCGCCCCGTGGTGGGCCGGGAGTGAAACGCCCTTCACGGTGGCCACGCCGGGCTCGCGCTCCCCGGAGCCGCCGCCCGGCGGGACGGCCCTCCTCCCTGACCCAGCGATGAGTGCCTTAGAGACAACGCCCGTACCTCGTCCATGTGCAAGCGCAGGCGTGTGTGAACGCCGACCGAGCGTCTAGCGCTCGATGCGGCAGAGAAGCCGCTGCCCCGCAGGCCTTTGGGGTTCAGTGAAAAGCACCTCGTACCTCATGGCCGCGCTCGCCTGGACCCACCAAAACCTCCCATTCTGTCTGAACGCAGAGATCCGTGTCCTGAGACGCGTGTCCCTGAACACGCAGGTTCCGGGCGCTGAGTGGGATCCGGAGGGGCCCGCCCGCCCGCCCGCCCTCCCCGCAGGGACACGGCGCCCGCCCTGGGCGTCGAGGTGCGGCGTGGGGGCGTCTCGCAGCATCCCGCAGGCAGCGAGCAGCTCAGAGCCGGCTCCGGTCCAGGGTGGGCGGCAGGCTGCCCCGTCCCCGGGGTGGTGTGCGAATATCGCCGCCGGAGCGTAAAGCTTAAACGCGGCCCGCTTGACCTCGGCCCCGGGTCGCGGCGTGGCAGGGAGCAGCTGGCGCCGTAGCTCAGGACATGGGCTTCCGCTGAAATGCCAAGTCCGGTTGAGTCAGGACCTCGGACCCGTGTCCGGAACTAGAAGGTGGAGGCGGTGGTTCTGTGAGGTGCTCGGTGTCAGGCGGCGGCAGACCATCCGTGAGGGTGTCGGCGCCTCAGGGTTACCTGTGGCTTCGGGCAGAGGTGACGGGCACGGCGTCGGGGGAGGCCAGCCCCCAGGGAAGTCTGCGGCTGCAGGTGGCGTGTCTGCGGGACCGAGGGGGAGTCTCAGCGCGTGGGGCGCCGTGGACAGGGCGGACGCGCCGCGGGGCGCCGTGGGGGGAAGCCAAGTGTACATGTTTATTTTCCTGCCTGACTGGCAGCAGCCAGATGCCATATCTGTCCCTGTAACCAGTTCATTACCAAAGAAACGTTTGCACTATGTAACGACGCCTTTCGTTCGAATAAACGGCCACGTGTTCCCACGGAGGAGGCACGGCGTCTTCTTTTGCGCAGAGCCATGCTCGGGCTGCGCCCTGCGGGGTCAGAGCGTGGTGCAGAGGAGGCGGCGTCTGAGAGATTTTAAGTACATTTTCCAGGTATTTGATATTTAGGGGGAAATGTATTTTCTGACAAACTTTGAGGAAGTCACCCGATTTGCACAAACTGAGTTTTATAAAAGTAACATTTTATTCTGGTTTCGCCACTTCCCGACCAGCTACAGCCACGAGACCCGGGGGTCGGGGAGGAGGATGAGCAGGGACGGCCGCAGCCCCAAACCCGCCGGAGGCTTGAGGAGGTCTGAGGTGTAGCCTGTGGTTACAGGGCGGGGACCTGGGCCTGGTGTCGGCAGCCGCCTGACCCACGGGCCCGTCTGTCCACACTGGTTCCCGTCTCATTGGCCTCCCTCCCTCCCTCTCTTTTCTTAAGAACATATGTTTATTGATCTCAGAGAGGACGGGAGAGGGAGAGAGAGATGGAGACACCAACGATGAGAGAGAATCATGGATCAGCTGCCTCTTGCACGCCCCACACTGGGGACTGAGCCCACAACCCGGGCCTGTGCCCTGACCGGACTCTACCTGACCTCCTGGTTCAGAGGCTCAACCCCTGAGCCGTGCCGCCGGGCGGTGTCCGGCTCTGCAGAGGCCCGTCCCCCACGCGTCCCGTGTCCCAGCCTGAGCTGCTCGCATCATCGTGACGAGCAGCCCCGCGTGGACCACGTCCTCCCTCCCGGGTGTGGAGCTGGGCCCCAGCGGTGACCTCGGCCAGTTGTGTCCGAGGAAGGAAGCCCAGCCCGGAGGGCCCCCCTTCCCCATCCTACCCCTCCCCCCCCCCGCCCCCCGTCCCTCCTCTCGGCCTGACCGCTTCCCTGACTGACAGTCTGAGCGTCGCCTCATGGTTGGGCTTTTCCGGGGGGGGGGATCGCCTCGTCCTCATCGCTCACGCTTTCCTTCTCCACATCCGAGCACAGGTTCCATTTCCTGCGAGATGTCGTTTCCAACGGGAACGTATTTTTAAAAATATAATTTTATTGGTTTCAGAGAGGAAGGGAGAGAAACACCCATGATGGGAGAGAATCACTGATCGGCTGCCTCCTGCACGCCCCGCACTGGGGATGGAGCCTGCAACCCGGGCCTGTGCCGTGACCGGGAATCGAATGGTGTATAGGTCAACACTCAACCCCTGAGCCACACCAGTCGGGCCAGAATCGGATCTATTTCATGGCTGCTAACCCTCCTTCAAAAGGCTGGATGTCCCAGCCCTGGCCGGTGTGGCTCAGTGGATAGAGCATCGGCCTGCACAGGAAAGGGTCCCGGGTTTGATTCTGGTCAAGGGCACGACCTCGGTTGCAGGCTCTTCCCCGGCCCTGGTCGGGGCGTGTGCAGGAGGCAACTAATCGATGCGTTTCTCTCACATCGATGTTTCTCTCTGTCTCTCCCTGTGTCTTCCTCTCTCTCTCAAAATCAATGGAAAAACGTCCTTGGGTGAGGATTAACAACAACAGTAAATAAAATAGAAGCCTGAATGTCCCAGCTGCACGGCACACGCTTCTTAAATCATCTGCGTCCTCACGCACACGCTGGGTTTCTCGTTCTGTCCTCACTCGCAGCACAAACCAGGACACGGCCGCGGAGGCCGCGGACGGCTTAGCGCACAGCTGTCCGCGGAGGACATGCCGGAATCTCGAGTGTCTGTGCTTCGGAAATCACTGCACCGACAATTAACTGGGTGAACGCCACCCCTCCTTGTCTGAGATTCGGAGCAGACACACAGGGAAGGGAAGGGGCGCTATGCCCGCCGCGTGTCCCCGGCCCATCTGAGCGTGGCCCGCCGTGTCCCCGCCCCTCAGGTTCGTGGCGTCGGGTCTGAGGCTGACGGACCAGCCTCTCCGTGGAGGCCGGTGATTGCGAGCATTCGTCAGGCGGTGTGTCACGTGCAGTCGCTGTGACTCGTTCACTAACGAGTTCACCGGCTCCTCTGTGTGCTGGTCCGCCCTGCCCTTCACAGCGCGTCGGTGAGTCTCCCGAGCCCCGGGGAATCGAACTTCCTCCGATAAGGCCACGTGTGCCCTTTGCTCCACAGGATGTTAGTGACCCGTGGAGCCCGGGAGCCGGAGAGGATGTCCGCTCCCATCGCAGTCTTCCGGAACCTTCCACCAGGGCCGGTTGCCATGGGTACTTCTCTGTAGGAGGAGGAGGCCCTGCACCTGGGAGCCTGGGGTCTCGAGTTTTGTGGCCGCGGGAGCCGCTGGGGCTGAGGGTCAGCCTGGACCCCGGGGCTGCTGGGCGGGTTCCTCCCCAAGTGGCCCAGGCTCCTCTCCGGCCCCGGGTCGGCCGGGTGGGGACCGCCCATGGGCAGCAGCCGCGGCCGCAGCTCCTTGTCTGCAGGCGAGGCTGCTAGAGATGACCTCTGACCTTCCCAGCCGTTTCTCAGGGTCGGGCAGCCGCCATCGGCCGGGAAGCCAGGCCCCCTGCCGGGTCCCCCGTCACAAAAGCCCGTTGTGTCTGTTCCCTTCGGCCCGAGGGCTGTTCCGGCTGCGGTCTCAGCGGCGCTGCCCCCGGGCCACGGGCAGCCAGGGGGCGGGGCTCAGGGACAGAGGTCACGGCCACACGGAGTGAGTCTGCAGACAGCAGTGGGGCCGGGTTGGGGAAGTGAGTGGCCCAGGGGCTGATTAAACACCGCTGAGCACACGCCTGGGTCAGCTTGAGACTGGGAGGCAAGAGCAGACGGCGAGGCAACCCCGAGACCCCAGGACGCTCGGCACTGAGCCAGGGGGCCGCCGGGCGGCCTGGCCCCTTCGCTGCTGCTGCTCCCCGGGAGGCGGGGACTCGCTCACCCGCTAGGAAAGCCTCTGGGCCCACAGGAGAGTCACAGATACCAAGCGAGGCCAGTGCCAGGCTCAGCCCGTGGCCACACAGCTGGTCACGGCACCCGAAGGCTGGCCGGGCACCGTCGTGCGAACCCCTCGTGTCCGGCACCTGCTCGAGCCCAGCAGGCACAGCTCCCCCCAAGGTCATGTGGCCTCCGGGCGGGGACTCATCCCCCCGAGGCACGCCCTCCCTCTCCTGGGTCAGCTTAACTCGGTAGCAGCGATGGCTTCACATCGACCCGGAGGAGTAAGCTTCTCCGTCACCGGTGTCCCAGGGCAGGGCCGGGTCCCGTGCCACACGCTTCTCTGAGGAGCGGCCCCACGCGGCTCCACCCCTTGGTCACGTGCAGGCGGCCGAGGGGCCACTGCGGTCACTGCCCCCGAGTCCTCCATTCGGGTTCATTCTTAACAACTAATCCTCCCATTCACACGCATGACCTGGTTCTGCCTTTCCTTCTTACTTCTTTGTAATGTTTACTGGAGGCTCGGTGCACGAAATTCGTGCACGGGGAGGGCCCCTAGGCCTGGCTGATCGGGGCCTGCCGGCTTCCGGACGGGGCCTTCCTTTGTCCCATGCCACCCCCTGGTGGTCAGCACACGTCACAGTGAGCAGTCGAACTCCCGCGGGGACAGTTTGCACATTAGCCTTTTATTAGATAGGATAGTCTTTTCTAAAGGCTGTGCACGTTTTTCTGACTTACTGTTATGCTGTTGTAAACACTTTTTTAAACAATGTACTTCCTAGTTGTGTGTTGTTTGTACATAGAAATGCAATTGAATTTTGGGTGTTGACTTCATATCCCCAAGTCCTGACACATCCAGTTACTAATGCTCATAGCTTTGAAATGATTGTTAGATTTTCCACATCTACAGTGACTTTGGGGGTAATTAGTGACTGTTTGTTTCCAAGCCTCCCTGGTGCGGGCGCGCGCGTGGCGGTGGCCGGCAGGTCTCCCCGGGGGAGGGGGGGGGGGGGGGCGGGGGGGAGGCCCCGCTGGCCCAGCTCGCGCAGTTGGTGCTCATAGAGCTTGTTGCGCGAGTATTTTTGAATCTAAATATTGAACGTGGGATTGTTTCTGTCCCGTTAGCACAGCTATGAAGGGTTTCCTCTGGGGTATGTGACTGCACGGCGCTCGGCACAGCCTTGTCAGGATGCTGAGTGTCCTGTGCAGAGACCAGGATTCGGGACCAGGACAAGCCACAGCCGCTCGTCAGCCCCCAGGGACCCGCCAAGTGGCCGGCTCTCTGCTCTGGACCAAGCCCGCAGCCTGGTCCCCCTGCAGAGCACGGAGGTTGGTCCGGCCGGCGTGGCTCAGTGGCTGAGCATCAACCCAGGAACCAGGAGGTCACGGTTTGATTCCAGCGCGGGGCGTGCAGGAGGCAGCCGATCAATGATTCTCTTTCATCGATGTTCCTCTCTCCTCTCTCCTCTCTCTCTCTCTCCCTCCCGTCCCCGCCCCCTCCCTCCCTCTCTGAAATAAATAAAATATATTTTTAAAAAAGACTAGAATCTGAGGTCATCTTTACCAAGAAGATTTCCCTGACCCTCCCTTCCTTCTTAAAAAAGAATAATTTTTTTTAAAGTGTGAGGCTGTCACCATACAGCCATTTGCTGTATTAGAGGGGCTGTCTCGGGGGAGGGGTGTGGGGGAGGGAGAAGCCGGGCCCCCGGGCGCTGCTCCGCTCCAGGCCCTCACACAGCCCGTCCCCCAGCCACTGCTGACTCCCGCCTCCAGCTGACCAGGGCTGCCCCAATGAAACCTGCCGTGGGGCCGCAGGGGTGGTGCCCATAGACAATGGAATGTGAGGGCAACAGGAAAGCGTGACACCTCACATCTGGGAGCATGGACGCACCTGGGTGTTACACGGAGTGAAGTGAGGGAGTGGGAGAACGACACCGGATTCTGTGGAATCTAAAGGAAAAATAAGTGAAAACAAACTCACAGGCACAGAGAACAGACTGGTGGGAAGGGGAGTTGGTAGTTGGGTGAAAGTGGTGAAGGATTAGGTTTTACTGTTAAAGTTGCTTTTAGGGTTAGGGTTCGGTTTCAGTGTTAAGGTGAGAGTTAGCTGTTAGGGTTAGGGTTAAGTTTTAGCTTTAGGGTTAGGTTTTAGCAATAGGGTTAGGATTAGATTTTAGGGTTAGCTTTTACTGTTAGGGTTAGCTTTTAGAGTTAGGGTTAGGGTTAAATTTCAGCATTAAGGTGAGAGCTTTTAGGGTTAGGGTTTGCTTTTAGGGTAAGGGTTAGATTTTAGAGTTAGATTTTACTGTTGGGGAAGGAAACAGCATTAGGGTTAGGGTTAGGTTTTAGCATTAGGGTTGGGGTTAGGTTTTAGCGTTAGGGTTAGGGTTAGGTTTTAGCAATAGGGTTAGCTTTTAGGGTTAGGATTAGATTTTAGGGTTAGCTTTTACTGTTAGGGTTAGCTTTTAGAGTTAGGGTTAGGGTTAAATTTCAGCATTAAGGTGAGAGCTTTTAGGGTTAGGGTTTGCTTTTAGGGTAAGGGTTAGATTTTAGAGTTAGATTTTACTGTTGGGGAAGGATTTAGCATTAGGGTTAGGGTTAGGTTTTAGCATTAGGGTTGGGGTTAGGTTTTAGCATTAGGGTTAGGTTTTAGGGTTAGGGTTAGGTTTTAGGGTTAGGGTTAGGTTTTAGCATTAGGGTTAGGGTTAGGGTTAGGTTTTAGCATTAGGGTTAGGTTTTAGGGTTAGGGTTAGGTTTTAGCATTAGGGTTAGGTTTTAGCATTAGGGTTAGGTTTTAGGGTTAGGGTTAGGTTTTAGCATTAGGGTTAGGTTTTAGCATTAGGGTTAGGGTTAGGGTTAGGTTTTAGCATTAGGGTTAGGTTTTAGCATTAGGGTTAGGGTTAGGTTTTAGCATTAGGGTTAGGTTTTAGCATTAGGGTTAGGGTTAGGTTTTAGCATTAGGGTTAGGTTTTAGCATTAGGGTTAGGGTTAGGGTTAGGTTTAGCATTAGGGTTAGGTTTTAGCATTAGGGTTAGGGTTAGGTTTTAGCATTAGGGTTAGGTTTTAGCATTAGGGTTGGGGTTAGGTTTTAGCATTAGGGTTAGGGTTAGGGTTAGGTTTTAGCATTAGGGTTAGGGTTAGGTTTTAGCATTAGGGTTAGGGTTAGGTTTTAGCATTAGGGTTAGGTTTTAGCGTTAGGGTTAGGGTTAGGTTTTAGCATTAGGGTTAGGTTTTAGCATTAGGGTTAGGGTTAGGGTGTTTCAGCATTAGGGTTAGGTTTTAGGATTAGGGTTAGGGTTAGGGTGTTTCAGCATTAGGGTTAGGTTTTAGGATTAGGGTTAGGGTTAGGGTGTTTCAGCATTAGGGTTAGGTTTTAGGATTAGGGTTAGGGTTAGGGTGTTTTAGCATTAGGGTTAGGTTTTAGGATTAGGGTTAGGTTTTAGCGTTAGGGTTAGTGTTAGGTTTTAGCATTAGGGTTAGGTTTTAGCATTAGGGTTAGGGTTAGGTTTTAGCATTAGGGTTAGGTTTTAGCATTAGGGTTAGGTTTTAGCATTAGGGTTAGGTTTTAGCATTAGGGTTGGGGTTAGGTTTTAGCATTAGGGTTAGGGTTAGGGTTAGGTTTTAGCATTAGCATTAGGGTTTAGGTTTTAGCATTAGGGTTAGGGTTAGGTTTTAGGATTAGGGTTAGGTTTTAGCGTTAGGGTTAGCTCTAGATTTTAGCATTAGGGTTAGGTTTTAGCATTAGGGTTAGGTTTTAGCATTAGGGTTAGGGTTAGGGTTAGGGTTAGGGTTAGGCTTTAGTGTTAGGGTTAGGGTTAGGGTTAGGTTTTAGCATTAGGGTTAGGGTTAGGGTTAGGGTTAGCATTAGGGTTAGGTTTTAGCATTAGGGTTAGGGTTAGGGTTAGGGTTAGGGTTAGGGTTAGGTTTTAGCATTAGGGTTAGGGTTGTCTTTTAGGGTTTTAGCATTAGGGTTAGGGTTAGGGTGTTAGTATTTTTGTTAGGGTTAGGCCTAGGGTTAGCTTTTAAGGTTAGGGATAGGGTTTGGTTTTATAGTTAGGGTTAAGGTTAGAGTTAGGGTTACATTTTAGTGTTAGGGCTTTGTTTAGAGGTGGTTTTTTGTTTTTTGTTTTGTTTTTTTTAATTTCAGAGGAAGGGAGAGGGAGAGATAGAAACATCAATGATAAGAGAATCATGGGTCGGCTGCCTCCTGCACGTCCCACACTGGCGATGGAGCCCACAACCCAGGCATGTGCCCCGACCAGGAATCAAACCGTGAACTCTGGGTTCACCAGTCGACTCTAAACCTCTGAGTCACACCGGCCGGGCTTTTCCCACTTTTGAAAGTTCTGAAGTCTGACCTACATCCTAAAGGTGTCAAACACGATGCGTGTGTGTACAATGAGGCGTGAACATCCGGGCAGCTGCCTGCGTCCCAGGTGGACGTGGGGTGAGGGACCACAGCGCTGACCTGTGAGCCTGGATTTCCGGTCCCCTCACCGAGAGAAAACACTTCGTGCAAATAAAATGAACGACCGTCGCTGTACGCGTTGCTTTTATAGACTCACCAGGGGTTCTCTGAGCCCAGCAGGGCCCGTAAGACGTGGACTCAGGCCATCTGTGTCTCCCCGCAGGGCCCGGTTGGTTCTGAGGGCTCCCGTGTCGTCTGGGTTTTAGCCCAAAGACACACCTGCCACGTGGGCACGGTGATGCCCGGGGAACCACAGACCCTCGTCCCTCGCTGCTCTGCCCCCCGTGCAGGGCCCACGCCCCTGCCTGTCCGTGTGAGCTGACACGACACCGTGTTTTCGTCACAAAGCTGCCTTGTGGACCGTTCACCCAGTCGGACAGCATTTTGTGTTTTCTGCCGAGAGCCCGGGCGTCGGTGTTTTGTCCGAATTGGAGGCAGACTGAGGGCTGCAATGTGTTATTTTCCACCTGCTGTTTGCTCAGGAGCCAGCCTGGCAGACGTGCGATTCGGGGTAAAAACTCGTGACCTGCGGCATTGCTCTAAGCCGACCGAAAGGACCAAGTGGCCTGTGGAGAATGCAGAACCGGCAAAGTCGCCTTTTTCTGTCTAAAGGAACGAAGCCTCAGTAACGCTCTTTCTCCACCACAAGGTGCGACCACGTGAACTGTGACCAGAAGGAAAGCTGTCGGACGACTGTGGTGAGAAAAAGCTAATAACGCCATGTTTTATAAGACCTTTATTTTTGTTTTTCACAATTTGTGTTACTGCATCCACAGATCCAGACTGTTCTTTCTCCAAATTAAAAACAAATGCAGAACGATTTAAAGAAGACTCTGTTCAAACAGATTTGGCCGTTAGGCCCTAGAGGCATCTAAAAATAAAAATAAAAAGCCATGACATCCATCAACAGTTGTGTTAAAGCTAAATCACCCAGCAGCTTAAATGCTTTACAGATTGATCGTTGTTTTCCTTTAAATCTCAGTGTCTGACTCTGTGTCTATGGCAACTTGTTCTTTCATCACGAAGGACTCTCCTGGCTCTGACAGCCGTGAACCGACCGACCGACCGACCGGAGGGGCTGGCAGCTGAGTGACAGGCGGCAATGTGTCTCCAGGAAGAGGAGGCCGGGGAGGACCGGGCGGGAAATGATGGGTAGAAGGTAAGGCCCTGGATCAGGATGCGATGGCCATGCCCGCGCTCCCCACATGGGCCACCAGGTGGCGCCGTCTGCCTTTGTCATGAAGGAAAGGCCAGTCCTGTCCAGGGGACCCCCAGCCTTGTGGCCGGAGGGGAGTCTAAGGCCTGGGGGAGGCCTGGCCCTGGCTCTGGACAGTGCATGCGTCCTGAGTGGGTTTGTGAGAACAGCAGCCCACGTGGATATCGGGGCTTTGAGGGACCGTTTGTCCACGGAGCGGCCAGCGGCTCCCACAGGGGTCGCTGTAAGGGGGTGGTCATCTCTCTTTGAACCTTAATTTGCTGCGAAGCCAACTCCCTCCACGCGGGGACCCGATGGTCCCTCCGCCAACCACGGGCTGCACCGTGACCTTCAGGGTGACCTCCAGGGCTGCGCACGGAGCTGTTAGCCGTCAGGGCCAGCGCGTGCCCGTTCTCACGCTGTCAGGATTCCGAGCCACGGCACCTGGTTATTCCGGGACCCGTGGCAGGGACAAGGCTGGCTCCTTCTTGTCCGAGGCAGAAATCCATCCCCCAGGGACCCGCAGACGCAGACGGCAGACACCACCCCCGTGGGCAGCGGGCCTGAGGCGGCACAGGGCTTCGTGGGAATGGCCCCAAACGCGGAGCCGCCCCCCTTACTGGCGGGTGGTGAGGAGCTACGGGTCACCCCACCCCCCGTGGCTCCTCTGCAGACGCCAGGCGAGTCTCAGCGACAGAGGGAGGTCGGTGAACGCGGCCGAGACGTCCTCGTCGGGTCACAGACCGGCTTCCCAGGAACGACCATCGCCATTTGGGGACAGAGACGCCGTCACCGAGGACCTACGAGGAACAGCGTTCCCGGTGAGGAGGGTGCGAGCTGCTGCTGCGGAAGGTGAGCGACAGACCCTCGCCCTGTCCTCCTCCGGGTGCGGCTCACGGAGCAGCTCACCCCGTGGGGCCTCAAGGAAACGTGGAGAACGAGGAGAGAAGGGACAGACGAGAGAAACTGAGATAAAGAGGAGAGACGAGAGAGAGCCAAGAAAATGGAGAGACGGGGACAGAAGCAAGAGAGGAGAGAATGAAAACCAAAGGGAGCGAAGGGAGGAAATAGAGAGAATGAGGAGAGAAGCGGGAAATCCAAGAAAATACAGAGAATAAAGAGAGAAGACAGGGATGGGGGAAATGGAGAGATTGAGGAGAAGAGCGAGAGACCCAAGAAAATACAGAGAATAAAGAGAGAAGACAGGGATGGGGGAAATGGAGAGATTGAGGAGAAGAGCGAGAGACCCAAGAAAAGTGAGGGAATGGGGAGAGAAGTGAGAGATGAGAGAAACGTGGGAGATCGAGGAGAACAACGAGAGATCCACGAAAATGGACGGAATGAGGGGAGAAGGGAGAGATGAGAGAAACGTGGGAGATCGAGGAGAACAACGAGAGATCCACGAAAATGGACGGAATGAGGGGAGAAGGGAGAGAGGAGAGAAACGTGGGAGATCGAGGAGAACAACGAGAGATCCACGAAAATGGACGGAATGAGGGGAGAAGGCAGAGAGGAGAGAAACGTGGGAAATCGAGGAGAACAACGAGAGATCCACGAAAATGGACGGAATGAGGGGAGAAGGGAGAGAGGAGAGAAACGTGGGCGATCGAGGAGAACAATGAGAGATCCACGAAAATGGACGGAATGAGGGGAGAAGGGAGAGAGGAGAGACACGTGGGAGATCGAGGAGAACAACGAGAGATCCACGAAAATGGACGGAATGAGGGGAGAAGGGAGAGAGGAGAGAAACGTGGGAGATCGAGGAGAACAACGAGAGATCCACGAAAATGGACGGAATGAGGGGAGAAGGGAGAGAGGAGAGAAACGTGGGAGATGGAGGAGAACAACGAGAGATCCACGAAAATGGACGGAATGAGGGGAGAAGGGAGAGAGGAGAGAAACGTGGGAGATCGAGGAGAACAACGAGAGATCCACGAAAATGGACGGAATGAGGGGAGAAGGGAGAGAGGAGAGAAACGTGGGAGATCGAGGAGAACAACGAGAGATCCACGAAAATGGACGGAATGAGGGGAGAAGGGAGAGAGGAGAGAAACGTGGGAGATCGAGGAGAACAACGAGAGATCCACGAAAATGGACGGAATGAGGGGAGAAGGGAGAGAGGAGAGAAACGTGAGAGATCGAGGAGAACAACGAGAGATCCACGAAAATGGACGGAATGAGGGGAGAAGGGAGAGAGGAGAGAAACGTGGGAGATCGAGGAGAACAACGAGAGATCCACGAAAATGGACGGAATGAGGGGAGAAGGGAGAGAGGAGAGAAACTTGGGAGATCGAGGAGAACAACGAGAGATCCACGAAAATGGACGGAATGAGGGGAGAAGGGAGAGATGAGAGAAACGTGGGAGATCGAGGAGAACAACGAGAGATCCACGAAAATGGACGGAATGAGGAGAGAAGGGAGAGAGGAGAGAAACGTGGGAGATCGAGGAGAACAACGAGAGATCCACGAAAATGGACGGATTGAGGGGAGAAGGGAGAGATGAGAGAAACGTGGGAGATCGAGGAGAACAACGAGAGATCCACGAAAATGGACGGAATGAGGGGAGAAGGGAGAGAGGAGAGAAACGTGGGAGATCGAGGAGAACAACGAGAGATCCACGAAAATGGACGGAATGAGGGGAGAAGGGAGAGAGGAGAGAAACGTGGGAGATCGAGGAGAACAACGAGAGATCCACGAAAATGGACGGAATGAGGGGAGAAGGGAGAGAGGAGAGAAACGTGGGAGATCGAGGAGAACAACGAGAGATCCACGAAAATGGACGGAATGAGGGGAGAAGGGAGAGAGGAGAGAAACGTGGGAGATCGAGGAGAACAACGAGAGATCCACGAAAATGGACGGAATGAGGGGAGAAGGGAGAGAGGAGAGAAACGTGGGAGATCGAGGAGAACAACGAGAGATCCACGAAAATGGACGGAATGAGGGGAGAAGGGAGAGAGGAGAGAAACGTGGGAGATGGAGGAGAACAACGAGAGATCCACGAAAATGGACGGAATGAGGGGAGAAGGGAGAGAGGAGAGAAACGTGGGAGATGGAGGAGAACAACGAGAGATCCACGAAAATGGACGGAATGAGGGGAGAAGGGAGAGAGGAGAGAAACGAGGGAGATCGAGGAGAACAACGAGAGATCCACGAAAATGGACGGAATGAGGGGAGAAGGGAGAGAGGAGAGAAACGTGGGAGATCGAGGAGAACAACGAGAGATCCACGAAAATGGACGGAATGAGGGGAGAAGGCAGAGAGGAGAGAAACGTGGGAGATAGAGGAGAACAACGAGAGATCCACGAAAATGGACGGAATGAGGGGAGAAGGGAGAGAGGAGAGAAACGTGGGAGATCGAGGAGAACAACGAGAGATCCACGAAAATGGACGGAATGAGGGGAGAAGGGAGAGAGGAGAGAAACGTGGGAGATCGAGGAGAACAACGAGAGGTCCACGAAAATGGACGGAATGAGGGGAGAAGGGAGAGAGGAGAGAAAATGGAAAGAACGAGGAGAGAAGCGATTGATGCAAGAAAATTGAGAGAATGGGGACAGAAGCAAGAAATCCGAGAAAATTTAGAGAATGTGTAGAGAAGTGAGAGATAAATAGAGAAAATTAGGAGAGAAGCAAGAGTTGGAAGAAAATGGAGAACAGGAGGAGAAAAGCTAGAAATACAGGAAATTTGAGAGAATGAGGAGAGAAGCAAGAGATGAGAGAAAATTAAAAGAATAAGGAGAAAAGCGAGAGATCCACGAAAATGGAGAGAATGAGAGGAGAAGCGTGAGATGGGAGAAAATTTTGAGAATGAGGGGAGGAGCCAGAGATCTAAGAAAACGGAGAGAAGAGGAGCGAGGCGACAGATGAGAGAAACTTGAGCGTCCTCGTGTGCAGAGGACGCAGAGGTGGGGCCTGGCAGCGCGGTCACCAGCCTCCACGGGGAGAACGGGGGCTCCTGGTCCCTGAAGACGGGACTTACCACCTGCAAATCACCGTCCAGGCGGCGGCTGCCAGGACGCAGACCAGCAGGGCGCCCAGCGCGATGGACACCAAGGACGCCTTCGGGAGCCGCCCGGAGTCTGGGTGAGAGCCAGCCGGTCAGCAAGCCGTGGGTCTCAGGCAGTGTCAGTGTGCCTGACCCTGAGCCTGACCTGACCCTGACCCTGACCCTGAGCTGACTGTGACCCCGACCCTGACCTGACCCCAACCCTGACCGGACCTGAGCCTGACCCCGATCCCAAGTCTGTCCACCGTGCCTCTGCTGCCTTCCCTTCGCCCTCGCTCCGCCTCTGGCTGTGCACCCTGGTCTTTGCTGGACTTGGGGTTAAGCTCAGTCCTGCACGGCGGCCCCTCCCCTCTGCGGGAGGGGGATAAATCTGTCTTTCCGTTTAACATGTATCTGCACGTTGTTCTTCTTTTACAGGAGCTAGAAGCCGCGTTACGAATCCTAGATCTGCCTCAGGCTGTGTGGTCCTGAGCGAGTCGCCCACCCTCTCTGTTCTGTACACGATGAAACACCCTGCTGAGCTCCCAGGATAACTCGGGGCCCCGAGGGGTGGGCTCACCGACACAGGTCCGCCCGTCGTCTCCCAGCGCGTACGGCTCCGAGCACTCGCACCGGAAGCTGCCCTGGGTGTTCCTGCAGCGGGCGGGCGCCGGGCAGGGTGGCCTCCGCTCGTCTTCACACTCATCAACGTCTGCACAGAGCACGGAGGTCAGGACCCGGCTGAGGACCCGCCACAGCCCCCTCCCCCTCCCCGAGCCTGACCCCGAGCCTGACCCTGAGCCTGACCCTGAGCCTGACCCCGAGCCTGACCCTGAGCCTGACCCCGAGCCTGACCTGAGCCTGACCTGAGCCTGACCTGAGCCTGACCTGAGCCTGACCCCGAGCCTGACCTGAGCCTGACCTGAGCCTGACCCTGAGTCTGACCTGAGCTTGACTCTGAGTCTGACCTGAGCCTGACCTGAGCCTGATGCCAAGACTGACCCTGAGCCTGACCCCGAGCCTGACCTGAGCCTGACCTGAGCCTGACCTGAGCCTGACCCCGAGCCTGACCTGAGCCTGACCCTGAGCCTGACCTGGGCCTGACCCCGAGCCTGACCTGAGCCTGACCTGAGCCTGACCCCGAGCCTGACCCCGAGCCTGACCTGAGCCTGACCCTGAGCCTGACCTGAGCCTGACCTGGGCCTGACCCCGAGCCTGACCTGAGCCTGATGCCAAGACTGACCCTGAGCCTGACCCCAAGCCTGACCTGAGCCTGACCTGAGCCTGACCCTGAGCCTGACCTGAGCCTGACCCCGAGCCTGACCTGAGCCTGACCTGAGCCTGACCCCGAGCCTGACCTGAGCCTGACCTGAGCCTGACCCCGAGCCTGACCCCGAGCCTGACCCTGAGTCTGACCTGAGCCTGACCTGAGCCTGACCTGAGCCCGCTGTGACTCATGTGGGTGGCCCCTTCCCCCAGGGAGCCCGCTGCCCCACTCCGTCCCCTCCTGGAGGAGGACGGTCACCGCGCTGGGAGCTGTGGTCCCTGGCCCTGTCCTCGGTGTCCCGCCACCATGGAGCCAGGCAGCGGGGCCAGGCCTGGATGGTGGGCGGGCACTAAGTCTGAACCGCGCTGACGCCTCCCGTGTGCTAACTTTTGCTGCCGGAGGGTGCGCTGCAGGCGTGACCGTGGGAGCGGTAAACGGTGAGAACCAGGCAGCAGCGGCCACGTCACGGCCAGCGGGCGGCGGGGGGCGGGGTGTGGGCCTGCGCCTGGCCTTGGCCTCTTCCTGTGGACGCTTCCGTTTCGAGTCCAGAGCAACTGGCGCTGCAGCTTCTTCACCACAATCCCCCCTCCCCGCCCCAGGCTGCCGGCCCGTCCCGCCTGCACCCCCCCCCCCCCCCCCCGTGGCACCTGATGTGCCCACCGGACGCCTCGTCCGGGAAAGGTGTCCCCGGGGCCAGGTCGGCAGGAGCGGACCGTGACCTCCCAGCCACACGCGTGGGGACGCCTGTGCCCAGAGCGCCTCCCGGTGAACAGCCCGTGTTAACGGAGTCCGAAGGGCAGGTTGGGCAGAGCCACTGGAAGACGCCTGTCGGGCAACTGACCTGTGCACTCGGGGGGCTGGTCAGCCCGGCCCCGGCGGGAGCAGGCGAGCTGCTGGGGCCCCTGCAGCCGGAACCCGCGCCGGCAGGAGAACACGAGCACACGCCGGCCTGGGGGCCCGCACAGCACCGCGTCCCCGTGTGCCACACGCTCCAGGGGGCCGCACACGTCCTCTGGGCCGGGGAGAGGGCAGTCAGCTGTCACCTCATCACCTCCCGAGGGCCGCTCCCAGACCCCACACAGCCCCCCAGGCCCCTCACGCTCCACAGGGTCCCCCCAGGCCCCACACAGCCCCCCACACAGCCCCCCAGGCCCCACACAGCCCCCCACACAGCCCCCCAGGCCCCACACGGCCCTCCCAGGTTGCAGCTTCTCTTCCCTCAATGGGAAACCTGCCACCTCTCCTGGCATCTCCGCCCTCGAGTCCCCACCCTGTGCCCTTGGCTTAGTGTCTCCCCGAGGACAGGGCACAGGCCCGGGCTGTGGGCTCAGTGCCGTGTGGGCGTGCAGGGGCAGTGGATCGATGATTCTCTCTCATCATGGATGTTTCTCTCCCTCCCTCTCCCTTCCTCTCTGACATCAATTAAAACATATTTTTTAAAATGTGTCGGCGATGGCTTCTCAACCAGGGGCCTTGGGCTCCTGTGAGTCGGGAACCGTGGCTGCCGCCCCCTCGGCCCTGACCCAGCCACACGGGCAGCGTCCTCCCACGGGGAGGGGTGGGGGCGGCTGAGATATCCTGCCTCCCACGGGGACGCCACGGGGACGGCCCGGCTCCCTGCTGCTTCCTCCCAGCGTGCTGCTCGATCGGAAGCCGCCTCTGCGCTGGAGCCCGCGCCCTAACCCGGCGGCAGGGGCTCCGTCACCTGGGGGAGCTTCCCTCCAGGCCTCCAGGTCCAGGCCGGGGACGCCCTCGCACGGCGTGAAGTCCTGGGGGAACGCGGCAGCGCCGAAGGCGTCGGCGGGCACGCGGGGGAGGCCCGTGTTGTCACAGATGACCCGCGACAGGGAGTGCGTCCCCAGCTCCCGCCTCTGCGCCTCCGTGAACACCCCGCCGTGTTCCCACCAAAACCTGAAGAGGAGGGAGCAACGGAGGGGCCGCCGGTCAGTGCTCCGTCCGGGACCCCCGGGCGGTGAGGGCACGGCTCCGAGCGAGAGGACGTCCGGCATTTCTCCCCGGAGTCGGCCACTTGAGACGCTGCCGCTGGGCGTGAATGGGGGCCAGGGGCTCTCCTGGGAGAACCCCAATTGTTAAATCACCAGCGTCACGGGGAGTGAGCCTGCCGGCCACAGGCCTGCTGAGCGGGGGCCCCCCGGACCCCAGGCCTGGCTGACCCCCTGTGACCCGGACCCCAGGCCTGGCTGACCCCCTGTGACCCGGACCCCAGGCCTGGCTGACCCCCTGTGACCCAGACCCCAGGCCTGGCTGACCCCCTGTGACCCAGACCCCAGGCCTGGCTGACCCCCTGTGACCCGGACCCCAGGCCTGGCTGACCCCCTGTGACCCGGACCCCAGGCCTGGCTGACCCCCTGTGACCCGGACCCCAGGCCTGGCTGACCCCCTGTGACCCGGACCCCAGGCCTGGCTGACCCCCTGAGACCCAGACCCCAGGCCTGGCTGACCTCCTGTGACCCGGACCCCAGGCCTGGCTGACCCCCTGTGACCCGGACCCCAGGCCTGGCTGACCCCCTGTGACCCGGACCCCAGGCCTGGCTGACCCCCTGAGACCCGGACCCCAGGCCTGGCTGACCCCCTGTGACCCAGACCCCAGGCCTGGCTGACCTCCTGTGACCCAGACCCCAGGCCTGGCTGACCCCCTGTGACCCGGACCCCAGGCCTGGCTGACCTCCTGTGACCCGGACCCCAGGCCTGGCTGACCCCCTGTGACCCGGACCCCAGGCCTGGCTGACCCCCTGTGACCCGGACCCCAGGCCTGGCTGACCCCCTGAGACCCGGACCCCAGGCCTGGCTGACCCCCTGTGACCCAGACCCCAGGCCTGGCTGACCTCCTGTGACCCAGACCCCAGGCCTGGCTGACCCCCTGTGACCCAGACCCCAGGCCTGGCTGACCCCCTGTGACCCGGACCCCAGGCCTGGCTGACCCCCTGTGACCCGGACCCCAGGCCTGGCTGACCCCCTGTGACCCGGACCCCAGGCCTGGCTGACCCCCTGTGACCCGGACGTGGTGTGACGGCCCGACACCTACCGGTCGCCGTCCCTCAGGGCCTTCATCTGCCTCCCGATGAGGCAGGCGAACAGGGGCCCGGTCCGCGCGCCCGGCAGCAGGTCCTCGGCCAGGCCGCCCAGCCAGACGTCCACGTTGTCCGGGTGCCGGTACAGGCGCATGATCCGGTCGGCGACGCTGCCGTTGGCAATGACGCTGCCGAGGTCAGCCCGGGTGTGCAGCCTGCGCAGCCCGCAGAACTCCCGCCAGGCGTTGTACCCTGCACGGGGCAGGGGGCACGGGGCACGGGGTGGGCCATGGGGGCACGGGGCACAGGGTGGGCCATGGGGGCACGGGGCAGGGGGCAGGGGGCAGGGGGTGTGGAGGGGACAGCTGAGGGAGAGGGGGGGCCAGTGTGGACCCGAGTGAGGGGCGCAGGGGGACAGCCCAGGGCCCGGCCTGAGCAGAGGGGCCGGGCACACCATGGCGGGGAGGTTGGGCCAGCGGGTTAGGCACAGCCCAGGCCGGGGCGGGGGGGGGGCAGGAGGACCGGGGGGACGGGGGACAGGAGGCGTGGACCCCGACCTCCCCGTGACGTGTGTCGCGCAGGCGGCCCTGGGAAGCCTGACGCAGACTCCGCGATGGCCCGGGACAGCCAGCCTCCCTGACCCCCGCCCCCTCCCCGCCCCACCCCCCGCAGGGCCCTCCCCTCCCAGGGCGCCAGGCCCACGGGGTCCCGGTGTCTAAGGGAGTGAGCAGCTCCTCTTTGGACAGAGGAGAGGGAGGGGGGGTGGGTGAGGGGGACGTGATCACCAAAGAACTTGTGTGCAAATACGCGTCCCCCATGGACAGACAACAGGGGTGAGGGCTGGCGGGGAGCAGGGTGGCTGGAAGGGTCAATGCGGGGAAAGGGGAACATGTGATACTTTCAACAATAAAGATTTTTAAAATAAAAATAAAAGATAAAGAGTGTAAACATTAAAAATAATAATAAAGCAGGAAATATAATACCAAGGGAAAAAATTAAAATAAGTAAAAATAGCCCTAGCTGGTGTGGCTCAGTGGATAGAGCATCAGCCTGGACTGAAGGGTCCCGGGTTCGATTTAAGTCAAGGCCCAGGCCTGGGTTGTGGGCTCCATCCCCAGTAGGGGGCGTGCAGGAGGCAGCCGATCCATGATTCTCTCTCATCATGGATGTGTTTCTCTCTCTCTCTCTCCCCTTCCTCTCTGAAATAAAAAAATATATTTAAAACATAAAAATAAAAACAATAAACGCATTTCAGCCCAGAAAGCAACAACACGACACAGGAGGCAGGCGAGGCTGCACCCATCGTTATGGGAAAGCCCGGACGTGGACGGCGGGTTTGCAGACACGGTTGCTGCAGAGCCGACTCGGGGAGCAGGCCGCTCACCTGGCAGCCCGTGGTCCCGGCCCCGCTGCAGGTTCAGCGACGCCAGGTCGAAGGTCCCGGCGGGCGCCAGCACCGACAGCCTCTCGGTCAGCTCCTCGCTCACCAGCTGGCCCGGCGCCGGCAGCTTGGCCGGCCTGGCCAGGAGGCCCCGCACCAGGGGGTCCACACCTCCTGCAAGACACCCCGAGGGCGACGTGTCCCCGGCCGGGCCTCAGCCACGCGCTTTCCTAACCAGTGTCCTGGGGCCCACGACTCGGCCCCCGGAGCTCCCAGTTCTCTCAGATGCCGTCTGGGGTGCCTGGCCCTCGCCGGGACCCGCGTCTGAGGGGACTGACTCGGGTGCGGGGCGGTCGGGACGTAGGTCCGAGGGGACCCAGACCTGAGCCCCTCAGATGCTCCCGTGTTTTGTTCTTAATCCTCACCCGAGGCTCCTTTCCCCACTGATTTCCAGAGAGTGGATGGGAGGAAGGAGGGGGAGAGAGAGACACAGCGATTTGCCTCCCACATGTGCCCTGACCAGAGCCAGGGATCGAGCCTGCACCCGAGGTGCGTGCCTTTGATCGGGAATCGAACCGGGACCCTCCGTCCGTGGCTCTAACCACGGAACAACCAGGGCGGATGCTCAAGTGTTTTGCTTTATTTTTCTGCAGCAAAAACATTACAGTCAAGGGAAGCATTTGCTGAATTCGCACATCAGGAGCAGCAATGAGGACTTGGCGTGGCTGAGGGAGCCCTGAGAGGTGGGGGGCAGCCCTTCACCTCCAAAGCACCAGCCATCCCCGGGGACCCCGTGGGGACCGGTCAGACCCTCTGGTAGCCTGGCTGCACCCTGGCCTCTCCCACACGGCGTGCTGACCGTTCAGTGGCCACCGAGCGGGTACAGTGGCCTCCTCCCCCTCCTCCCCTCAGCCACTCAGAGCCAAGAGCCGTAGGAGCAGGAGAGAAGCTTCCGGACACACAGACAGAGAGAGAACAGGGGCGAGGGGGGGGGGGCGGGGGGGGGGAGAGGGAGAGGGAGAGGGAGAGACAGAGAGAGGGAGAGAGGAAAGGGGGAGAGGGGAGAGGGAGAGGGAGAGGGAGAACGAGGGAGGGAGAGGGAGAGGGAGAGGGAGAGGGAGAGGGAGAGGGAGAGGGAGAGGGAGAGGGAGACGGGAGAGGGAGAGAGGGGGGGAGAGACAGAGAGACAGAGAGAGGGAGAGAGAGAAAGAGAGGGAGGAGAGAGGAGGGAGGGAGAGAGGGGGGGAGAGAGAGACAGAGAGAGAGGAGGGAGGGAGGAAGGGAGAGAGGAGGGGCTCACACCTTCGTGAAGGACCCTCCAGGGGCTGAAGAAGGCGTCGCCCAGCAGCAGGGGGGGCAGGATCTCCCGGAAGTGGGCGTCCAGCCGCCACACCCGGGGGTGGACCGTGGCGTGGCCGAAGCGGAAGGCAGCCGTGGTGAACACGTTGGACACGGTGGGGTCCACGGCGGAGTCATAGCCCTCGTAGGGGCCCACGTGCTGCCCGAACGCCTGGGGGCCCAGGATTCTGGGGACGTAATCCCGCAAAGTGATGATCTGTGGGAAGGAGATAGGGAGCCTCTGAGGGGGGGAGGGGGAGGGGGGAGGGGGGGGAGAGGTGGAAGAGCGGGAGGGGAGGGGAGGGGGAGAGGGGAGGGGGAGAAGGGGGAGGGGAGCATGGGGGAGGGTGGAGGAGGGGGAGGAGGGAGGAGGGGGAGGGGGGAGGAGGGGGAGGGGTGACGGGAGGCAGCAGGGCTGGTCGCACCCAGGGAAGGAGGGTCTCCCCGGCACAGCCCCGGCTCAGAGGCCTGGGGAGGGCCCACACCACCCAGGATGGACACAGGTGAGCAGGCGCAGCACCCGCCGTCCGACAGTCTCGCAGCTCCCGCATCAGTGGCCTGGGGAGCATGTCAGAGCCGCCCCCACTCCCCTGGGGCACGTTAACACGTAACTCAACAGCAATCCTCCGGTTCCACATCCCAAACCCCACATGAGGAAAGGAGTCCGGCTCCTGTGGAACTTGTAATTCACGACCTCACACACTGTTTTCCTTTGTATGTTCTCCGTCGATTCCAAGGATAAACTACAAAGCTGGTGCCCAGGGTCCCAGGGGCTGCCAGGAGGGCGCACTGAGTTAAACCCCAAGGCTCTGGGCCCAGGAACCAGCGGGCGCACTGAACCTGCTCCCGCCAGACTCCTGGTCACACGCCAGCCCGCTGAGGGTGTTAGGTCCAGGCATGGAGGAAAGACCACAGCCATGCAAGCACCCGCAAGGTAGATGGTGACGAAGATAACTGGCGCCTTCCCAGACCCTTGCCAGCCTTCCCAGACCCCTGCCCGAGGCAGGAATTCCACACCTCTCATGCCCTCCACCCTCCCCTCACCAAACGGCTGTATAAAGGAAGTACCTAAGCCCCCGTTTTGGCGCGAACTCCCCTGGCCCACTCTCGGACCGGTGAGTTTCGCCCGGGAGCGCAAGATTAAAACCCCCCCCCCTTTTCCACGGCCTGGACTCTGTGTCTTGTTTCCTGCGTCGCAAACCTTTCATCTGGTGCCGAAACCCGGGTGGGGATTGAGTGTGTATCCCATTTGGGGTACCCCTCCCCACTTGTCTCCCGGAACCCTCAGGCTTCTTTCCAGCTCGGCAGCGTCAGTTGGTGAGTCCCAGTCCCTATTGATTCCTAGGGTCCTCCGTCGGCGTCTCTGTCCGTAAATCGCGGTCCGCGTCAGAGATTGCTTTCCGGGCATAGCCCTCCGGACCTTTCCAGGAAAGGTTCTGACCCTGGGGGGTAGTGAAGACGTTCCTACTCCACCTTGGTCTCCGGCCTTTTGGCCTCACTCTGATCCCAGGGGGTCGGCGAGAGACGTCTCCCACCATCCCTCGGATTCCGTCCGTAGCCTTGGCTCAATGATTGGGACGCTGATCCTTGGGCCTCGCTACTGACCCTAGGTTTCAAAATGGGCAATCAGAAATCCAAAACTGACCCGCAGGCGCCGCTGGGTGCCTGCTCACCAATCTGGCTAAGCTGGGCCTGTCCCAGGATCTGCGTCCTAAACGCCTCTTTACTTCTGTACCGTGGCATGGCCTCAGTATGAATTGGACAACAGGTCACAGTGGCCTGAACATGGGACTTTTGATTTTAACATCCTGACCGACCTTAACAACTTCTGCCAACGAGCTGGGAAGGGGCTGGAGGTTCCATGTGTCCAGGCCTTTTTCAATCTGCGCTCCCGTCCCTCCCTCTGCTCCTCTGTTCTCTCTGACTCTGCCCTCCTCTGCTCCTTCTTATCTCTGACTCTTTGGACCCAGCTGCTCTCTCGCTTCCACCCCTCTTCCTCCCGCCGAACGCTTTCAGCCCCCTCCTCCTCCTTCGCCACGGCTCCCTTTCTTCCCCGTGGCAGGTGCTTTCTCGGCAGCACCTCACCTGCCCACCCGCGGCTTCCGCGGCCCTGGGTAACACCACCGCGACCGCGCCGCTCCCTCCCGCGGCCACCGCTGCGCTTTCTTCCCCGCGGCTGCAACCATCGCCGCTGCACAGCGCGAGAGCCACCCGCCCGCCATCCCGCAAGCCGCTCCGAACAGCTGGCTCCCGCACTCCGGGGTGGGGGAGCGGAGGCGGCAAGGGAGCAGGCGTGGGGAGGGCGGGCAGTGCCGCTGGCTCAGGCACAGGACGCCCCGGTCGCTAGGGCTCAGACCCCCGAGCCCCCGGGTCCGCGGCCCCCCCTCCTCCTCCTCCTCCTCCTCCTCCTCCTCCTCCTCCCCTCTGACTCGCCGGCCTCCCTGCAACAGGGATCCTTCCGCCCTGCCTCCCTCTGCCCTGCCGTCCGCTCCCTCCCTTCCCCCATCCTCCCTCCCCGACCTCCCCAGGCCATTCCTCGTCAGGAACCAGGCTGGGTGTACCCACTAGATACCCCGAAGGGAAGGGCGAGAGGGGCGCCAACATCGCGACCAGATGCTCCAATGCCTAATAGCCGGCCTACAGGCCGTCTCCCACAAGGTGGTTAACTTTGACAAGCTGAGGGAAGTTACTCAGGGACCAGATGAGAACCCCGAGGTCTTCCTTAACAGGCTGACTGAGGCTCTGACCTTATATACTCGCCTAGACCCTGGGGGTCCCCGGCCGGAGCAACAGTTCTAGCCACTCACTTCATTTCACAGTCAGCCCCCGATATCCGAAAAAAGTTAAAAAAAGGCAGATGGCCCTCAGACCCCTGTCCGGGATCTGGTGAATATGGCATTTAAGGTTTTCAATGCCGGTGAGGAGCAGGCAGAGTACGCCCTCCTTCAACAGGAGATGAGTCTGCAAACCCAAACCTTGCTACCTTTGGGGCCGGCGGCAGCCACGCTTGGTCCAAAAGGGACTGTGCGTGGTGGGGGTGCAACGAGAGGATGCTTCCAGTGCAGAAACGAAGGCCACAGTGCCCCCAACCCCGGGCTCCAGCCCAGCCTTGCCCGGCGTGCGGTCAAAGCGGCCACTGGAAAAGTGACTGCCCCTGGAAAAGTGACGGGCCCTCTGCGTCTCAACGTAGAGGGGCCGTCCTTCCAGGTCATGACCCGCCGCTGGCCACGCTGGAACTGGCTGAAGGCTGAAGATGCCAGGACTCGACGACCCATCCCCTCGCCGGGCCCCCAGGTAACCGCTCAAGGTAGTGGGTAAGCAGATCTCCTTCCTGATCATACGGGGGCTACGTCTCTGTTCTTGCCGTCCTTTTCCAGGCCATTGCCCCTTCCACGATCTCGGTCATGGGTATTGACGGCAAACATGCTCTGGCCTCAGCGCCTTCTCACCCCGCCCTCTCCCCTCTCCTCCCTCCCTAGAGAACAACTTTCTTGCTAGCACAGGCTTATCAGAAACTCAGTTCTGAACTCAAGCAGTTAGAGGCCTGTTCCAAGAAGTTTTAAAGTTAACTGTTGACAAGGATTTTAAAAGGACCCACTCACCTGGACGGTCCTGCCCCAGGGGTTCCGAGACAGCCCTCATCTGTTTGGCCAGGCCTAACAGAGCCCTCCGACAATGCTCGTTAGAACCCAGCACTCTCCTCCAGTATGGAGATGATCTCCTTCTCTGCAGCCCCTTCCCTGGACACGTCTCAGAGGCATACAGCTGGCCTCCACTGGTAGGATTCTTCCAGCCTTCACCCCGCAGCCTACCTGTCCAGACAGTTTGATCCCACGGTTCGGGAATGGCAGCCCTGCCTCCAGGCTCTGGCTGCAGCTGCTGCTCTCACCAAGGAGGCCCAGAAGATTTGCCTCCAGCACCCCTTACAGGTCTTCTCCAAGATCTTCTGTCACACCGGTCCTTATCTCTCCTTGCCCCCTCTCCCATGCAGGAACTCCATCTCCTGCTCCTGGAGAGTCCTGACATCTCCCTAACTCAGTCCCCAGCCCTGAACCTAGCCACACTCCTTCCTGCTGCCTCCACCCAACCTGTAGCAAAGCACTCCTGCCCCAAGGTCGTCAGAGGCCCTCACTCAACCTCGGGCAGGACTCTCAGATCTTCCTCTCTCTAATCCTGACTTAACTCTGTTTGTGGATGGAAGCTCTTGTCTAGACCCCCAGGGACGTCAGAAAGCCTCCTACGCGATAGTAACACTCGAGCGGACCCTGGATACGGCCTTCATCCCTCTTCACCTCGCCCACACTGCCAGAGGCAGCCACAAGTGCCTGCTCCTCCTGCTCACCCCAGGGAGGAATGCGCCCCAACTTTCCTACTTATCAAATGAGGGGACACCTCCCAGGGCAGGACTGGCAGGCAGCTGCTCCGGGAACAGGCTGACAGGTGGACGGGACTGCACACAGTAATCCTCACAACCCCCACTGCGGCCAAACTACTTGATGATCCATCAGGGCACCACCTCTCCAGACTCAAGAGGACCCCGGAGCAGCATGACTTCTATAAATGTGAGGTGTTGGGCCCCACTAAGGTCCGCCTTAGCCGCCCTCCCCCTCCTCCTTCTCCTCCCAGCCCTGGGCAACCTACACCCACCCCCACCTGCTTATGTGTGGAGGTTCAAGGTCCGTGAAACCTGCGACCAGGACAGCACACAAATCACCCGGCAGGTAGGATCTCAGGACTGCCCTCTGGCCGGATGCCAGGCGGAGATCCTGATTGCTGTCGACCTCCGGTCAGTGTGCAATGGTGGCCAACCATATGCCTACTCTGCTTATGACCAGCGGAACCCAGACAGGTGTAATTGAGACCCACTGGTCAGGCTGTGTCATCAATGATGCCTACAATGAGGTCAGGTCTGGTCCCTTTTTCTGGAGGGACGGGACCTTCAACATCAGGGTCCGGGACCCCTGGGACCAGCGATGGGTTGTGGGCGTTATGGGAAAACTATATGGGGATGGTTGGAGCTCAACCCCTTCAGGGACCATCTACATCTCCCGGGAATATGTCATGGCCCAGGAGGCCCAAATCCAGGTCTCCAAAAGCATCCTACAGGCCGAAAATTCCCTTAAAGGGAAGCTGCCTGATTCCCCCCGGGTAGAAGTCCTGTCTTCTTGGCTCCAACTTATCCAACACACTCTACTATTCCTTAACGAGACCCGCACCCTGCCCAATGTCTCGCACTGCTTTTTATGTGTCTCTCTCCAAAGACCTTTGCTGGCTGCCGTCCCACTCATGACTCCTCCAGGAACTCAAGGACATGGTGAATGTCAGCCTCCCCTGACTGGCATTCCCCTCTGGGAACCCGAAACTCCAGAGCCCACCTTGCCCCCATGGATATGCTACCCGACCAGCAACCCGGTAACTGTGGGACGGGTCACTTGGAACTGTACCCAAAACCACACTGCAGCCAGTCCCACCAAGGCCAGCCCGGGTACCTTCTTTTGGTGCAATGGCACCTTAAGCAACTGCATAAACTCCTCTGATCCCGGGCCTTGCTTCGGGGTCACAGTAGTTCCCCAGCTAACCTTGTATGGAGAGAGCTTGCCTGGTTGCTCCCTTCATCCCACCCCCAGGCCCGCAGGGCCGCCTTCCTCCCTGTCATGTTGGGGGTAAGTATTGCTGCCTCAATAGGCCTCGCTGGGGGGTCCTCGGGAACAGCATAATCTCTGCTCAGGATTTCAATGACAGACTCCAGATAGCCCTGGAGTCTACTACTACCTTCTCAGCCTCCCTGCAGCGGCAAGTAACATCAGTAGCCCAAATAGCCCTGCAGAACCGAAGGGCCCTAGACCTTCTAAAGAGGAGGAACCTGCATGTTCCTTCAGGAAGAATGCTGCTACTACATCAATGAGTCCAGAGTGGTGGAACAGAACGTGCAGACCCTGACTGAGCTGAGTGAAGATTTGCGTGCAAGACACTCCCGGGACAACTCTCTTTAGAGCTACCTGGATCCTACCCCTGATTGGGCCCCTAATTCTCATCTGTGTCTTTTTATTCCCCTAGCTCCCTGCCTCCTCAAATTCATCCGCTCCGGATCGCAGAAATGTCTCGGGTGACTGTAAACCAGCTCCTGCTCCATCCCTACACTCGGCTGCCCCTCAACCCGCCTCTGCCTGACCCTGGCCTTTAACATCCCCCACCCTCTTCGCCCCTGGTCAGCAGGAAGTAGCCAGGACGATTTCGGCGCCCCCTATCACCAAAAAGGCTGGGATGTTAGGTTGAGGCAGGGGGGAAAGACCACAGCCATGCAAGCACCCGCAAGCATCCGCAAGGTAGATGGTGACAAAGATAACTGGCGCCTTCCCAGACCCCTGCCCGAGGCAGGAATTCCACACCTCTCATGCCCTCCACCCTCCCCTCACCAAACGGCTGTATAAAGGAAGTACCTAAGCCCCCATTTTGGCGCGAACTCCCCTGGCCCACTCTCGGACCGGTGAGTTTCGCCCGGGAGCGCAAGATTAAAACCTCCCCCCCTTTCCATGGCCTGGACTCTGTGTCTTGTTTCCTGCGTCGCAAACCTTTCAGAGGGGATGAGTGCAGACCAGGGGCAGCCAGGCCTCTGGAAGCTGCGGGCTAACCTGGTGCAGGGCGCCCACCGGCTTTGCGCACCCGCCCGGGACGCCCACGCGGCTTTGCGCTCCCGCCCGGGGCGCCGGGAGGGCGCTGTGCGCACCTGGTGCAGGGCGCCCACCACCTTGCGCGCCTCCTGGTAGGCGGTGTCCGCGCTCCAGTGCGGGTTGAGGGCCTTGAGCGCGGCCGCCAGGCGGTTGTGCTCCCGCAGCCACAGCGTGTGCAGGGCCGTCAGGGCGGGGACCTCGCTGGCACGGCTGTCCCCCGCCAGGAAGCAGGGCGCGCGGCCAGGGGCGCCGGGCTCGGGAGCGCAGGCCCGGGGCGCACGGGGCGGGACGAAGGGCAGGTGGGCGCGGCCGGCGTCGCTGTGGCGCGCGTTGACCCGCAGCAGCCCCTCCGCGCTGGTCCAGTTCCGCAGCTGCTGCTCGGCGGCCGGGGAGCTGCCGTACACGGTGGACGCGTCCAGGAAGGAGGTCAGCCCGTTCATCTGCTGCCGCGGGTTCCCCGGGGACAGGTGGCCGAACAGGGCGCCGTGGGCCCCGCTGCCGCAGGCGGCCGACGACCGGTAGAAGGGCAGACAGGTGGTGCCGGCCTGGGCTGAGGAGGTGAGGAGCTGTGGGAGAGGCTCGGTCACCGCGGGGTCTCAGCGCCCCCTTCACAGACACCGGGTACTGGATGGGGAAGGAGGGACCAGGACACCGGGTACCTGGATGGGGAAGGAGGACCCGGGACACGGTACCTGGATGGGGAAGGAGGACCCGGGACACGGTACCTGGATGGGGAAGGAGGGACGGGGACACGGTACCTGGATGGGGAAGGAGGGACGGGGACACGGTACCTGGAAGGGGAAGGAGGGCCCAGGGACACGGTACCTGGATGGGGAAGGAGGGACGGGAACACGGTACCTGGGTGGGGAAGGAGGGACGGGAACACGGTACCTGGATGGGGAAGGAGGGCCCAGGGACACGGTACCTGGAAGGGGAAGGAGGGACGGGGACACGGTACCTGGATGGGGAAGGAGGGACGGGAACACGGTACCTGGATGGAGAAGGAGGACCCGGGGACACGGTACCTGGATGGGGAAGGAGGGACGGGGACACGGTACCTGGATGGGGAAGGAGGGACGGGAACACGGTACCTGGAAGGGGAAGGAGGGCCCAGGGACACGGTACCTGGATGGGGAAGGAGGGACGGGAACACGGTACCTGGATGGGGAAGGAGGGACGGGGACACGGTACCTGGATGGGGAAGGAGGGACGGGGACACGGTACCTGGGTGGGGAAGGAGGGACGGGGACACGGTACCTGGATGGGGAAGGAGGACCCGGGGACACCAGGTACCTGGATGGGGAAGGAGGGACGGGGACACGGTACCTGGATGGGGAAGGGGGGACGGGGACACGGTACCTGGATGGGGAAGGAGGGACGGGGACACGGTACCTGGATGGGGAAGGAGGGACGGGAACACGGTACCTGGATGGGGAAGGAGGGACGGGAACACGGTACCTGGGTGGGGAAGGAGGGACGGGAACACGGTACCTGGATGGGGAAGGAGGACCCGGGACACCAGTACCTGGATGGGGAAGGAGGGACGGGGACACGGTACCTGGATGGGGAAGGAGGGACGGGGACACCAGGTACCTGGATGGGGAAGGAGGGACGGGGACACGGTACCTGGATGGGGAAGGAGGGACGGGGACACGGTACCTGGATGGGGAAGCACGGGTTCCGGTTCTCGCAGGCCGGCTGGCAGGCGCCGCCCCCGAGTGCGGCCTGGCTGGCGTCCTGCGGCGTGAAGGCGATGTCGTGGGCGATGTACTGCCCCCACGCCGCCAGCAGGTCCGAGTACTGGCCGTCCTCCCGCACGGCCTCGTTGGCAACTTGCAGGACCTGCCGAGTCACCTCCCGGACCTGGAGAGAAAGGGATCCGGGTCGGGCGGACGTCGTAGGGTCTGTCTGGGGGGGCACCCTCACGTCCAGGGGTGAGCCGCCACCTGACCAGCAAGTGTCTGCACAGGCCTGGCCCCCCCCCACCAACCCCTCCAGGGAGACCAGGGAGACAGCAGGCGGGCCTTACCTTACTGCGGTCCCCTCCTACTGGTGACTCAGTCCCTCAGCTGCAAGGGGCCCCACCCGCAGGGGTGAGGGTGGAGGGAATCCCAGACACCCACACACAGCCCGCCACCTCCACCTCCACCTCCACCTCCACCTCCACCTCCACCGGGCTCAGGGACAGGTCACAGAGCCTAACCCTAGTACCGGTCCCGCAGCGTCGGGGGCACTGACCGGGGGCAGGGGAACCCCGTTGTATAAGAAGTCGGGGTTCCAGCCTCGGGGTTCGCTGATGCCGTCTTCGTATGCGGGCGGCAGCCACCGGGCCAGGGCCGTGTTGGAGGCGCCCCACCGGGGATGGTCTCTGGAGACAAAGGTGCCCAGGTGAGTGGGGAGGGGAGGGAGGAGGAGCAGGGAGGCAGCAGGTCCACCTACAATAAACCATCCTCAAGGGAAGCCCTCGGGCAGGCTCCCCGGGACCCTGCTCAATGCGGCCTCCAGCCGGCCTCACACCGCGGCCTCCAGCCGGCCTCACACCGCGGCCTCCAGCCGGCCTCACACCAGGGCCTCCAGCCGGCCTCACACCGCGGCCTCCAGCCGGCCTCACACCAGGGCCTGCAGCCGAGTGAACGGCCTCCTGGGGGCACATGGACCTGGATCCTCTCACGTTCCAGGTGCGCCCTTCCCTCAGCCCAGGACACACCTTCCCACCTTCCAACAGCCCTTCCCGCTCAGGTGCCCCTCACACTGGGGCCACACGGGGGGTTGGGGGGCGGGGGGAAGGCCTCCCTGCAGGACAGAGACCTGGGGTGCTCCCAGCAAAGATGCAATTTGGAAAACTGCTGGTGTCTCGCCCCTCAGGCGCCCACCACCACCCGGGGCGCTGTGCCTGTTCCTGCCCCACACGGGACGTTCAGTGCGAAGATGCTGCTGGACGCCGGGTCGTGGAACTGCTGAGCCATCAAGTTCAGGAGCGAGGTGGTGGTCCGCGACCTTTGCTCTCTGCCCCTCTCGGCACCCCAGGGTGGTCTTTGTCTGCCTCTGAGTCCCGGCCTCTCCTGGGCGGGGCCTGGCTGTGTGCCCGACGCAGGGAGGACCTGCACGTCCTCCTGCTGGTCCCGGTCTCAGCCGCGGTCCGCGAGTGGGGCCTGCCCGCAGCGCGAGGCTGAGGCCCGATCCCCGCCCATCACGCCCTCTGCTCCTTCCTCCGCGTTCCTGGTCACCCTGTGTGACCCTTTCCCCACCCCCACCCTAGGGTGTGGGGTCCCAGCGGCCCTGCATTTGGACACAGGACCGTGAGGAAGGCAGCGCCGGCCAGACGGGCGTCCAGATGACGTGCAGAGGTGGGTGAGGGGCCAGGCCAGAGGCCAGAGGACCCGGGAGCTCGGAGGCCGGGAGGGAGTCAGGTTCCAATCCACCTGCAGGAGGTCGGGGTGACCAGATACCTGTTGTTGCAGGCGCCCGTGATGAGCCGGTACTTGTCGGCCAGGCAGGTGTCCGGGCACTGCGGGGGCAGCATGTGGGGCAGGCACCCCGACACGTTGGCGATGGTGCTCAGCAGCTCCTCCGACAGAGCATCTGGGAACCGTCAGAGTAAACCCTCCGTGAGGCCACGACCCCTGACCCAGCACCGCGTGTGCTCCCGGGCCTGGGTCCCACGTAAACCCTCCGTGAGGCCACGTCCCCTGACCCAGCACCTGTGTGTGTTCCTGGGCTCTGGGTCCCACATAAACCCTCCGTGAGGCCACGACCCCTGACCCAGCACCGCGTGTGCTCCCGGGCCTGGGTCCCACGTAAACCCTCCGTGAGGCCACGTCCCCTGACCCAGCACCTGTGTGTGTTCCTGGGCTCTGGGTCCCACGTAAACCCTCCGTGAGGCCACGTCCCCTGACCCAGCACCGCGTGTGTGTTCCCGGCGCTCTGGGTCCCACATAAACCCTCCGTGAGGCCACGACCCCTGACCCAGCACCTGTGTGTGTTCCTGGGCTCTGGGTCCCACGTAAACCCTCCGTGAGGCCACGACCCCTGACCCAGCACCGCGTGTGCTCCCGGGGCCTGGGTCCCACATAACAATCCTCTCACTCAACCCCCGAGAACATCCCCAAAGACGGGCTTTTAAATTTTAGTTTCTTCCGATCTTTCGGAAAAGCAGTTCTCGAGCTCTGAGCTGGGGAAGGCCGGTTCGCGGGTGACCCTGACCTCACTGGGCACGTCTTCGGTGGCACACGGCCCAGCTGAGGCCTGTGTCCGGCCACATGGTGGTTCAGTGGACGGCGACCCCCTGGTAGCTACCCTCCCTGCCTAAGTCCTGCCGGGCCAAGTCCTCTGACGAGACGGGTGTGTCCACCTACAAAACCTCCCTGCTCCTTCCTGTTGATTTCGGTGAATGTTCGAGGTCAGGACCCCAGAAAACAGGCTCTTTCGTTTTTGTGGGGTTCTCTTTTGCCAGTTCTATTGCTGTTTATTCACCAATTAATTTCGAGCTGGTTCTCCAAATCCAATTTGAATAGCAGAGCAATCGTTCATCCTCAGACGAACAAAAGCAAAATACCATGTGTTACCAGCTGCTGGGCTAGTCCTGCGTGTGTGAGTAGGAGTCACGCCTTCCTGGGGGCAGCGAGACAGACCCCTGGGGCCCCCACCCGGCCCCTGAAGAAGGTGTGCTCCTGGCTGGCACTCCTGGGGGGACCGGGACCCCGAGCGCTCGCTCACCTGTTGGAGGCTGTGACGGCCTCCGGTAAAGCCTTCGTACAGACGTCTCCATGATCTCTGCTGCTCGGGAAACAGCCCGGCTTGTCGGCTCAGGGCGTTTGGGAAAAGACGGAAGCTGAGATGGAGAAACGATTTCTCTCTTCCTGAGGTTTCTGGGGCACAAAGGGGAGATGTAAAGTCACTGCTTCTGGCCCAGCTGGTGTTCCCAGTGGTAGAGCATCGACCTGTGAAGCAGGAGGTCACGGTTCCATTCCCGGTCAGGGCACATGCCCAGGTTGTGGCTCGATCCCAGAGGAGAGGCAGCCGATCAATGGTTCTCTCTCATCATGGATGTTTCTCTCCCTCTCCCTTCCTCTCTGAAAAAAATTTTAAAAGAGAGACCATGGGCAGATTTAGACCCACAGCCCCGCTGAGCCTCGGCTCTATCCCAGCAGCCACCACAGGAGGGTGACGGTGGCACCCTTAATCCTGTCTCCGCAGCTGGTGCCTAATTCTTGGGAGAGAAACCGCCCACCCGGCAGGACTTCCAATCCTCCACCCCCACCCCCACGCCGGGATCGGTCATCGGTCATCGGTCGGGCGATGGCTGTGCTTGGCTCTGTTTTGCTAGAGGAAGACTGGGAGACTGAACATTGCCAAACGGAGACTCTGGGGCCAGTTTTGGAGGTGGCTGTGAGGTTAAACTTGGGAGACAGGAGGAGTCACAGGGCCAGGCACACCGGGCACGGGCGGGGCAGGTCCCTCTGTGGGCTCGGGCGTACCTCTCCCTCCTGCTGTAGATGGCCACGTCCACCAGGCGCCGGCTCTCCTCCAAAAGGCTGAGCGCGTGCGAGTCCTCGGACTTCCCTGCGGAACCAGGGCCACCCTCAGCGCCGCGCCAACGGGCAGCACCGCCATCCTGTCAGCCTCTCCGTGGAGCCAGCGGGAGGCTGTGGGCAGCGCTGGCCGCTTGCACCTGGGCCCTGCGTCTTCCCACCTTAACCTGTGGCAGCTCCCGGCGGGCAGAGCGCGGGTGCCGGGCACCGGGAAGGGCCCCCTGCTCTGGCCGCACGTGGGTGCCGTGGGCTGTGCCTTTTTCTCACCGGCCCGGCCGCTATGATTCTGTCTCCTTGTCTGAATAGTTTTGTTACCTGAACCAGCAATACAGAAAATCCATGTAATATTTGCCTCTTTCAACTTGTGCTTTTTTTTTTTTTTTTAATCCTCACCGGAGGATTTTTTTCCATTGATTTTTAGAGAGAGTGGAAGAGAGAGGGAAAGAAAGATATATTAAAATATTAATGTGAGAGAAACACATCGATTGGGCGCCTCCTGCACGAGCTCCAACCAGGGCCCTGGCCAGGGAGGAGTCTGCAATCAAGGTATGTGCCCTTGACCAGAATCGAACCCAGGACCCTCGGTCCACAGGCCGACGCTCCATCCACTGAGCCACACCGGCTAGGGCTTAACTGTGCTTTTAACAAGATAAGTCACTCCGATGCACCGCAGTTCCCAGTGAAGAGAGTCCCCTTTTATCTTTTAGTCGGTGCAATGGTCAGGAAGCGCCATGCTCTGGGGCTTGTCTCCACATTCGCAGGTTGACATCCCGTCGCCCCGTTTGAGGGTGGGAGGAGGGGGGGCCTACGCACAGGGTCCCGGCCCTGACAGCAGAGACCCCGGGGGACGCGGCCCTCGGCAGACCCCCCATTGAGCCGCCAGAGCTGGAGAAATGAGCACCTGCTGGTTGGGAGCCCCAGTGCACATGGTCCAGACCCAGTGAGACAACGTGGCAAACCTATTTCTGGGTTAAAATGCGAGGCTCCAGTGAAGGGTACAAAGTCCAGGAACTGGAATGAATTTGCCAGCTTTTTCCTTTTTAAACAAAGGCTGCTTCCTGCTTCTCCCGCTGTAGGCTACGCCCCTCCCTACTGGCCACCCTCTCCCTGCTGGCCACCCTCTCCCTGCAGACCACGCCTCTCCCTGCTGGCCACCCTCTCCCTACTGGCCACGCCCCTCCCTACTGGCCACGCCCCTCTCTACTGGCCACGCCCCTCCCTGCTGGCCACGCCTCCCCTCTGCAGGCCACGCCTCCCCTCTACTGGCCACGCCTCCACTCTGTAGGCAATGCCCCTTTACTGGCCACCCTCTCCCTGCTGGCCACGCCTCCCCTCTACTGGCCACCCTCTCCCTGCTGACCACCCTCCCCTCTGTAGGCTACGCCTCTCCCTGCTGACCACATCTCTTCCTGCTGGCCACGCCTCTCCCTATTGGCCATGCCTCCCCTCTGTAGGCTACACCTCTCTCTGCTGGCCACACCTCTGCTTCCTGCTGTTCATCTGCATCTTATTTTCTTTCATCAGCCAGGACTTTCTGCTTTCGTCACCTCGTCTGGTGATGTAACACCCTGATTCCCCAAGGGCACCACAGGAGTTACTTAACGGAAGGACTTCACGGCAAAGGAGCAAGCAGATGCTCCCCAAGAAACACTCCTGCTCCAAGTAGCTGAGCAGGTAAATGGACACGTCTGTCGTGTACTCCTGGGAAAATCGGTTCTTTTCCAGAAAGAGCTGTGTTTTCATTCTCTTAAACTCGAGTGGCTCTTCTCTTTCTGGGAAAGGGACAGGACCCGAGGGTCTCGCACCTGCCTCTGAGCCACCAGCGCCTTCTGCTCTGGAATTGAGGGCGGGGACTCTGTCGGGTCCTCAGAGCCCATCCAGCTGTCACTTACCCCAGAGGGCCTCGCCCCTCAGGAAGGGGAAGAGCAGGAGGCTGCAGAGCAGGAGGCTGCAGGCCAAGACCAGCGTGACGCCCGGGGCGGCCGGCGCTCTCATTCTACAACCAAAAGAAGAGGCACGCGGTCAGGGCCTGGGGCCCAGGAGCCGCCTTTTGGGGCAACTTGTCATCAGGCCCTCGGTCGGCTGGCGCTCACTGCCCCTCCGCGGCGACAGGTTCCCAGAGGCTGGCGTGGGCTGCGAGGACCCGAATCCCTCCCGGAGCGGGAAGACCGCTGCCCCTGCCGGTCAGCAGACCAGCTCAGCGACACCTGACCCTGTGGCATGCTGACGTCCATTGTGTCAAGTTCCTGGGAGGAAGCACTGGGAATAAATAATCTACGTCCCATGGCAGCTCCAAGCAGGAAAAGTGACCATTAGGACCTTAGCCATCATGACCCCTAGAGGCCCATGCCTGCCTCAGCATTCTCTCTCCTGCTCATGCAATGACCTCAGCATCACAAAGAAGACCGGACGCCATCATGCTACGCCCCACACCCAGGTCCTCCCCATCACGGGCTTCCTGGCGCTTCTTGGATGGGCTGCGTCTGTCCGGAGTTAACTGACCGGCCCCTGAGCAGAGGTTGGAGGTCACGGAAGCCGCAGTCAGCAGGGCTCGGCGAGCGCCCCACATTGGCCCGAACCCCAGCCTCCCCTGGACCCCGCACAGGTTCCCGTGGCGCATTTCCCCAGAAAACGGAAGCAGCGCGTTTACAACCTGACCGTCTCCTCTTCCCGGCCGGAGACGAGCGTGAGGACCGGAGCTCCCGTGGCCGCCGCTGTCGGAACCCCGAGCCTGGCCGCGTCTGCTCCGGGCCTGGCTGCGCCCCTATAAGCTGGCTCCACGCTCCGGCGCCCGCTCGAGTGGCCGAGTCGAGTGGCCATCCCTGGGGCGACCAGAGGTCCGGGCGGCGTCTGTGGGCCCGGAGAGGCGGAGCCTCTGGCCACGCGTCCGAGAAAGGAAAACGCATTGAGGACGAAAAGCCAGCTGACGTCGGCCCACAGCACCTGCTGCTCCTCTCGCCTTCCTGAGTGGATGCTGATGGAGGAGAGGACTCGGATGCTCGCTCCGCCAGCTGAGGGGCTGCCCCAGGGACCAGGCTGAGGACCTGGCCAAGCTGGCTGGTACCTCCTCAGTGTCCCAGCCTCAGTCTCCCCTCCCTGGGCGGTGACGCTCGCTGGGAAGGCTGTCTGCCCCATTCCCACCTCTTCTCAGGTTTCCTATGAAATCGCTCCCTCCTCCTCTCGTTCCCTCCTTTTCAGGAGTTAGTGGAGCGTAAGGAGGCTGCCTCCCGGAGGGAGAGGCGAGGTGAAATTCTAAAACAGGACACAGAGGACCCCAATCTCAGACCACAGGGCCCCAATCTCAGACCACATCCTGGGTGGCCCTAATCTCAGACCACAGGGCCCCAATCTCAGACCACAGGGCCCCAATCTCAGACCACAGCCTGGGTGGCCCCAATCTCAGACCACAGGCTGGGCAGCCCCCAATCTCAGACCACAGGCTGGGTGGCCCCAATCTCAGACCACAGGCTGGGCAGCCCCCAATCTCAGACCACAGGCTGGGCAGCATAACAATGTCTCCATCAAGGTCCCTCCACAGGGGACAGCGAGCTTGGAGGGAGCAACCCCCGCCCCCAGCCCAGGGGGTTACACTTGTACTGTTGATAAACCATGAAAAATCAGCCAGAATCAAAACTTGGATTTTTCCTTGTAATTGGACCTTTTAATGGGCCCGCTCTGGTCTCGGGAATATTTGGTCCCAGGTGCTGACGCTGGGTGGGTTTGTGATGGACACCCAGCCCCTCTGGGAGGAGCTGGGGCACCTGGGGACTGGCCACCCTGGTGGGAGGTTGGGTTAGAAATGACAACTCTGAGGTCTGGGAGGAGAGAGCCAGGCAGCAGGCGGGGCCAGAGCGGGAGGGGCTGGGCTCTGGGCCTTGGGACTGCGTCACCAGCCCTCAGGCAGGCCCCCCAGGGAGGCAGGGAGGTAGGGCAGTGCCCCAGGTCCCAGCCAGGCCTCAGTCCTGGAGATCTCGCTGCCAGACTCCCCGTGGGGAGGGAGGGCGGGTAGAGACGGGACCAGGCACCAGGAGCCCCTTCTTGCCCTGAATTAGATGCTGGGAATGTTACCCAAAGGTTTTCCTATCAAAACTCAATTTAAGCCTGGCCAGCGTGGCTCAGTGGTTGAGCGTAAACTTATGAACCAGGATGACCTATGAACCAGGAGGTCACGGTTCGATTCCGGGTCAGGGCACATGCCCAGGTTGCAGGCTCCATCCGCAGTGTGGGGCGTGGAGGAGGCAGCCTATCAATGATTCTCTTCCATCATTGATGTTTCTCTCTCTCCCTCTCCCTTCCTCTCCGAAATCAATAAAAATATATTAAAAAAATATTTGCTTTAACAACAACAACACAGGAACTCATGGTCTGACGCCCTCCCAGGCCAGTCCGCAGAGGGGAGTGAGGCACGAGCTCGAGTCTGGGGAAGGGGCACACGTCACCTCAGCCCCCTCGGCAGCCCGGAGCCCCGCCCGCTGACCTGCCACCAGCCCCTTCGCTGAGCCAGGGTGAGTGACAGCCCACGAGCCCCGCTTCCATGTCCATCCTGGGACCACTTGGGGCTTCCTGCCCGTGACCGGGACATCCTGGCATCAGTGCTGACGTGTCTGCTGATGTAAGTGGCTTGTTGCTTCAGGACAAGTGCCCACAGCCAGGCACACATGCAGCCTCTGCCCATACATGGCACCCCTGTGTGCACGCCCCGCACACGGGACACGGGTCCGTGGTCAGGTGGCAGCAGGATGTCCTGTGACGGCGGGGCTCTGGGTGCCGCTGGACCGTGACCGGCCGCTGCGGTCCACTGGGCCCTGGAGCTGGTCGCACGCTCATGAGAGGGTTCAGAGCATCAGCAGAAGCCACAGAAAGCACTGGAATAATGGGGTCCTGGCCCCAACTCTGCACATTCGTTCGCTGCCTCTGTTTTTTGTGTGTTTTTTTAATTGATTTCAGAGAGTAAGGGAGAGGGAGAGAGTCAAAGATGAGAATCATTGACCGGCTGCCTCTTGCACACCCCCCACTGGGGATCGAGCCTGAAACCGAGGTACATGCCCTTGACTGGAATTGAACCTGGGACCCTTCAGTCCACACACTGAGGCTCTATCCACTGAGCCAAACCAGCCAGGGCTCACTCGCTTATAAAGATTCAGGCAGAGAAACCAAGATGGCAGCATAAGTAAACACCTAAACTGCTGCCTCGCACAACAGTATCAAAACTACAACTAAAAGATGAAAGGGACACCATCCAGAACCACAGGAAAGCTGGCTGAGTGGAAATTCTACAACTAGAAGGAAAGAGGAAAGCACACTGAGAATCAGAGGAGCTGCAAAAGGCTGAGGTACAGAGGCGCATGTGGAGAGGACAGGCATCTGTGTGCACAGGCGGCTGAGTGCACAGGCGGCTGGCTTTCTAAAGCAGGAGGGAGACAGAAGTTCCCGACTGCACTGAACTCCAGTCCTGGGCGAGTCTCTGGGAAACCAGACTCATTCGGGGGTAATCTGGACTGTCAGGAAAAGAGAAAGCACACTGAGACTCGGGAGCTGTGGAAGGCAGAGGTCCGGAGGCACGCGTGCGCAGAGAGGACTAACTGCTGAGTGTGTGCCTGGCTTTCTAAAGCGGGAGGGAGACAGAAGCTCCCGACTGCACTGAACTCCAGGTCCGGGCAAGTTTCTGGGAACCCCAACTCATTTGGGGAGAAACTGGACTGTCTGGCATCGGGTGAAACACAAGGACGGCTTTCTCTCAGAGGTGCTTGCAGCGATTACCGAGGGACACTGAGACCCAGGGTCCTCATAGGGCAGGGCTGACGGGAAACCAAGGTTGTCTGCTCCGCCCTGAAACTCCACCCCATCCAAGCTGAGCACAGAGGCTTTTGCAATTTTGCAAGTCTTGTCTCATAAGGGTGTCTCCAGCACAGTTCTCCCAGCACAGGCACAACTGATCCTCACAGCCAGTTGGCCTGGAGGTCAATTCCTCCCAGTGATACCAACAACAATCAAGGCTTAACTACAACAAGACTGTGCACACAGCCCACAAAGGGGTGCACCAAGAGTGTCCACCTCAAGTAACTGGGGAGGCTGAGCCACTGGGCCCTACAGGACACGTAGCACACAAAGCTACTCTATCAACTCAGGGAAGCAGCGAAAATGCGGAGACAAAGAAACAGATCACAAATGAAAGAAATGGAGGAAAACAAACGACTGGATATAGAGTTCAAAACCACGGTTATAAGGTTTTTCAAGAATTTCCTAGAAAAGGCCGATAAATTTAGCGAGACCCTCGAGGATATGAAAAAGGACCAACCAGAAATTAAACATACACTGACTGAAATAAAAAATATTATACAGAGACCTAACAGCAGACTAGAGGACCGCAAGAATCAAGTCAAAGATTTGAAATACAAAGAAGCAAAAAACACTCAACCGGAAAAGAAAAAAGAATCCAAAAATTTGAAGATAGTGTAAGGAGCCTCTGGGACAACTTCAAGCGTACCAACATCTGAATTATGGGGGTGCCAGAGAGAGAGAGCAAGATACTGAAAACCTATTTGAAGAAATAATGACTGAAAACTTCCCCCACCTGGTGAAAGAAATAGACTTACAAGTCCAGGAAGTGCACAGAACCCCAAACAAAAGGAATCCAAAGAGGACCACACCAAGACACATCATAATTAAAATGCCAAGAGCAAAAGACAAAGAGAGAATATTAAAAGCAGCAAGAGAAAAACAGTTAATTACCTACAAGGAAGCACCCATACGATTGTCAGCTGATTTCTCATCAGAAACTATGCAGGCCAGACGGGAGTGGCAAGAAATATTCAAAGTGATGAATAGCAAGAACCTACAACCAAGATTACTCTACCCAGCAAAGCTATCATTCAGAATTGAAGGTCAGATAAAGAGCTTCACAGATAAGAAAAAGCTAAAGGAGTTCATCACCACCAAACCAGTATTATATGAAATGCTGAAAGGTATTCTTTAAGAAGAGAAAGAAGAAAAAGGTAAAGATAAAAATTATGAACAACAAATACATGTCTATCAACAAGTGAATAAAAAATCAGATGAACAGAATAACTGGTGAATATAATAGAATCAGGGGCATAGAAAGGGAGTGGACTGACAATTCTTGGGGGGAAAGGGCTGTGGGGGGTGCGGGAAGAGACTGGACAAAAATCGTACACCTATGGATGAGGACAGTAGGGGATGGGGTAAGGGCAGAGGGTGGAGTGGGAACCGGTGGAGGGGAGCTATGTGGGGGAAAATGAGGAACAATTGTAATAATCTGAACAATAAAGATTTATTAAATTAAAAATAAAAAAAGAAGTGAAAGAAAGACACACACACACACACACACACACACACACACACACAGATTCAGGCAATTCACCTCAGGGCGACACCTGGGGGTCGGACCACAGCAAACTGCCTTTCATGAAGGTAAATTGCGTGGGGACGATGCGTTAGTGGTGCCAGGCGGGCTCTGCGCTCGCAGGCTCGTTCCGGGATCTGAGGACCTCGCTCCTGTCTCGTGTGCTGAGAGCACCAGGTCTGGTGAGACAGGACAGAAGCACCACAGGACTTCCTGACAGGCCTGTACTGTGACCACGTCGCAGGGATGAGCTGGAAGAGGAAACGGGAGGATTACAAGGAAAGCCCCATTGGAAACAGGAAATAAAGAGAACGTTGTGGCTATTTGAGGAGCACACACCAGGCACCGCCCGCTGTCCCGTCTGTGACAGGCCCAGGCGTGCGAGTCTGAAAGCCCAATGTGAAAGCCCGGGTCACACGCCTTTTCTCAACGTTCAGAGCGAATATCCCACAGCGTCCAGTCAGGCCTGACATCGCTTCCCCACAAGGCCCGGCCCGGCCTCGCTGGGTCCATGGGGCCCTGGGACTGGAAACGCCTTCGCTGACGGGGACTTCTCTCTGGACGTGTTTGTCCGTGTTGACATGGGACAAAGGCCCCAGGGAACAAAACAGAACAAAAAGTGTATATTTAATGTTGATTTGAGCAAATCTCAGTTTGAGAGAATACATGTTCTCTTTCTAGGTAGTTTGGGGTTTTGTGGTGACAGTTAAGAGTCTAAAAACCAAGGCCTGATTTAGAACACAGTCCAGGTAGATTTAGTCTTGGGTTCGACACATGCCAGTGAATGCCTCTTCAGGGCCGAGCTCGGTGCTGGACGGGTGTGAACCTGAGGCCGGGGTCTCCCTGGGTTTACGGACGGTGCCGTGTACTCAGGAAGGCAGGCACCCAAGTCACTTCCTCCAGGTGATATGCCTCCTGTAGGGTCCTGGGCATGAGCCTCGGGAACCCGGACTCTGGTGCCTGACGATCTGACCCGACGAGGAGGACAATCGGGGGAGAGCGTGAGCGGGGAGTGATCGGGAGAGGACAGGCTTCTGGCTGATGCAGCAGCAGGAAGCCTCCAAGTTGTGTCGGTTTTGTTTCTTGTTCTGTCCAAGAAAAGCCTAGCAAATATCAGCAACCAAACATGTTTGTAAGTGGGTGGGTAGATGGGAGGGTGGTAGGTGGATGGGTTGATGGAGGGATGGATGGGTGAGTGGATGGATGGGTGAGATGGATGGATGGGTGGGTGGGTGGATGGGTGGGTGGGTGGATGGATGGATGGATGGATGAGATGGATGGATGGATGGGTGGGTGGGTGGATGGATGAGTGGATGGGTGGGTGGGTGAGTGGGTGAATGGATGGTGGATTATGGATGGATAGACAGTTACATGGATAGATGGGTGGGTGGAGGGAGGGAGGGAGGGATAAAGAAAGGGAGAGAGAACACTGCTGACAGGACACCTCGGCTCCCTGCAGGGCACCCTACACGATGCTTCTATTGCTTGAATTTCCCCCCACAAGGGCACATGATTAGAAAGCCATCTATTGCCCTAACTGGTTTGGCTCAGTGGATAGAGCATTGGCCTGCAGACCCAAGGGTCCCAGGTTTGATTCCAGTCAAGGGCATGTACCTTGGTTGCAGGGACATCCCCAGTAGGGGGTGTGCAGGAGGCAGCTGATCGATGTTTCTCTCTCACTGATGTTTCTAACTCCCTCTCCCTCCCTCTCTGTAAAAAATCAATAAATATATATATATATATATATATATATATATATATATATATATATATATAAAAAGCCATCTTTTTTTTTTTTTTTTGGTAAAAGATAAAAGGCATTTAAAAAATATCTCCTTTAGGCTTATTCATTAATGATTGATTTGCCAAGACATGAAGAAAACTCTACATGGGGCTCATTCAATTCTCACTGATGAAATTAACTGAATAAACTCCCCACAGTGAGAGTCCACATCAGTTTCCCCAAGACGGGAAGGAAATTACATTTCCGTTGCTCAGCTTGGAGGGATTCTCACATCATAATAGAATTTCTGAGGCACATGCACAGAGAGCGGCAAATACCTTTGGTTTTTAAGTAATTGCTGGTTACAGCTCCGTGCATTTTCTGTGACCCAGGAGACACCCGCCAATGTTTAATAACATTTCAAAGGTAAGTTTTCTAACCGTAAGAGGGTCGGCTGCCATAAGAAGAGCGGAAATAAACATGAAGGTGGGTCCGGGCTGGGCCAGGTGGCCACGGCAGGGACGGCTCACCTCGCCGGCGGACACGGCGGTTGTGCAGCTGTCTTTCTCCTCGGCGGTGACCAGCATTTGCCATCTCGAGTGTTTTATTCGCAGGCTGCCCCTGGAGTGGACCAACGTGGCCCCAAAATTCCTCCCATCAGCGGGCTACCTGCAGTGACCTCCTCTTAGGGGCCCTCGTAGACTGTGCCTGTACGACTCCATCATGAATAATTAGAAAAGGAGTCGCCCTGGCCGGTTTGGCTCAGTGGATAGAGCGTTGGCCTGGGGACTGACGGGTCCCAGGTTCGATTCTGGTCAAGGGCGCATGCCTGGGTTGTGGGCTTGATCCCCAGTGGTGGACGTGCAGGAGGCAGCCGATCAATGATTCTCTCTCATCATTGATGTTTCTATCTCTCTCTTCCTCTCTGAAATCAATAAAGATATGTTTTTAAAAAGTGCCTATCATTTTACTCTCTGCCCACTCCCAGAGGTTTCCCTGCTTTTCTTCTCCCTAATCCATCACCCATGGATTTCATGGAACCGACTTAGATCTCCTCTTTTGGCTGTAATTTATAAAACAAGGTGAAAAACCGCCGTTCTCGGGGTTTTTTTTATCTCAGTCCGCTGAGATCCTGCTTCCTGGCAACTGTGGACAGTTTGGCACAAATAAACTCACACAAATTCTTCCCAGGTGTGGGTGTTTCTGAGTTAACACAACGCCATGTCTGCCGGTGAGTTTGGTGGTAGAAGTAAAGCCCTCGGGAGACTTGTTTAAAGTGAGTCCATCTAGAACATCACCCAGAGGGTGCTGGGGTGGCAAAGCCTCCCACGGGTGAGGTGTCCATTCCTGGGGGTGACAGTCCCGTGACGGGGTGACTAGCAGGAGCACAGCTAAGAGCCACGTGGGAGCCGACACCGCCTAAATCTACGCAGTCGGTCAGCCGCGCTGGAAGCTTCCAGAGGCTTCCGACCGCGAGAGCCACTCACAGGCTCACTGAAGCCAAGTGCCCGTGACGCTCTGTGCTGGTCTGATCTACTTGCAAAATGAGAAAACAAAACAAAACAACAACCTCTCCTTTTTGTACTACCACCACTGTGTTCCAGAACATTCCGTCTCTTCCCAGAAACCAGGGGCCCAGGTGAGTGAGCACAGACTTGTCACATTTGGTTGGCTGCTTCCTAGAGCACAGTTTGCAGTCCGCACTCCCAACTCCGAGAGGCGCTGTTGGCATTTGATAGGATGCTGGTCAATCGGCTCCTGATTGTATGCAGATCAGGGCTTAACTCATCCAGCCCTGAGGTCCCACACACAGGCCCCTGGCACGCAGGATTCCTGCTCAGTAAATTCTTCTTTAAAAAAAAAGGTATGCCCTAACCGGTTCGGCTCAGTGGACAGAGCATCGGCCTGTGGACTGAAAGGTCCCAGGTTCGATTCCGGTCAAGGGCATGTACCTTGGTTGTGGGCACATCCCCAGTAGGAGGTGTGCAGGAGGCAGCTGATTGATGTTTCTCTCTCATCAGTGTTTCTAACTCTATCCCTCTCCCTTCCTCTCTGTAAAAAATCAATAAAATATATTTTTTTAAAAAAGTAAACTATATACTTTTTCCTTATTTTCCTTTTTTATCACCATTTATCCCCCCTATACCCTTTTCCACTTCCATCCACCCTCCTCCCCCTGCTCAGTAAATTCTTATTTGAATGTAATATCTTCCATACTGTCCACCCAGGGTTAGCAAGCTTTAGAAAAGTGACTTGTCCTCCTTTATCTGCATTTCATCAAGAAAGACGGGCTGAGCATCTGAATAGACACCGAGGAGGACACACAGATGCCGAGAGACACATGAAAAGATGCTCCACGGCACTCATCACCAGAGCACCGCCCATGAAAACCTCAGTGAGGCACCCCCTCGCACGGGTCAGAACGGCCGCCATCGATAACCAGCAGACGACAGTGCAGGCGAGGCTGTGGAGAGAAGGGGGCCCTTGTGCCCTGCTGGTGGGAGTGCATTTGGCCCAGCCACTGTGGAAAGCAGCGTGGAGGTGCCATATGCTACGTCATTCCACTGCTGGGTATTTATCCAAAGACAAGGGGAACCCTCATTCAAACAGGTACGTGCACCCCGACGTTCACTGCAGCCTCAGCTACAGCAGCCAAGACAGGGAAGCGGCCCAGGTGTCCATCGATAGATGAGTGGATAAAGAGGGGGTACTTAGGTACACTGGGAATTACACAGCAAAAAAAAAAGAATGAAGTCTTACCCTCTTCAATAACACGGACGGACCTAGACAAATGCCACATGATTTCCCTTATACGTTGAATCTAAAAAACAAAACAAGACAATGATGAAGCAACAAAACAGAAACAGGCTCATGGACGTGGAGATGGTTGCCCCAGGGGAGGGGGCGTGAGAAAGAAAAATAACAAACAGGGCGGACAGAAAACAATTTAAAACAACAACTATAAATCCCGGGCAAAACAGAACAAGCGAGTGTGTGAAGGCCCTGGGAGCAGCCCGAGGTCGGGAGGAAAGGAGACGTGGCTTCCGGACCGGACTCGCGGACTGGATCCCACAGCGTCAGCAGGTGGCACCAGGGCTGAGAGGCCGTGGGCCTCGAGTGGAGAAGCTGGCACGCCGTGACGTTGTGTGAGTGTACGTAAAGGTGACTTTAGTTTCTACGTGAAATAATCGGTGCATCAGAGACGTTGTCTGTTTCCCCCCAGATGAGGCCTGTTCTCCACAGCCATCTACTCTACCAACTACGCACAGACCGTCCGTCCTACGTCCTAATCCAGCTGGGGGTGTCACCCGAGCTCTCAGGTAAGTGGCTGAACGCTGCGCGGACACAAAGGGGCCACATCCTAACCTGCAGCTCAGGGGAGGCCTGCGTAGTGGCTTTGCAAACTCAGAGACCTAAAGTAACCACAGAGGATGGTCTGAAATGACCAGTGAAACGTCACCTAAAAGCAGTGATGGTTGTCCATCCTAGGCCGGCATCTTCTAACCTTAGCTGAGCCTGTTGTCTTTCTGCATCTACGACAACGCCCTTGGAAGGTCACAGTAATTTTTCTTTTCCCAGACCCCTCAGGGCACAGGCACTGGCTCTGCGGAGACCACCGGTCTCTCCGTTGTTATTAATTGTGGACTGTTAACTCTCCGCACTCACCGAAAAGAAGTGCGTGTCCATCATTTTACTTTTTACCCAACCCCAGAGTCCCACCCCCCTTCTTTCTCCCGCCGCCCAATCTATCACCCATGCATTTCAGGTAACTCACGGCTCCTCCTGTGATTGTGATTTATAAAAATGGGTGAAAAACCGACATTCTCCAGGGCATTATCCCAATCCATTGAGATCCTGCTTCCTGGCGATTGTCGACAGTTTGGATCAAATAAACGCACAAACATTCTTTCAGGTTTGAATGTGTTTTACATTAACATGGTCATGTGAACACGGGGTGTGGCTGCACCAGCAGGAGGGCGTGGTCATGTGAATGTGTGGGCGGGGCCACGTGAACAGCGGAAGTGGGCCTGTGAACGAGGGGCGGGGCCACGTGAACAGGCGGAAGTGGGCCTGAGATCGAGGGGCGGGGCCACGTGAACAGGCGGAAGTGGGCACGTGATCGAGGGGCGGGGCCACGTGACCACAGACAGCGCACCCTTGGGCCGTAAGGATGCACCTGAGGGTGTTCGCCACGTCAGGCAGCGTCTGGGAACCATGGCGTGAGCGCGGCCTCCATGAGACACGCCTTGTGTCTGCAGTGACTGAGGAGCACAGGCTCCCACCGACCTTTCCGCGAAGTCCCGCCCGCCTCTCCACGCCCACCCGGTCCCGTCCCGGTCTGGAGCCGGTGCTGACCCGCCAACCACGTGCCGGCTCCGCTGCGCCTCGTGGACGGTAGAATCGGAACTGAGCCCACGACGAACTCGGACCCGCTCTCCGGGCTCCTCGCGCTCGGTGCTTCCCCGGTTACCGTCCGGGCCGTCTCCGTCCGGGCGATGAGAGACGGTCCGCGGCTTTAGTGCAGGTTTCCGGGCGGAGGAGTCACAAGGGGAAGGCGTGACCGGGTCAGACCCCAGCGAGGTCCTGGGGGTGGAGAGACTTGTTCTTCCGGGGGGCGGGCGCCTGGACACCACCGGCTTCCACACCCCAGGGCGCCCCGGGGTGGGGTCGGGGACCTCTTCAGTCTGTGTCTGCACTTACTGTTGGGTGCAAAGAAAATACACACCCTTTCCCCACCCTAACTCAGCCTTTCTGTTTGGTCACCGCCACATACAAATACATCTCCTGGCCTGGCTGGTGTGCTCAGTGGATAGAGCGTCAGCCTGCGGACTGAAGGGTCCCGGGTTCGATTCCCCGTCAGGGCACATGCCTGGGTGTGGGCTCGATCCCCAGTGAGGGGTGTGCAGGAGGCAGTCAATCCATGATTCTCTCTCCTCATTGATGTTTCTCTCCCTCTCCCTTCCTCTCTGAAATCAATATAACTATATTTAAAAAAAAAATAAAAATAAAAATGTTCTCCAGTGAGGATTAACAAAAAAAAAAAAATAATAATAAAGTTAACCTTTAAATGACGCACTATTTAATGACCTTGTAACTCATTTGTCATGTTTGATACGAAAATTGACTCCCATCCCCATAGTCCTGCTGCTCATAGCCCAGCTCACCCCTGGCTCCGCCTCCTCCTGGGCACAGGGGAGGGGACCCCTCACACCAGGAAGCACTTCCTCTCCAGGGAGAGGGAAACGGGGTGCTGGGTCCTCCGTCACTCCGTGGCAGGAAACTCGGGTGTGGCCAGTGAGGAACGAGGTGCGTGGGGCTCACCCTTCGCAGGGCCCGGGGGGCGCAGGGATGTGGCGACTCACAGGCCGGGTCCCAGCCACGGCCGCGCCTGCGCCCTGTGGGACGGTCCTCTAACAAGGATGCCCATGGCTGGAGACGGGAAGGACTTGATGGTGTCACACCGTAGGCTCGTTTAAAACCACAGAGTGCAATGCTGGCAGCAAAGGTTCGTCTCTTAAGAAAATAATTCAATTCTCGTCCTTGACAGAGCGCGTCAGCTGCCCCCAGGGGCTTTCTGCTGAGGCTCGGGCTGCCCGCAAAGCCGGGGTCCAGGGAGGCAACCTTGGCCACGAGGAAGGCGTGGACGCAGTGCAGGACGGCCGTGAGGACCGGGAACTCGACTCCTGCAGGAAGGACCAAGCGGAACGTGTGGTTGTGAGCACCAGGAGCACGTGGCCACCAGCCAGCCATGCCTCTCCTCCGTAGATTGGGTCACTCCGGCCCCGGACACAGGAGAGGAGGCAGGTGACTGTGTGTGAGTGCGTGCAGGTGTGTGTGTGTGCATCCAGATGTGTGTGCAGGTGTGTGTGTAAGTGTGCATGCAGGTATGTGTGGATGAGTGTGTGCAGGTGTGTTTGTGCATGCAGATGTGTGTGCAAGTGTGTGCAGGTGTGTGTGTGGGTGTGTGCAGGTGTGTGTGTGTGGGTGTGTGCAGGTGTGTGTGCATTCAGAAATCCCACCACTGAAATCGAAGACGAGTCAGCAAGGACGAGAAACGTGTCCCCAAAGCATAAGACCAATGGACAGCCTCCTGAGGCGGTTCCGTGCTCACACGCTCCCACACAGTAAGTGGCCTGAGACCAGGGAGTGTCTCCTACAACCGCACACGGAGAACGGCCTGGCACGCCCTCACCCAGGACAGCACACCCCTGCCTCAGGCCCTTTAAGCTTCCGGCCTCTTCCACGGAAGCAGCTCTTAGTCAAAATCAGAACATGCGCTCTCAGTACAAATCCAACATAAAGGCAGCACACTGCAGGGACGGCTCTCCACCAGGGGGCTCCACCACAGGAACACAGACGGACAGGCACACGGGTGTATGCGCTCCCTTAACTTAGCAACAGTGCAGAACAGGGAACAGCCACCCAAAGCGGGGTGGGAGGGGGAGACATTCCTATACCGAACAAGAGACATCTAAATTTGGCCAAATTCCCATTATTCAAACAAGCAGTCATCATAAAGAATGTGTGTTTACAAGCAGTCATCATAAAGAATGTTGTATTTTTTACTTCAGAAAAAAATATTTATGACTAGAAATATAACGGGTTTTAAACAACTTTCTTTTATATCACTTTTCTAATTAGAAGCACTAAGTTCTCTTTCTTAACTGGAATGATCACATGACTATTCAAGTTCAATGATGTCATGGATAGTGACTAATAAGAAAGTGAGTCCAGACAACAATCACTCAAGTACAAATGAACAGCCATGAGAGGGTCATAGGGCGTCGATATACAGGCCATTCTCCACCAGCTACTTAAGCTGTGACTGTGTGCTACAGAAGTTCATGTTTTTAAAGACGGGTGTGCGAACGGGCTACTTAACAGATTCGTTTTAAATCAGTAGGAACCTGAACCTTCCCATCCACTGGAGTTCAAGGGCGGCGCATTGAGCACCCAGTATTTCTGAAAACAAAGTTATTCTTGCTCTCCCCATGCTCTGCGTCGTTCTTCTAATCCTTGGTGTCCGATGCTGACAAAACTTCCTTGCAAATACAGGTCACTCAGGTTGTATCATACAATCGAGGCTCTCCTATGTTCACAGCAGCACAATTCACCATAGCTGAGATCTGGAAACAGCCCAAGTGCCCATCAGCAGATGAGTGGGTTAAAAACTGTGGTGCATCTACACAATGGAATACTACGCTGCTGTAAAAGGAAAGAACTCTCACTATTTGCAACAGCATGGAGGGACCTGGAGAGCATTATGCTAAGCGAAATAAGCCAGTCGGGAGAAAGATAAATATCACAAGATTTCACTCATATGTGGAATATAATGAACAACATAAACTGATGAACAAAAATAGATCCGGAGACTTAGAAGCATTGGACAGACAGTCCAACTTCAGAGGGAAGGGAGTGGGAAGGGGGAGTAAGAGATCAACCAAAGGACTTGCACACACGTATACACGCTTAACCAATGGACACAGACAGTAAGGGGGTGGGGGCATGTGCTGGGGAGAGGTCAATGGGAGAAAAAGGAGACATATGTAAAACTTTCAATAATTAAATATATACATATACATATATTTAAAAAAAGAAAAAAGAAAGAAAGACTGCAGGCTACAGAAAATAAATTAAGAAAACTTTAAAAACAAAAATAAAAAAACCCGCAAAGCAGCAGGAACCTCATCCTGCAGCCGACTGGCGACCAGCGCCACCTGGCGGCGCGCTCCGGAGCCAGCGCCCACGGAATCCACAGTCGCGCAGGCAGCGTGCTTCGTGGCGCCTTGCAGTTTATTTCTTTGTGAAAAGCTGAGTGACTGCCGACAACTCACCCGCTGGGTTCATTCCGCAGCAGGATGAACCCGCTGTACCTCTCCCTCTCCCGCTGTGAGCACAAGGATGACAGGCCAGACTGAGCTCAGGTGCATTTCCTGGCCTGGAGGGCACCCTTTCACACTCCCAGGCAGGCTTTCTGCCGCCCGTGACCGTGACCGTGACCGCGGGCTCTGCTCCCTCGGCAGCCAGCTGCTTCCGATGATGACGTCCTCAGGTGAGTCCCGCCTGCAGCCTCGGGGCCCACGCCGCAAAGCACTTCAAGAAGCAGACGCGGGCTTTACACGGGGTTTAGGTCAAGATTTGTGCCAAGACGCAAAGTGGGAAATGGATGGAAGAGGCACTACCTGTGCACAGGTGTGTGTGTGTGTGTGTGTGTGTGTGTGTGTGTGTGTGTGTGTGACAGAGAGAGAGAGAGAGAGAGAGAGAGAGAGAGAGGGAGGTCTGCACCTAGCTGAGAAGCATCATGACAAACAGTAATTTATAAAAGCTCCCCACCTGCTGAGGTCACTCAGGGACCTGGGTCTGCCCACGGGCCCCACGGGGGTGGGGTGGGGTGGGGTGGGGGTCAGTCCACCAGCGGCCCAGGAACTCGGTTCTTTTCTCACTGCTTCCAGGACACGGGCTGCGGGGGCTACTTGACCGTTTCCAGCGACTTTTCATTGTGTTTGAGGCAGCATCTCGGCTCTTCCCCACTCAAGTTCAGTTACTTAAAAATGGGGGGGGGGGGGGGGGCGCGGCCAAGAAGAGACGCAGAGGCGGGTGTTAGGAGCCCTGGAAGGCCCCTCCGCACCCGCCCGCAGAGAAGCAGGGCGGACCCAGAGCCCAGGCCCGCAAAGCCCAAGCCCTGCGCTTCGCACCAGCCCTTCAGGACGGGACGCCGCACACCACAGGCCTCCCCTGGGCTTCCTGCGGGCGGAGGGGCGCCGCGGGCCCAGGATCCCTGCGGAGACCAGCGGCTCGAGCCTCCCAGAGACGGAAGGGGCGGGCAGGAGGAGACGGTGAGGGCGGAGCGCGGGGTGGGGGGCTCAGGTGAGGAGGGGGCTCGGGTGAGGAGGGGACTGGAGGTGAGGAGGGGGCGCGGGGAGAAAAAGGGGCCCCAGGTCAGGAGAGGCGCGGAGGGGGCGCGGAGGGCTCTCACCTGTACGGGCACCAGCAGGCGGCTCGGGGCCCGCGGGAGGCGGCCGGGTTGTGGGCTTATCGCCGCTCATCACCGCCCACGCGGCGGGGCCCGCGCTCCGGGCCGGGCAGCTCAGCCCGAGGCCTCGCGCGAGCACCCACCTGCCCCGTGGGCGCAGCGTCCGCGTCCCACTCGGCTCCGGCTCCCGCTCCGCTGCTCCCGGCGGGAGGGGGCCCAGAGCACTGCTCCCCGCCCGCCAGCCCCGCCCCCAATAGTGACCCCGCCCCTAGCCCCGCCCCCACCACGAGCCCCGCCCCCCGTCCCGGGCGGAGGGGCGCGCAGGGCCGGGTCTGGGGAGCCCGGAGGCCTGTGGGCGGTGGGCTAGCTCCGCTGTGGGGGAGCTGCGGCTCCGCTGGACTCGGCGCCCCCTCCCAGGCCCTCCTCCGGGCTGACTTTGGGGCGCTCCACCGTCCTCGGCCAGCGCGCATGGACGGTCCCAGCCTGGCTGCTTCTGGGTCCTCGGGAACAAGTTTCAGCAAACTCGAGTGAGGACACGGGGGGAGTTTAACCCGGAGCCCCCCAAATCCTGCTTCTATTTCATAATTAGATGCCACGCACCGGTAACTGTGAAAATTCTCATCTTTTGCAAAACTGTTAGGATAGGCATTAAAATAGTCACTGTATTTTCACTATCAATAGTAAAAGACCTATTTCTACCACATCATTATATGCCTTCCAAAATTACATGTACTCATCACAAGTTAGATTAAAAAGAAAAACCATTTAGCAGTAATTGTTTTGTTTTTTAAAAAATATTTTTATTGATTTCAGAGAGGAAGGGAGAGGTAGAGAGAGAGAGAAACATCAATGATGAGAGAGAATCATGGATCCGCTGCCTCCTGCACGCCCCCCACTGGGGATCAAGCCCACAACCCGGCCTGTGTCCTGACAGGGAATTGAATCATGACTTCCTGTTCATTGGTTGACCTCAACCTGAGCCACACAGGCCAGACTCATCATTTCTTTTTAAAAAATTGTTCCTGTGTGTGTTCTGCAGTGCAGCTGAGGGGCTGGTGTGCTTAGTCCTGTGCTTAACCACCTGAACTATCTGTACAGTCCATCTGCCACCCACTGCCCCTTCGATGCTGACCTTGTGGAGAAACGGGTTGTCCTTCCTCCATCAGGTGTCAGAGTCGAACTCCTGGCCACAGGGCGCTCAGGAGGGAGGGAGCCGTGGTCTGGACCCACCAGTGAGTCCCGATGGGGAGCAGCTGCTCCTCGTCCCGCCCACGTGGCGCATCCACAGTCACACACGCTGTCAGCCTGTGGGGGAGACAGCAGGATTCACAGGACATGAGAAGTCTCATCTCATAACTCACCGCAGCCGGTTCTGTAATGCGTTTTCCAAGTGGAGATAAAGCCGACAGGAAATGCTCAATAAACCCTAGGGCCCTGCTTCATTCCTGATGAGTCCTAAGGCTCCTTCCTATTCACGAGGAAAAGCTTGTTTCTCGTTCTGCAAGTTTTTTTCCCTTCAAAAGCTCAAGCCCGCGATGCTGAGAGCTCATCACTCCCTGCCCCGCGGCCATGAGCCATGGCTTTAATTTTCTAAAAAGGAAGCAGTGCGGCTGACCAGTGAACCTGGGCAGCTGCCGGATTCAGGTTCCAAATTTCCCTCCCGCCCCTGCCCCACGCCACGCAGGAGGCTTCTGGAAGGGGGTGCTTATGCCCATGGCACTGGGTAGTTAATTTCAGATTTCAGTGGTTCCCGGCTGGTGTGTAGGAAAGTGATGGCTTTTGTGCATTAGGTGTGAGCCCTGCAGCCCGTGCTGTAGCCAGGTCAGTTCCGGGAGATTGTTGTTCTTGAGTCTTTGACATTTCTACATATACAGGCATCCCTTCTGTGGGCAAAGACAGTTTATTTCTTCCTTCCCAAACCGCACACCAACTCTTACTATTTTGATGGCTAACTTCTAATTGCCAGGACCAACTGTTAGATCCGATGATGATCACGTCAGATTATTAGAGTAAGTTCTATTGGACAGAGTAATTCTTAAATCAAGAGAATTTCTTAACCTCATGCCTATGTTGTTCAGTGTTAGACAATCTTGGTAAAGGTAATTATTAACAGTTACATTAAAGAGCTTGTAGTGAAAAAAATCGCATGATAGAAAGACAATAGGAACATACTTGATGAAGAGGAGGCTGGACTTTTTCGACGGTGGGACAGAGGTGAGACCCTGTGCACCCAGGGCCAGCCTTCTACCCTCGCCACGCCACGCCCCCTCGCGTGGGTCTCTTGGATGCTTTCCTTGGGACTCTGTGAAAGAAGACGGTTTCCTCAGACAGAACCGTGTCCTGTGCGTGTCTGACTCCTTTACAGAAAGAGAAACCTGAACCTGGCAAGTTAAAAAATCAAGAAATTTACATCTTCCATAAAAGATCTACTTATTAGGCAAACGCAACCTCCAGCTTCAGAAAAGACTTGTGTAAACAGCTGGTTTAATAGAGCAGAAACATCCATATTAGGAAAAGTAATTTGAATTGCACAGCCACACTGATTGGGCCTGAATCAGCTGTAGATTCTCAGACAAAATGTTTCTGGCCTTTAAGCCTTTTCAAGACGCAATATTCAATGTGCAATGCAGAGCAAAAAGCAGATGGGCTATAATGACACCTCTCAGACGGAAATAAAAGCGCTGTGCTGCTATACATGGCTGACGCACACTTCTACCGTGTGCAGGACGGAGTGGGAAGCAGAAGGAATGTTGTCTGTGCATTAAAAAGAAGAGGGCCTGGGGAGAGTTGGGTTGGGACATTATAGAAGTAGTAATAGTTATCATTTATTAAGCAAAAGCATTCACTCGGCACAATGCACGGCCTTTGGGGCATATTATCACAAATCCTAGAACCCACCCATCAGAAAGGCATTATTAGCCACTTTTACACACAATAAACTAAGACTTGGGTAATTAAAAAATAATAACCAACCCCCAGGCCACGCTGCTGAGAGGGAAATCGTTCATGTTCAAATCCAGGTTTCCCTCATCTAAAATTCGTTTTCCCAGAGCCCGCCTTCCAGGGGCTGGGAGCTGTCTTCAGCCCCTGTGCTCACCTCTTCCCCTGATAACATATCGTTACTGATCGATGCCCCCGAAGAAGACGGACTGCACTTGTTTCCTGAACTCTTCTTTCTCCTTTTGCATGGAAGGCCTTGTCTACTAACAGAAAGTTTTGCAGTCACAGCATGTGATTATGTGTTGTCCTCGGGGTCTCTATACAAATACTAGAGGCCTGGTGAATGGATTCGTACACCGATGGGGTCCGCTCGCATCACTGCCCTGCGTCAGGCACCCGTGGGTCAGCTGAGAGACGCTCCCACCGTGGGAGCGCACTGGCCACCAGACAGCAGCTTCTGTGTTGTGTCTTCCCCCTGGTGGTCAGTGCATGTCATAGCAACCAGTCGTTCGGGCTTTTATATATATAGACTAGAGGCCTGATGCATGAATTCGTGCACGGGTGGGGTCCCTCAGGGATCGGGCCCCAGCTTGCACCCCCAGCCTCGCAGTCCCGCAGCCCACCTGGCAGCCCGCCATGGCCTGGTGCCGCCCCTTCACCTGCTCCACCATCCCGCCTGTGGGGTGATTGGTCGGGGCCGGGCACCCTGCTGCTGCCACCAATCACTGTCTGCGGGGCGATCGGTGGGGCGATTGGGCCCCCGCTCACATCCGTCTTGGCCTGGCGCTGCCCGCTCATCTGCTCCACCATCCCGCCTCGGTCCTGCTCTTGTTGGGGCCCACTGGGACCGGCAGCGTCACCACTGCCGCCCACTGCCAACGCTGCGTCGCTGACACCTCGCTGACACCCGTCATGTTCCAGGCCGCCCCCTGGTGGTCAGCGCACGTCATAGGGAGCAGTTGAACTCCCAGTTGAGGGGAGAATTTGCATATTAGGCTTTTATTATATAGGATAGATAAAACCCAAAAACATCTTCGTCACTAGTTACTATATGAGCTGTCAGGACAGACTCATCAGTTCATTCACACTGCAAATGTTTCCACAGATAACACATGACTAATGCCCTAGAGAGGCTCAGATCACACCGGCAGAACCATAAATCCACCAAATCGGCAGAGCAGTACGGCCATGCAGTCACAAATGCCTCTGTGAGCACAAAGGTAGAGATGCACTGACAGATTTTTACTGATTTCAGAGAGAGAGGGAGGGAGAAATATTAATGATGAGAGAGAATCATGGACCAGCTGCCTACTGCACGCCCCCTACTGGGGATCAAGCCTGCAATCCAGGCATGTGCCCTTGACTGGAATCAAACCCGGGACCCTTCAGTCCACAGGCCAATGCGCTATCCACTGAGCCAAACCAGCTAGGGCCGCACTGATAGAATACTGAAAAAATGAAGTGGAAATGAGGTATTAAATTTGTTGGGTTTTATCTCTAAAGCTTTTATTACCCATGATTATGGATTTTTCACAAGCACATTTTAATTTTTTAAAGGCAATCTAATAAAGAACTCCCCAAAATAACACATTTAGCTATTCCATGGTGTACAATTTTCTTGCCTAAAATTAAATGGTGTTGACTAAAACCTCTCAGTTCAACAGGTATGAATACATGAAAACTCATTTTGTTGCAAACATCATGGAAAAGGTGGACCGGTTCCTACAGCGCGGTACCTGGCACGGCCTCGTGCTGCCGCCTGCTGGCGCCTCCGTTAAACTGCGGCCCAGCTGTGAGCCCATAGCCGCCAGCCCCCTGGCGCTCACCTGGCCCCCGCTGGCGCTCCCCGGCTCTCCCCGGGCCGGAGCACCGCGCCCGGGACTGGGGTCGCCTGCAGGAGGGGTAGTGTCACCTCCTGGGGCGGATGTAGGACGAGAACAAGAATGTCAGCTTTGTGTTAAACACACTCTAGGTTGCACGTGCGGGATCATTTTGGATCTTCCCACTCAGGTGTAGGCAACACTGTGTGCCTGACTTTGGGAAAAGGAAAAAAACTTTTATCGAAAATTAGGTGGACACTGAACTCAAAGGGGCAGCCGCGATGACAGCGAGAGGGCAGAGAAGGCCGTGAGGCGGGGGGAGGAAGCCGGCGGAACCCTAACAATACCCGACGGGAGGCCACACCAACAGAGAACCCGGGGCGCTTTCTCCACCCGAGAGCACGTGGCCGGTGCGCCCACCCGCCTTCACCCATCAGTCTCAGGAGGGAGAGCGGGAGCCTGGCTGTCAGACCGAGGACCGCAGTGTCTGCGTTTGGGCGGGAAGACAAGAGATGGGAGGGGTCCGGGGTCCGGAGGGGGCAGCCCGACCCACCTCCCTTTCTCCGGGGAAAAGTGCCATAAACTCGCGGGGCTCTAGGTGCTTCGCCGTGACCTGCCCTGGACTTCCCATCGGGGCACCCCGGGCAGCCCGCCGCCGCGCCCCGGCTCGGTGGGAGGACGGGCCGCGCGCACAGACCGGGCACAGGCCGCCTCCGGCAGCAGCACCGCCCGCCGCCCCGGGGAGGCCGCCGAGGACCGTCAGCCGTCGCCCCGGCGGCCCCGCGAGCTCGGGCCGGCTCTGCGCCCCCACCCGGCGTCCCGTTGGGAGGGCACTCGGGACAGACGGTGACGCTCTCCGGACCGGCTGGTACCGGTATTCATGTCACCACCACGAAATACCGCGAGATGTGCGCTCGGGCCGCGTTCACAGGGTCGCCCGCCCACTTCCGACGCCGCAGGTCTCGCGACACACGAGACGCCGGGAGAGGCGACGCTGGAGGCACACCTACCGGCAGTCGGGCGGGAGCAGCCGGACGGCGGTGGCGAGGGCGGGTGTTTCTGGGCACGATGCCGTCCGCCTTCTCAGTCACCTCCTTCCCCGACAGCATTCCCGCCGTCATCACGGTAACTTGGCGGCCAGTTCGGTGCTGGCGGTGGGAGCTGCCCCGGACTTCCCATCGTCCGCCTTGGCCGCCACGGCACCGGCCCGGGCGTTGGGGGCGGGGCCTGAGCGGGAGGGGGGGGGTTGGTGGAGCTTCCGGGGCGGGGCCTGCGCAGTGTGGGCGGGGCCTGCGCAGTGTGAGGCGGAGCTTGGGGGCAGGGCCTGGAGTGTGGGGCGGGGCTTGGGGCGGGGCCGGGAGGCGGGCGGAGTGGCGCGGCGCTGCCCTCCCCCAGCTCCCTGCCTCCGGGAAGCGTGCCCCGCCCGCCCCGCCCGCCCTCCCCGTGTCCCTCGCTCTGGGCCCTCGAACGCGAGTGGGTGGACAAGGCTCGCGGCCAGCTTACCTGCCCCGCTGCATGGTCCTGCGGGGCCCGGCGTGCGGGGGGGCGGCCACACTAGGCCTGAAGGCTTCAGGCTCTGAGTCCCATGGGGCCGGGTCAGGGCAGGGCGTGGATCTGAGCACAAGGGGCATCTGACCGTGGGCGGAGGACCTGCCCCCCGTGAAGCTGAGCAGATCTGGGCTCGCAGCACTGTGTGCAGGCTGCGTGTAGGGCAGAAGGAATATGGAGTCTTGCCAGTAGGGATGGCTGAGATTTCTCAAGGCCTTAAAGTACTAGTTTAGGGGCTTGAAATAGGGGCTCTGAGGGGGAGTAACCAAATGCATCTGAACAAGCCACTGACTTCCTCCTCCCTCCTGGGACAATGGCCCTTAGGTTCCACTCACCTCATAGTGTGACAGCGCCACAAACCCGAGGGCGAGTCGGGGAGGCCGCCCCTCTGTGCTCCAGCATTAGACCCCGAATTCCTCTTCAGACCCCGGGGGCCCTGGTAGCCATGGAGGGTTCCTGGTTCCCTCCTCCCCTTCCCTCTCCTCCCCCTCTTCTGTGAGCTGGGGGTCACGGCCTCTCTGGACGCCTTGCTCAGTAGCCCCAGAAGTAAGGTACTCAGGAGTGAGGAGCCATTGACTCCCCACTGACCCTGGGGACCTGAGGCTGGGCCCCCGAGGGAGCCGATGTTGACGAGTGTCCAATGGTGTGTCCACAGCAGACAGACTGGACGGAGCCCTGGCTCCTCGGCCTGGTCGTCTTCCACGCGCTCTGCCTGCTGCTCACGTGCGTGTCCTCCCGGCGGTACAAACTGCAGGTCGGGCACTTCCTGTGCCTCGGTGAGTGGAGTGGACCGAGCTGCGTGATGCACCTGTGCAGCGTGTTCTCAGCATGTAGTGTGTTCCCGAGACCCCGCCCTCCTGTCTTAGGCTCTACTCTTAGTCTCGGGGCTCGCCCTGATTTCTCTCTTGGGAATTCTAGAGATAAAGTAAATTTGTGGATTTTGTATTTGAAAGGAATACACCAAGCACCTACCTTACCAGGGAGGGTGCAAACGTGCACAAAGCAGCGTCCCTGCGGCTGGGTTCCTGCTGCCCACAGGGCGGCCCTTGTTGTCGGAATCCTGAGGACCGGCTCCACGGCTCTAGGCCCTGCTGCCCAGCGGCCCGTTGGCCTGACCGGTGCCTGGGACATGTAGGAAATTGGGCAAATAGCCAGCACGGCGGCTCTTGGTTTTCGGGCAGAAGACTGGATTCTCGTGGCTGCGTGTTGCTGACCGCTCTGCGTGTTGTCCTCGTGGAGACTGACGTGTGTGGACCTGGTTTCCTTTGGGTAACTGGGTATCCTGACGTTTAGTTTTATAATTGTTGTCTTACATTATATCAAAGGAGAAATGCCATTTCCCTCAAACTCTTGCTGTCTTGTGTGTTTACACTGAACATGCATCTGTAGAGGATGTGTTTCCACATGACGAGTGGTCAGTCACGCAGGTTCTAACGCGGTTTCTCTTGCAGTAACCTTGGTCTATTGTGCTGAGTACATCAATGAAGTGGCCGCCATGAACTGGAGGTGAGCCGGTCGGGGCGGGTCGCTGTCCGGCTTCTGCTTTTTGGAAAGAGCACCCACATGCATCACAGCAGCCCCCGCTCGGACAGGTTTAGGCTGAGAAGCGCTCCTTACGATTCTCACTGGCGGTGCCAGCTGAAGACTGGGTGGTGCTGGTCATGACCTTGAGGGAGAGAGAGGTCAGGGGCTGTTGAAAGTGCTGTTCGCGTCAGAGTAAGGAAGTGGGGTGATGGAGCTGGGTGTGCGTGGGCCGAGTGGAGAGCACGCTGAAGCCTCTCCCCTCCCGGGACCACTGTGTCCAGTGTCTGGGCCTCAGCTCCGCCTCCCCCCGCAACGTCAGGGTCTGACCATGAAGGCCTCGAGGGCTGGTGCCCTCATGGGGGGTTGGGGGATACGGGTTCTGCCTTCGTGACCTAAGACCTCCAGAAGCCTCACACTAAGTAGGGAATGGCATTTAAAACATTGTTTCGCTACGCCAAGTGATTTTTAAATTTTTCTTAAAACAGGTCGTTTTCGAAATACCAGTATTTCGATTCGAGGGGGATGTTCATTTCACTGGTCTTTTCGGCGCCATTGCTCCTCAACGCCATGATCATTGTGGTGCGTACTTACCACTGCTGTGTCCTCGCTTTCCCTCTGTACGTGTCCCCAGTGTGAGCGCTCTCCAAACTCCTGCTTTCAGATCATGTGGGTCCGGAAGACACTGACTGTGATGGCCGACCTCAAGGCCCTGCAGCAGAAGGTGAAGGAGAGGAGGAAGAGGAGGAAGGAGGAGTAGTGCACAGCAGCCGCCGCGTTCCTGAGCGCTTTCCTGCTGCCATCGTGAGAACTAAGTGCTGGCGTGGCAGGCCCGTTCCAGCAGCCACTGTCATTTGTAAAGATGGTTTTCCTCGCGACGCTGTTTTGTCTGCAGCTAATTGTGCTCAGACTCAGGTTGTCTTTGCCATTTGGTTACTTGGCCTGGGGTTCCGGCAGGATTTACGATGTGTAATCATAATCCCTCACAAGTCATAGCATCCAGGATATCATCTCAGTCGCCAGTGACTGGACACGCTCTGACCAGTGACAGGTGGGTCACGAGGCTCCGGCACGAAGCCCCTGTGGCGGGTGGAGGTGGGCCTTTCTGGAGCCAGCCCTCGGAGGAGTGGCGTAGCCAGCTGGGAGCTGGCCCAGCTGCAGCGTGAGCTGAAAGCCCTGTCGCTACAGCGCGATGCTGGTGGGGCGAAGGCGCCGGCGTTGGCCAGGGTTCTCCTTCGCAGGCCGCTGCCCGGCTTCCTCCACCGGCAGAGTAGCGAGGCCGCGGCCACCGCTGAGGCCCCGGGGGCTTCGGGGCCTTTGAGATCAGCACAGTGGCCTGCCCAGACCGGACACTCGAGTCCTCACAAGCCCCTGGTATGAAGCTAAGTCCACACGTCTCGGCCCCTCTCCACACGCTCCGTGGGGATAAGTCCCCTGTGGTGCCGCCAGCCGCTGGGTGCCTGGGTGATTGACAGCAGGTGCCCTTCAGAACAGTGTCACTCACGTCACACACGAGGATTTGAAACCAAAAATCAACACACAGCAGCCGCCCACGCTGTAGAACACATCCTACCAGGCGAAAAAGCAAACACCCGTGGGTTGTGTCCTGGGCCTGGAGCCTCCGGTTAAACTGTGAACAGACATCGCTGAGCTAAGCAGTTCCCAGCGTGTCTGTGATTAGTGTTAACTCCATATAAAACCATCAGACTGATTCACACGCCTGGGCACCGTCACGTGTCACCGCTTTCCCGGGCCTTGGGAACATCAGGCTCTGTCCTGGGACGAAGCAGACCAGGGCTCCTTTGCTGCTTCGTTACAGCTTGATTCCCGGTCAGGACTCAGGCCTGGGTTTCGGGTTCAATCCCTAGTGGGGGGCGTGCAGGAGGCAGCCGATCAATGATTCTCTCATTGATGTTTCTCTCTCCCTCCCTCTCCCTTCCTCTCTGACATCAATAAAGATATATTTTTTAAAAAAGAACTCAATTTATACTTGGCATGTAATATAAAGATTCACAGTTTTGAAATCGGTTTAGTAGACATTTGTGGAATTTTGTCTTTTTAATTTTTTGTAGCGTAACATTCAGCCTCCATCCACATTGCACTTCCTTTTGTAGTGAAGCTGATACCGGCTTGAGTTGGGCTGGGGACCAGAGACCAGGTGCCAGGGGAGAGGTAGATGAGATGTTCACTCCCTGGAATCTGCTCTGAGCGGAGGGACTAAGACTCCTGGGCTTCGGCCCTTTCCCCTGGCCCCAGGGTGAGGGGAGCCAGGTGAGAGTGTGGCTGCAAAGGGTCCCGCCCTCTCCCTCCCCTGACTCCCTGTCTATTGGCTGCAACGGGAACCAGAAGAGTAGGCAGGGAGGTGGCAGGGCCCTGTGCTGTTTGTCACTGCGATAGAGGAGGGTAGGAATAGCAGGAGTTAGAGGAAAGGGCCCCAGGACACAGGCTGTTTCTCGCGGCTCCTGCTGTTGTAGGGATCCCGTCCTCGGGCACAGACCGCCCACCTCAGACTCCGACAGGACGGCGACCAGTGAGCTGAGTAATGCCAAAGCCGAAGAAAATCGCACGTATCATTTGGGATTTCCCCCAGATTGAACTTCAGAAACTAAATCAGGTGGGGTCTGTGCCCCAATATCCCCGCTGAGAAAACCAGTTTCCAGGACATGAACGGTAGGTGGCGCCCAAGCTGCAGTTTCCAAAGAAAACACTTTTCCGTGACCTCACATCCCACTGGTGTGTCACCTGCTTCAGACCTTCTAGCAGCATCTCCACGCTGAGGAGGACCTGCTGTCCGAGGCCACAGCCTGCCCGCCCCGGGCCCAGTGGCCGCCCCTCCGGGAAGAGGGCTGGGCCCTGCCCTGTGGCTGCTCCCGGTCACAGACCAGCAGCCCCTCCTCCCCAAGGCTCTGCTGCTCAGCAGCCGCTCGTGGTCCCAGGGGCCTCCGTTGACATCCTACGGAGTTTCCTTATCGTTTTGCACGAAATCCCTGTAAGGCCTGCAAAGCCTTTCCTTCCACTTGTAGGAAAGCCATCTCTCAGCCCAGTGCTGGGGAGACACAGCTGTGAGGCCGAAGGGTTGCAGGTCTGCGGGCTGCCCCCACCCCCGCACTGGCTCCTGTGCAAGTCCCGAGTGCAAGCCCTGGACAGCCCCGCAGGCCTCGCCGTGGGAGATGCACAAGCGGTTTCATTGACTTCACATTAATGTTGGTTATTTAAACTCTGATTTTCGGCTCGTGCTAAATACAGGTCCTTTTCTGGGACAGGTATGGGGTGAGGCGAGGGTCTCCCATGGCAACGAGCAAGGCGGATAAGCAGGCAAGTGTCTTCCCCCCCGAGAACATGGGCTCACCTCCATGTACCAGGTGAGGGATGATCCCCCAGGTACCAGGTGAGGGATGAGCCCCCCAGGTACCAGGTGAGGGATGCAGCCCCCAGGTACCAGGTGAGGGATGATCCCCCCAGGTACCAGGTGAGGGATGCAGCCCCCAGGTACCAGGTGAGGGATGATCCCCCCAGGTACCAGGTGAGGGATGATCCCCCCAGGTACCAGGTGAGGGATGATCCCCCCAGGTACCAGGTGAGGGATGATCCCCCCAGGTACCAGGTGAGGGATGCAGCCCCCAGGTACCAGGTGAGGGATGATCCCCCCAGGTACCAGGTGAGGGATGATCCCCCCAGGTACAAGGTGAGGGATGATCCCCCCCAGGTACCAGGTGAGGGATGATCCCCCCAGGTACCAGGTGAGGGATGATCCCCCCAGGTACCAGGTGAGGGACATAGCCCCCAGGTACCAGGTGCGGGTTGCAGGCTCACAGAGAATGCAGCAGCAGGCGTTGCATCTGGAGTCCGTCTCCCGCCCGATCCCCTGGCCCCCCAGCCCCACCGAGAGGAACGTGGGGACGTGACATCAGCCTCTGACGGGCTAGCTCCTCGCTCAAAAGAAAGCAGACCCACTCGCTCTGTCATGTCCCTTGAAAGCTGCGGCAGGCCGAGCAGGCCGAGCATCAGCATGTGGCACTAATCTAGGCTATTACGGCTCCATCACTGACCTGCTTCATGGGCAACGTCTGACGACGCCCACCCCCTCCGTGCAAATACGTGGATCGGTTCCAGAGAGTCCCTCCCAGGTCCTGGGCCCAGAGAGGCGTTCCCGCACCGCCGAGCACCAGATGCTCAGGACTTACTAAGTTCCCGGTTTGCTGCCGCACAGCCTGAGAATGGAGAGCTGTGGCAAAGGGATTCCGTAGTTCCCAGTGAGGAAGCTGTCCCGTGCCCGGTCCATAGACAGTGTCTGAAGTCCCAGGCGTCCTGGGAGCCTGCGGTGCGGAGCCGTGTCATCGAACACGAGCACGGACACGGTCCAGGCTGCTGCCCTCCGCCAGCTGCAGCCCAGTGTCAGCTCCGGCTTCCGGGCGGGGTCCTCGCTGCCACGTGGAGTCTCGTGGGCCGTCATGGAGGAAGCTCCAAGTGCCCTCCTTCCCGGTCTGCAGCCTGGGGGCAGGGAACACGCCCTCAGCGCTCAGCACGGGCTTGTCCCAGTCCCCATTCACACCGCCAGCTGTCGCTGCTCCTATGACCAGCATCGACCGGTGGTCAGTGGCCTGACCCTGGGGGTCTGATGTGGCCGTAGCCGAGGCCCACGAAGCCACCAGGACGTCTTACTTGACACCTCCTTGCTCCCCCCCCACCCCCACCTATGGGCGTGCCTGGCCCCAGACCACAGTCACCAAGGCAGCCCCCCCACTCACCCTCCACCTGACCTCTGGCCCCTCGTCGCCTGTAAACAGCGTTGGTGTCTGGGCCTGCCGGCAGCCGGCCCCCAGCGGCTTAAAGCAGAGAAGGGTCCTTTTGTTCACGTGACGTACGCAGGTCACGGTGGCTCTCTCCACATCGTCATCTTCCCATTCCTGGTCCCAGCCTGGCTGAGCCTGGCCTCTACCCACACAGAGGGAAGACCATCTCTGTGTCCGGGACGCCGTGGGCTGTCCCGGAACAGGCAGGGCACTGCTCCCACCACAGGGTGCCTGTCCCACAGGGCAGAGCCAGGGCTGCGGGCCCTGCAGCACCCACCGGGCAGCGTGGGCACTGCCACAGCCTGTAGCCCGTCCTTGTGACTCCGCATGGCATGGGGTGGACGGGAAGGGGCAAGACTGGCCGGGCACGCCTGGAGCCAACCTCCTGCGGTCCCTCCCCTGCTGGCTGCACCTGGGGTGGCACCTCGGCTCGAAGGGCATCTGTGGAGTGAGCAGGGTCCCTCCAGCAGGTGGGGTCCCTCAGCCTGGCTTGCAGGGATCAGGCCGAAACCAGCTTTCCGACATCCCCTGAGGGGTCCCGAGTGGCCCACCCCCTCCGTGCAAATCGGGCTCCCTCTTCTCTGGTTCCGGGTGTATCACCGGAGAACCGCTGCTGCCACGTCACCGCAGCTCGGCAGCTCCTGCATTGAGCATTTGCCCCGTGGTGGTCAGTGCACGTCATAGCTACTGGTTGGACGGTCAGACGGTCGCTTAGCCTTTTATATATAGAGATACGCACAGCACATGGACACGGGCAATGGGGGGGGGGTGGAAGACTTGGGGGTGTGTGGGTAAGGGCTGGGGGGAGGGGGGGAGGGAAGGGAGACCTCTGTAATACTATCAACAATAATATATATATAAAAGAAAAACAAAAAACAAAAACCTGTGTCCTAAACTGTACACGCACAGGGTGCGCTAGCAAACGCAGGGGCGTGGGGGGGGGGGGGGGAGTGGTTCTCTTTCCACAAAGACAGATGTGCTTGGCCCAGAGCCCACGTTAGCAACTGCGAATGACAGCCGTATTGATTGCCGGCCGCGTGGTTTCTGAGAGCCGAGATGGCACCCGAGGTATGCGTTCCTCCAATTGTCTGCAGGTGTGCTGCGCTTCACGCATTAAAGATGCATTTCAGAGTCATTTCGAAAAGATTACCTCATTGCTGTGGGCGAAAGGTTGCCAGGAAGTGCGGGCTGCGGGGGCCCGAGCCGACGCACACAGGCCTCACCTGCGGGTCCCCCGAGGCCGGCCCGGCTGGAATTTTGATAAGAACATCTCTGTGGCCCCCTATTTGCCGGCCCCCAGGTTGGCTCCAATTCCCCTTTTACAGATGATTTTTGCCATATTCACACGAGAAAAGATACCACAGTCGCCGTCCGTCCATCTGTGAAAACGCACAGGTATGGGGTGAAGCGGTGCTTTCCACACGAAGAAGGACGTTCTAAGGACTTACGTCCGAACGAGGTTTTGGTGTTTCTAAGGGAAACACAGGCGAGTGCCCGGGGAACGCCACTTCCCCCGAACTTAACTCTTAGGGGCTTTGTGCGCGTGGACAGGTGGCTCAGGAGGCAGCGCTTCTGTGCGGAAGAAAGAGCAGTTACTCTAAGAGACCACCGCGTCCTCTCTGTGAAACACGTGGACATCAGCGCCCACACGCACAGGCTGCAGCTCAGAGCTGCTTTATGAGTACAGAAGTCACCACGTGTTTCATCAGGAATAAAATGCAAATTCTTTCGGGATTGAAGCCGTGACATTGTGACCATCCCTCACGGCCAGTGAGACCTGCCTCCCATGGATGCCTGCAAGCCCTCGGGCCTCAGAAGTCGCTCTGTGGTCCGTCTACACCGTGGAACACTCCGCTGCTGTAAGAAAGAAAGAACTTTGACCACTGCAACAGCTTGGAGGGACCGGGAGAGCATGATGCTGAGAGAAGTAAGCCAGTCGGAGAAAGACAAGTATCACATGACCTCACTCATGTGTGGGATCTAATGAACAAAATAAACTGATGGACAAAATAGGTCCAGAGACATGGACGCATCGGACATGCTTGAACCTCAGAGGGAAGGCGGGGAGGGTTGCATCTATGCACACTCTATGACCGTGTGTGCATAGATGCAACCCTCCCGGATACGGACACCGGGTGGTGAGGGCCTGGGCGGTGGGGGGGCAGGCAGGAGAGGTTAATGGGGTAGAAGGAGGACGTAGGTAACACTTTCAACAACAAAGATTAAGAAAAAGGAGTCGCCTTAACTTGCTGAGCAGAGTTTTCTCAACTGTGACGTTAGCTGCAAAGCGCGGCGTTGACCCCGCTGCCCTTTGCTGTAGAGCCGGTGGGATGGCGCACAGGTCTTGGCCAGGGGGCCTGGGGCTGCTCTACACACGGACCCGCGTTCTCCCCGGAAAGACAGACAGACAGACAGACGGAGGCTCTGCCAGCCCCGCCCCCCTCCACCCCTTCACCCCTCCCGCACCTTTCACCTCCACGGGGAGTTGCCCCCTCCCATTGGAATCTGGTGTCAGAGTCAGAAATATAAAAGACATTTGTTTTATTTCACACATTTCACGTTGATTTGTTCAGTCACCCCATCACCACACGTCTCGTTATTACCGCGCTCAGCGTTAGAGGAAGATGCCGGCCCAGGGAGAGGGCAGCAGAGCCGAGGTGGCTGTGCGAGGAGGCCGTGCGATGGGGCGGGAAAGGCAGCCAGTGTGTGTGTGTGTGGCGGGGGGGGGGGAGGGGGGAGGGCGGGATTCGGGGGGGTCGGAGAGGAAGGGGGGGGTACGACTGGGGGGGGGCAGCAAGTAAGAAACCTCAAGAAAAGACGGGGGAGGGGTGACAATACCAGTGTGTGAAGCGGTTTTTCCAAAGTCACCATGGAAACTGCAGATTCCTTTCAGCGCATTTTGGGGATTTACCTGAAGCATCGTGAGTGTCACTCACGCTTTGACGTGTGAGGACGAAGGAACCCAGGCTGGTGACCCCATGCTCCCCCAAAGGAAAGGCCACCTCCCCCCGAGGCCGAGCGTGGCACCCGCTGGGGGTCAGCCTGGGCACGGCCTCCTGCTTCTCTAAATCAGGGTTGAAGTGAATTTAAACTCTACACAAACCACACACAAAAGTAAGCTCCCGTCTCACCCAATCGTGGAACAGACAGGCGGACCTGTCATTTCTCCCCAACTGTGCAAACTACAGTCAGATTGCCGAGCCCCGCCCAGCCACCGAGGCCCGCAGGCACGGCCCCGCGGCCCCATAAATGCCACTGCCCCCCGGTTCCTAGTCCTTTAATTAATTATCGATTTGTTCTATTCTCTCCCGAGAATATTTTTCCATTGATTTTTAGAGAGAGTGGAAGAGAGAGGGAAAGACAGAAACATGGATATGAGAGAGACACAAGGATTGGTTGCCTCCTGCACATGCCCGACCAGGGCCTGGGCCAGGGAGGAGCCTGCAACCGAGGTGCATGCCCTTGACCAGAATCGAACCGGGACCCTTCGGTCCACAGGCCGACGCTCAGCCACAGAGCCACACCGGCTGTGCTCCTTCAAGGCTTTCTAATGTGTGTTTTCAATTCTAAAGGCCGTTCTTCCTACAGTGTCTGAGCAGAGGGGTCGGGACTGGAAAGATGGGAGCTGGGTGGGACCTTACATTACGACTCGGCTCAGATTTGAAAATGCATTATTTATCAGGGGCATTCTCGCCGGGTTGTCACAATATATCTTATTGGGTTAAAGCCGTTTGACCTTTACAGATGAGTTGATTCATTTCTGTATAAATGAATCAGCCACAACCCAGGATTCATCTTATTACATAACTTGGTTAAAGAATCAGAACTCATTTCCCCTCCTCTCATTTCTAGTTCGTTTTCGTCTGAAACATGGAAAATGAGCAACGGCAAAGGTCGGGACCAGAACGTGACCTCCCATGCGTCATGGACGCCCCTCCCAGATCCAACCCAGACAACAGGAGCTGAGAGCACGGAGGAAACCCGATTTAATCCTCGTCATGGGCCTCCAGACCCGGAGGGGGACGCTCACGGGCGAGAGGCAAGTTCGACGTGGTCACTGCTCAGCTGGTGGCGAGCTGACCTGGGTCCCACATTTCCACGTGAAGTGGGTGTGTCACTGGGAAGGGATGACTCAGGCCAGGCCGCCGCCGCCTGACGTAGCGCAGATCAAAGTGCATTAAACCAGCCCTGGCCAGTATGCTCAGTGGATAGACCGTCGGCCTGCGGCCCAAAGGGTCCCAGGTTTGATTCTGGTCCAGGGCACGTACCTCAGCTGCAGGCTCCTCCCTGGCCCCGGCCCCGGTCAGGCTCATGCAGGAGGCAACCAACCGATGTGTTTCTCTCACATCGATGTTTCTCTCTGTCTTTCCCTCTCTCTCCCACGCTCCCTACAGATCAATGGAAAAACACCCTCAGGGGGAGGATTAACCAACAAACGAGAATACATTAAACTGGAGGCCGCGCTCCGAGCACCTGCGGGTCGATCTCGGATGCCGAGCTCCGGGCCCTTAGTGACAGGCTGCCGCCGGAGCAGCCCCGGGTCACGGCGAGATGCCAGGGGCTCGTGCACGTCTCCAAGGGCCTCTCTCTGAACCACCGACACCATCTTTACAACCTCAATTTCGATAACAAAAAAACAACTTTTATTTATTTTTTAATATTTTTTTATTGATCTCAGAGAGGAAAGGAGAGGGAGAGAGAGAAACATCGGCAGCTCCGTCAGGTGCCGAGTGCACAGCGTTTTGTTTCTCCGGCCCCTGATGCGGGAAGGCGGCGCGGCCCCTGCGTCCGGAGAGAGGCGGGTCGGCCAGGTGACCACGCCGTCCACAGGGCTGGTCTGCGTGGGGCCCACGCCAGCTCGGTGCTGACCCTGTGAGGCGCCCGGGGGGCTGCCCCCACGCAGTGCACGCCTCCTGGTCCGAGGAACACCACCTCCCACGTGTGCCAGCTTCTAAGGAGGCGCCTTTAGAGACACTCCCCTTATGAGACGCGTCTGCCGAGCCCCCTCCTTCCCAGGACACAAGCCGGGGGGAGGCAGCTGTGTCCTTCTCTCTCAAAGAAAACACACAGAGTAGAAAGAGGGTGAGGAAGCTCCCAGCAGCTACCCTGCTGCCAGCCGCCGCCTGGCTCTCCCCGTGGGTGGTGCTCGCACTTTCCCAGCGAAGGGGCCCTGCCTGTCCCAGGACGAGACCTCGCCCGAGGCCCGAGATCCACGTGGAGGGCCAGCCTGCGCCAGGCGCGAGGGCCTGAGGGTGAGGAAGTCCTACACTCCTGTGTTGACTTGTTAGCAGCTTGGTTTGGGCAATTCTGATTTTTTAAAAATATATTTGTATTGATTCCAGAGAGGAAGGGAGAGGGAGAGAGAGAGAAACATCAGTGATGAGAGAGAACCACGATCGGCTGCCTCCTGCACGCCCCACACTGGGGATCGAGCCCGCAAACTGGGCATGTGCCCTCACTGGGAATAGAACCCTGACCTCCTGGTCCGTAGGTCGATGCTCAACCACTGAGCCACCCGGACGGGCAGTTCTGATTTGTTCTTTGTGAACGGACCATTCCTGGCTCTGGGCACGCGGTCCATCAGCACAATCTGGAACCTAAAAGGAGACCAACTTCCGTCTTTTCAGACACTCGCCCGGGTGCTCAGGAGGCAGCCCTGGGGAGCCGTGACGGGGAGGTACAGCGAACAGGACGGTCTCCGCGGCGTGAGGAGCACACAGCCACACTCGGCCGGTGCTGGGCCTCGTAGGGGGCGCCCTCGGAAACAGCACATTTATGTCCCGCGGAACAGAGGCTCCGGGGGGAGGACGTGGGTCTGAGGGCGGGACTCGCGAAGGGGCCGCCCAAGAGCCTGTGGACGGTCCGGCCGGCCGGGCTCCCCGCCCTCCGGAGGCTCCCGGGCCGCCTCGTCTGGCGGACACGTCCCTTCACCAGGAGGGACCTGTTGGGGGAAGCGCCTTCCGCTATCGGGCGGCTCAGCGTGGCGCCTCCAGCCCCAGCTACCGACTGGCCCTGTGTCCTCACCCATCACTTACCCCCGAGTCCGGAGGGGGCGGGACCTGCCTGCCTCTCGGAGTTTAAGTTCACCCTTAATTTCCTACCTTTTCACGAGGGGCCGCCCCACCAGTTCAGGCAAAAGGGGGCGGTTTGTGTGTTACAGCAACACACGTTCCGGGGGCCACGGCTCTCCTGGCCACGGAGCCGGTCCAGCCCCTCCCACCAGCCCCTCGGGCCTGTCAGCTCGAAGCGGGAACCTCGCCGGAGATTTCTGAGAAAACAAAGTGACTCCTCCTCCCAAATACGATTTAAAACACGCGGGAAAGGAACAAACAAGACAGGAAACCACGGGCCCCCCAGGGAGCGAACGGCCGTCCTTGGCGTGGTGACCGCGCCAGAGACTTTACACGAAACCCAGTTCTGCCGAGTGTGTTACAGGAACCGTTTCACGGACCTGCAGACGTTCCCACAGTGAACCCGGCACAGAGCCACCTCGAGGGACAGAGGAGCGGGACCGTTTGTTTCCTGCCGGTGTTCCGAGGCAGCTTCCCAATTAGATGCATTTGTAGGTGTTTCTGTTCCCGGTCAGCACCTCCTGGGTCAGAACCAGCAGGGTCCAGGGGAGGGCAGGCACGGGGGACAGGATTTGGTTTATTATGTTAAAGGACAGCGTCTCCCCTCCTCCCACCGACCTCCCAGCCTCTGGCATTCGCCCGGAGGCCAGCGAACCAGGTGATCCGTGAGAAACGGCACCTTCCTAAGCCCTAGAGAACCACAATCCTCACCAACTCCACCCACAGCGGAGGGAAAGCGCCGCTTCTAATCAGTATGCAAATGAGAGTCTTCCACTTAAAAGGGACTCTTTCAAACCTTTCATCAAATGCAAAATTTCTAATCGTTTTCAGGAAAGCAAAACAGCGCAGGCCTGACGAAGCCCAGACCCCAGCGTGCACCGTGATTGCTTCCAGAACCGAGCGCTCCAGCTGTCTGGGCGCAGAGGGAAGATCTTTAGGGAAAAGAAAAAAGAATCGAGCCACAGTCCCCCTCCTGCGTGGGACCCCTGCCCCAGGGCATGGTGCCCACTGAGCCTGGCCTCCTGTCTCCCACAGAGGGGGGTGGGGTGGGGGGAGGAAGGGGGCAGGGCAGGGGGGAGGGCAGGAGGACAGGTGAGGTGCCGGTGCAGCAGGTGACTCAACCTCTGTTCTCAGCGGGTCCCTGAGCAGCGGGTCCCTGAGCAGCGGGTCCCTGAGCAGCGGGTGCCAGAGCAGCGGGTCCCTGAGCAGCGGGTCCCTGAGCAGCGGGTCCCAGAGCAGCAGGTCCCTGAGCAGCGGGTGCCAGAGGAGCGGGTCCCTGAGCAGCGGGTCCCTGAGCAGCGGGTGCCAGAGCAGCGGGTCCCTGAGCAGCGGGTGCCAGAGCAGCGGGTCCCTGAGCAGCGGGTCCCTGAGCAGCGGGTGCCAGAGCAGCGGGTGCCAGAGCAGCGGGTCCCTGAGCAGCGGGTCCCTGAGCAGCGGGTGCCAGAGGAGCGGGTCCCTGAGCAGCGGGTCCCTGAGCAGCGGGTCCCTGAGCAGCGGGTCCCTGAGCAGCAGGTCCCTGAGCAGCGGGTGCCAGAGCAGCGGGTCCCTGAGCAGCGGGTGCCAGAGCAGCGGGTGCCAGAGCAGCGGGTGCCAGAGCAGCGGGTCCCTGAGCAGCGGGTGCCAGAGGAGCGGGTCCCTGAGCAGCGGGTCCCTGAGCAGCGAGTGCCAGAGCAGCGGGTGCCAGAGCAGCGGGTGCCAGAGCAGCGGGTCCCTGAGCAGCGGGTCCCTGAGCAGCGAGTGCCAGAGCAGCGGGTGCCAGAGCAGCGGGTGCCAGAGCAGCGGGTGCCAGAGCAGCGGGTCCCTGAGCAGCGGGTGCCAGAGCAGCGGGTCCCTGAGCAGCGGGTCCCTGAGCAGCGGGTGCCAGAGCAGCGGGTCCCTGAGCAGCGGGTCCCTGAGCAGCGGGTGCCAGAGCAGCAGGTCCCTGAGCAGCGGGTGCCAGAGCAGCGGGTCCCTGAGCAGCGGGTCCCTGAGCAGCGGGTGCCAGAGCAGCGGGTCCCTGAGCAGCGGGTGCCAGAGCAGCGGGTCCCTGAGCAGCGGGTCCCTGAGCAGCGGGTGCCAGAGCAGCGGGTGCCAGAGCAGCGGGTCCCTGAGCAGCGGGTCCCTGAGCAGCGGGTGCCAGCGGAGCGGGTCCCTGAGCAGCGGGTCCCTGAGCAGCGGGTCCCTGAGCAGCTGGTCCCTGAGCAGCGGGTGCCAGAGCAGCGGGTCCCTGAGCAGCGGGTGCCAGAGCAGCGGGTCCCTGAGCAGCGGGTGCCAGAGCAGCGGGTCCCTGAGCAGCGGGTGCCAGAGGAGCGGGTCCCTGAGCAGCGGGTCCCTGAGCAGCGAGTGCCAGAGCAGCGGGTGCCAGAGCAGCGGGTCCCTGAGCAGCGGGTCCCTGAGCAGCAGGTCCCTGAGCAGCGGGTGCCAGAGCAGCGGGTCCCTGAGCAGCGGGTCCCTGAGCAGCGGGTGCCAGAGCAGCGGGTGCCAGAGCAGCGGGTGCCAGAGCAGCGGGTGCCAGAGCAGCGGGTCCCTGAGCAGCGGGTGCCAGAGCAGCGGGTCCCTGAGCAGCGGGTGCCAGAGCAGCGGGTGCCAGAGCAGCGGGTGCCAGAGCAGCAGGTCCCTGAGCAGCGGGTCCCTGAGCAGCGGGTGCCAGAGGAGCGGGTCCCTGAGCAGCGGGTGCCAGAGCAGCGGGTGCCAGAGCAGCGGGTGCCAGAGCAGCGGGTCCCTGAGCAGCGGGTGCCAGAGGAGCGGGTCCCAGAGCAGCGGGTGCCAGAGCAGCAGGTGCCAGAGCAGCGGGTGCCAGAGCAGCGGGTCCCTGAGCAGCGGGTGCCAGAGCAGCGGGTCCCTGAGCAGCGGGTGCCAGAGGAGCGGGTCCCTGAGCAGCGGGTCCCTGAGCAGCGGGTGCCAGAGCAGCGGGTGCCAGAGCAGCGGGTCCCAGAGCAGCGGGTCCCTGAGCAGCGGGTGCCAGAGCAGCGGGTCCCTGAGCAGCGGGTGCCAGAGCAGCGGGTGCCAGAGCAGCGGGTCCCTGAGCAGCGGGTGCCTGAGCAGCGGGTCCCTGAGCAGCGGGTCCCTGAGCAGCGGGTGCCAGAGCAGCGGGTGCCAGAGCAGCGGGTCCCTGAGCAGCGGGTGCCAGAGGAGCGGGTCCCTGAGCAGCGGGTCCCTGAGCAGCGGGTGCCAGAGCAGCGGGTCCCTGAGCAGCGGGTGCCCCAGCTCCGAGTGCCATCCTCCCGGCACCTGCTTGTCCTTCAGGCCCGTGTGGACCCCCCTCTGACACCGCACTCTCACCTCAGCCCCCGGAAGGTCACGCATGTCCCCTCGACCCCCATCGCCCATGAATCGCAGGCGTAGAAGGTGTGCTCTCTGTGTCTCATCCAGGCTCCAACTCCTCGAGGGACAGACGCCTGTGGGCCACTCTAGTCTCTCTCGTGCTTTAGAAACATTAGCTGTACCAGCTATCATGTACTATCATTCCATTCTACCAGGACACTTGATATGTAGGATTTAAGAGCAAGAAAGCTGCCTTAAGAAAGGAAGGAAGGGCCCTGGCCGGTGTGGCTCAGTGGATAGAGCGTCGGCCTGCGGACTGAAGGGTCCCAGGTTCGATTCTGGTCAAGGGCATGTACCTTGGTTGTGGGCACATCCCCAGTGGGGGGTGTGCAGGAGGCAGCTGATCGATGTTTCTCTCTCATCGATGTTTCTAACTCTCTATCCCTCTCCCTTCCTCTCTGTAAAAAAATCAATAAAATATATTTTAAAAAAAAGAAAAAGAAAGGAAGGAAGGAAGGAGAGAGAGAGAGAGCGGGGTGGGGGGGGGGTGGTGGAAGAAAGAGAAAGCAAGCCAGCCCCGACCTGGGCACAACGTGATCAGGAGCCATCATTGAGAGAAAGGCGCCGAACCCTGCAGGGTGCGACGGTGAGGGCGGGACGAGGAACCGGCTCCCGCCGAGACCAGGCCGGGTCATAGCTGGAGGTTTTGAGTGACACGCCAAACGAGTTCCACGTAAAACGACGACGTGACAGCCCTGAGGCCCGATCTCTGCCCTTGAAACCCTCCGGCTGCAGCAATGCCGGAGGGAGCTCACAGGTGAGAGGGAAGGGGGCTGGCGTCACACTGGGCTCACCTGAAAAGTGATGCGTCTGCCGCTCTCTGGACGGAGTAGACGGAAACGCGGCATTAAGGGGAGGGCTCAGACTTCCTACTATTTTTGCAGAAGTCAGGGGTGTGGATGGCTGTTACAAAGTGCACCACGCTGCAACACGCGCTTGTGCTTTCCATACCTTTTCTTCTTGTGAAGAATGTATGTTCACTCTAGAAAATCAGGAAAATTTTCCTGAAACTATTGTACATATTTTAGCAATTCCTAGTACATATCGTCACATGGGCCCTTTAAAGGCTCATCTTGGACATCCCACCAATAGACACACAGGCTGCGGTGGCCTCTCCTTCACCAGCCGGGGAACAGGCCTCCCTTTTATTCCAAAGTGAGGTGGAGGTGAGCAAGGTCATAGAGGTGAGCAAGGTCGTGGAGGAGGGCAAGGTCATGGAGGTGAGCAAGGTCGTGGAGGAGGGCAAGGTTGTGGAGGACCGGGTCCCTTAGCACAGATGACGACTGTTGATAGAAACAGACTGAAGCCCAAAGTAAAACCAATGAAAAGCCTGTCCCCACGCAGGTCAGCCGTTTTCCCAAAGATGCCAGAATTGGTGAGTAACCAAGTAGGGAACCGAGACCCGTGGCTCTGCCTCGAGTGCTCAGAGGGTCGCGGCCTCCAGGTGTCTCCGGGCCACAGGGCGGAGGTCTGAGCGGAGGCTGTGTGGGCACAAACCGCCGTGTCTGTCTGCTCCCCGATGCGGCACCTCCCACCGGATCCCTCTTCCTGGGCTTCCTCGCAGTCAGGCACGAGGTCAGGAGGCAGCCCTTCCCTGCGGCCTCCCCAGAGCGGGAGACGTCAGTCCTCGGGCCACCATGACGCCCCGTCCTCTAGCCGGCGAGGCCTCGTCGCAGGGAGTGCTGGGGTTTCTCGTGAGCCTCTGGCCGAGGCCGCGGGATAAATAGCTGATCGGCGTGGCCGGGTGTATTTTTGCCGCGCCAGCTGGGCGCCGATGAATGCCGTGCCAGCTGCTTGTGCCCAGGGCGGGCAAACAATGTGGACACGAGCCGAGCGGAGTCAGACGCTGTGAGAGCTCATTCAGAGGCTCCGCGTCGGCAGATGTGACGCTGACGACAGCGACGGAAACGCGGCCGGGCCCGGCACGGACGGACGCCGTACTGAGTCGGCAGAGCCGCGAACGACAAGCCTGTGCTCGGTGCACTCCCGCACCCGAAACCACTTCCCATGCTCCTGGGTGAAGCGACGGGGACGGCGGCTCAGCTTTTAGGGAAAAGGTGGCCGTGGGCTGCCTTCCAGCTCCTGGCCGGCGTGGAGCCTGCCGGCCACCGGCCACGGGACTGAGAGCCTTGTTGTCTCTGGACCAGCAGACAGTTTTGTCCCTGAGTCTGTGGTTATGTGTCTGTGTACACGTGTGTGTACATGTGTCTGTGTGTGTACACGTGTGTACATGTGTCTGTGTGTATACAGGGGTGGGCACAGCAGGTTTATGTTGTGAGTCTGTGCAACAGTTTATTCTTGTATTATATTTATTAATAAATTATTGTATTACTTATTTGTATTATTTGTAAACCTACCTTCGCCCACCCCTGTATAACACGTGTACATACTATACCTATGAAATAATCAGTTCTCATAAGCTGCCTTTCTTTATATTTAATTTTTTGAAGAAGTTTTAGGTTCACAGCAAAATTGAGGGCAAGGTACAGAGGTGCCCCATGTCCCTGCTCCCCAGGCACAGCCTCCCCAACTGTCAACGTCCCCCAAGAGGGTGCATGTTACAGCGATGAACCTGCATGGACACGCCATCAGCCCAAGTCCAGGGTTGAGGTGAAGGGTCCCTTTTGGTGGTGCACATGCTCTGGGTTTGGACGGATGTGTAAGGACACGCACCCACATTGTGGCGTCTTAGGGTCCCACAGGGAGGACCAGCACCAAGCTCCCAGACGCTGGGAGGCCGAGGGACAGGCCCGCTGGGGCCTCTCACGTCCTGGAGGCCGTGTCGATTCCTGGAAGCCATCTTTCCTCCTCTGAGTGAACTCCCGCTTCTGTCAAACCATCGCAGAGAGCCCTGGTGTGGATCGCCAGGCACATCCGGTGGGGAGGCCTCTGTGCTGACTTGGCTCACTGGATACGGAAGCCGACGCTAAGCTGCTCAGCCCTGACACCTGGAGCCCGAGCCTCGGGCCCTGGAGGCCGCCTGCCCGGGCCTGTGGGCAGCCACGGCTCGCTCCCCATCTTGTTACTGAGCAGGTCATGCCCAGGTCCTTAGTGACCTCACTGACCTTCAGAGCCGAGACGCAGGTGACCCCCGGGCAGCGGCCCTCATGCCTGGTCAGCCAGGAAGCACCCTGTGCATGGAGGCCAGGCTCGGGGCACCGACTCCTGGTGGCCAGGCCGCCCGGACATTGGAGGACTGGACCTCCCAGAGGCTGGGGGCTCGCCTCACCCCAGCCCCATCGGGCCCTCGGGCCCGTCCCGCCGTGCACGAGCAACGCCGGCCGGGAATGGAGGCTCAGCCCAGAGCAGCGGGTACCCCAGCTCCGAGTGCCTGTCCTCCCAGAGTCACCGATTCCGACTGGAGACTTCTCATAGGCCACGTGTAGGGCAGGAAGCTGACCTTATTTTAGAAGCACCATGTCTCCCGCTTGTAAAGGTTCCCATCAATATTCAGGATGACTCTCCGGGACGTAAGGGAATTAAGCTGAGGGCCGTGAGTCACGGACTGAGTCATCAGGGACCGGCAGAAGCTGGGGGCTGTCGTAATGCAATCAGGTGTGGCCTCTGTGACCGAACCATCGTGGCTCTCACAGAGGTCCCCACGGCCAGCCCGGCCGCAGCACAGGACCCCCGCCCACAGGACTCAGAGGGAAAGGCGGAGCTCGCGACCCCCACAGACAAGGCTCCGGAAGGAACCGCTCTTCCTCAGAGTTTGCCTGAGCCTCTGAGCCCCGAGCCACAGCCCTCGCTGATGCCTCTGAAATGAAGTGCGTTTTCCCGTCTCTAACAACTTCAGAGTCTAAGGTCTTTGTTTCAGACGTGAGACATGCGCACTGAGTCTGCGCCCTGCGATTCGGTTCTGTGGTCTGGGGTGCCGTGGTCGCAAGTACAGTTCTTTTGCCACAAAGCTCCAAGGTCAGGGCGTACTTCCCGCCTTCGGTGCGTGGACACACTCCCCGTGCCCCCGCGGCGGCGGCCTGTCCCCCGGGACCAACACCCACCGTCCAGTCCGTCCCCTTCTGAGAGGCTCACGGCCTGAACGGCTTTCGGTGAGAAATCAGCAACATGAGAAGCGCAGTCAGCGTCTCGCTCGCACCGCACGGCCTCGTGGTGGACAAGACCCCCTGATGCTGAAGTAACCCACAGGAGGCACCCAGGACGCGGGGACAAACTGAGAACGAGACCTTCAGGGGAGAGCTGACACGGCGTGCAGAAGGAATGCTCGCTCAGCCTTCACCTGGGGGACCCAGCGTGGGGTCCGCAGTGAACCACACGCCACGAACGTCACAGAAAAATTCCTTTACGTCTAGCAAGGGAGCGACAGGAAGAGAAATTCAATTACTACTGTTAACTAAAAAATTGCACAAGTTTCTCATCTATTCATGTTTTTATGCAATTTCCTAGGAACCCTGGGGGCAGAGACTGTCTCCTTTAAAATCAAATTTGGCAATTACTTGAGCAAACACCGGATTTTTCTGGGAGGGACGAGGCGAAGCGCCCGACCGGCGGCGAGTTTGGGGCCCTGACACTCCGAGGGGGAGACACAGAGCTTCCAGACCCGCCCGGCTCCCAGCAGCCGCCGTGCCCACGTGCTGGGTACTCTGACTCCTCCAATACCACCAGGTCATCGCGTGATATTTCTCACGCGACGGGAGCAGACTGGCACCCATGCAATCAGCGCAGTATGTGCTGCTGGCGGCCACAGGCCTGTGCGGCTCCTCAGAGCTAAAGAAATCACAGTGACTTACCCAGGGTCCCTGTGCGCAAGCCAGATTCCAGCTCTCGCCTCTTAGGACGCTGATCAATTAAGCTCTGTTTGTTAGAAGAAGTTTTGGTTTTGGCCCTACCCAGTTTGGCTCAGTGGCTAGAGTGTCGGCCTGCAGACTGAAGGGTCTGGGGTTCGGTTCCCGGTGAAGAGCATAGGCCCGGGGTGTGGGCTTGATCCTCAGTGGGGGGCACGCAGGAGGCAGCTGGTCCATGATTCGCCCTCATCATCGATGTTTCTCTCTCCCTCTCCCTTCCTCTCTGAGATCAGTTTTTATTTTGGTGTTAGAAAAGTACCAGCAACAGCCCCTGTGACGGACGTCGGGGCCCCTGAGTGCGTGTGGCTGACCGGCTCTCGGGAGGGAACGGGCGCTGGGCGCGCTCACACGGAGTCAGCAAGAGCCTTCGGGGTCCTGACTGGTAAACCCCCCCCCCTCCCAGAACAAAGCATGACTCTAGGTGTCGGATGAACGTGAACCTGAGTGAGGTTTCCATTCACCGAACATTTACCCCGAAAGACGCCGTGCCGCTCGCGCCTGCTTCTCCCCGGGAAAGGAAGTGACCGTTTTCAGGCGCTAAACCTCCCGTCTGCTCTCCCAGCCCGAGCCCTGGGCCAAATCAGATAAACGAAGCAGAAACACGCGGCTGCCAGCTGGCGTGGGGGGACGTGGACCCGGGCCAGGTGGGCCATCGGCAAGCCCAGTCACATCAGCCCCATCCTCCCCGAAACTGGGGACCCGGCGCGGGGCCCCCAGCGTGTGGGGGCGTTTGGCGAGGAAGGGGCCTCGGCCGAGGGCCTAGGACTGCGCAGAGACTGTCCTGTCGCTAATTGGAACCAGACGCCCGAGGCCTGTGCTCCCCGGCTCTCAGGGTGGTGACCGTCCCGTGCGTGCTGGTCAGCGCGTGCTGGTCACTCGGGCGCGGATGGGCCTCCGACGCAGGGGAGGGGCTCTCAGGACGGCTGCCAGTCTGGACAGACTGAAGCGTGAGCCCACGGCGGTGCCTGCTCTCCCTCCTGCTGCTCCAGCCTCTTCCCAGCGAACAGCAAACTCGGCTCCCGTCCCTGCCCCACCGTCGACGGACCTGCCGAGGCTCGTCGCCGCCTGGATTTCTGCCAAAACCTGCTTGTCTTGTGAGAGCCCCCCTCCCCACCAACACACACCAACAACAACGTAAAAACAAACCAAACCATCAAAAACAAAACCACTGCCCTCCTCTCTGTTCTGGGGGATGTTTCTTTCTGTCGTTTAAAGATTGTTTTAAAAATCAATTCTTAGAGAAAGAGGAAGGGAGAGGAAGAGAGAGAAGGAAAGAGAGAGAAGCATGGATCGGCTGCCTCCTGCACGCCCCCTCCTGGGGATGCAGCCTGTAGCCCGGGCCTGTGCCCTGACTGGGAATCGAACCCGCAACCTTCCGTGCCCAGGACGACGCCCAACCAGCCGAGCGCCGGGCCAGGCTCGGGGGGATCTTTCTAGAGACGCCCCCTCGCAATGTCTTTACACCCGACCCACAGTTCCCGTCAGGGGGTGCCCAGGCCTCCCACCCGTGGCTGAGTTCCAGCCCCTCACACCCCAGCTCACCTCCCGAACCCTGAGCGTCCCTCCCGAACCCCAAGAATTCCCTCCTGAACCCCGAGGGTCCCTCCCAGGCCCAACCCATGGGGGCCTGGACCCCCAGGAAGAAACGCCACCCTGACCCCCTTGGCTCCTGCGTGTGTTCCTGTCTCCCCTGGAGGTCAAGGACCAGGAGGGTCCCCACATTTCCCGACGCCCATCCTGCTCTCGGGAAAGCTGGGTGCACCCTGACAGCACCGCCTGGCTCTCCTCCCTCCGGCCCGCAGCCCCCACCCTCCCCCCACAAGGGTCGGCCTTCACGGAGCTGTGTTAGGCCATAGAACTTAGCGCTTCCAGACAAACATGCATTTTAAGAAAATCTTTAGCAAAGGACACACAAAAATACAAACAAAAGCAAACGAGAAAGGGTGAGCTGCTGAAACCACCAGGCTGAGCAGCTGGAGAGAGAGCCCGGCCCTCCCCTAGCTGCCCCCTGCCGCCCTCCCCACCTTCCCCCCTGCCCTCCCTACCTGCCCCTCCACCCTCCCCTGCCATCCCCCCCCCCCACCTGCGGTGCCGCCCACCCAACCCCGAGTGCTCTCCTAATTCAGACCTTGTTCAGGTTCCGGACACAGGAGGCCGACTTACTCCTGGCGCAGACCTGCCAGAAACAGGGGTTTTCTGTTGCCAAATAAATTGCAAATTGGCTCCCAACTGCTGTAACCAGAAAACCTTAATTAAGCAACATGGCCAATTGGATGGCTCTTGGCCGGACTGAGGCCAAGCCAGGAGGCCTTCTGTCCCGAGGCTGAACTCGACCTGCTTTGGGCCAAATGACGTGCTTTCGACTCAATCTCCCAGGCAGTGACCCTGCCACAGACTCGGGTGCGACCTGCACGTCCTGCCCCTTCCCCGACCCTCCCACACACCCACACGCCCACACTCATTTCTTCCTGGAAGCAATAAAGCAGAGAATGCCCAGCTGGCCAGCGTGGCTCCGTGGTTGAGCCTCGACCTGTGAACCAGGAGGTCAAGGCTGGATTCCTTGTCAGGGCACAGGCCTGCGTTGTGGGCTCGATCCCCAGGATGGGGCATGCAGGAGGCAGCCGATCCATGATTCTCTCATCACTGATGTCTCTCCCTCTCTCTCTCCCTTCCTCTCTGACATCAATTTTAAAAAGTTAAAATAAAAAGTGGAGACTGAAGTGAGTGCCCTGGTGGCATCCAGTGTTTGGCGTAGAAGCCGATGTTGATGAGCAGCTGCTCCTGGCATTGGGGGAGTTTCTTTTTTTGGGGGGATATGTGCATCAGACGCCCCAGCTGTTCCTGCTGCCCCGATAGGCAGAGGCCAGAGCTGCTGGTTGGCTGCAACATCTTCCTCATGACTGTGCTCACCTGCCCTGTGTAGACGCTCCCGATGTAGACTCTCCCCATGTAGACGCTCCCCGTGTAGACGCTCCCCGTGTAGACGCTCCCCGTGTAGACGCTCCCCGTGCAGACGCTCCCGATATAGACGTGTAGACGCTCCCGATGTAGACTCTCCCCATGTAGACGCTCCCCGTGTAGACGCTCCCCGTGTAGACGCTCCCCGTGTAGACGCTCCCTGTGCAGACGCTCCCGATATAGACGCTCCCCATGCAGACTGTGGAGGGTCTGGGTTAAGCGGAGTAAGTCTTCTCCTGAGAAACATACAGGAAGGAACTTTCTGAGAACTTTTCTCTAGTTAACTTTTACCTTGAAGGTTTTACTGACAACCGGGTACAATAATGAGTGTGGGGGATTGGGCAGGTCCTACTTTAAGCCCCGCCTTCCCTCACTAAGAGTGACACCTGAGCCCATTTCTTCACCTGGAAAAGAGAGATGAGAACGAGGAACGTCTCTGCATGAGACGCCTGGAGACTCGGCACTCGGTCCCGTGTGGAGGGTGATAGCCAGTGAGCGTGTCGGCAAGAACACCGAGTGGGCTCCACCTTCTTTTCTTCCCGAGCAGATGCCCTGGCGGGTTCTTTCTGGTGCCTCGATCCCGTGTTACTGGCAGGTGCATGTGCTCCCTCGCCACTGACAGCCGGGCAGGCGTGGGCTCACCTGGGGACCTGCAGGTGTCAGGGCCCGTCAGCGGCACGGCTCACACAACCTCCCCATCCGTCAGTCCGCTGGCCGCAGACCTTTCTGTGGAGGGAGCCCCGCCGTCTGCCCTTCCGGGGCAGCTGTGACAGTGAGCCACCTCCCAGACCCTGGTGGGAACTCGATTCCTAGTTACTTACGGCCGTGTCCAGAGAAAAGCCGACTGCAGGCGTTGGGCCAGAAAGAGCGTCTGATGGAGAGCAGGTGCACTCTGGGGATACCACCGCTGGCTGAGAGGGGGTTTCTGGATGGGGTTTCCCCACCCCTTCCCTCTGGTGATGCCACACTGCGGTCTGTGTCTCTGAGTTTATCTCATGTTTCACTTGTTGCTTTCTGCTTTTCATTCAAGTATCAGTGAAATCGTGTGGTTCTTCTTCCTTCCCACGGACTTACTTTGCTTAGCATGATCCTGTCAAAATCCCTCCACGTTGTTGCAAATGGCAGTGTTTCCCCGTCGTATGGCTGCGTGTTCCGCTGTATGGACGCACCACGCCTTCTTCATCCAGCCATCGAGCGAAGGACACGTGGGCTGTCTCCATGTCGTGGCCACCGTGAACGACGCTGAGTGAACACAGGCGTGCACTACATGAAGAAATGTTTTCAGATCTCCAGGCCGATGCCCAGAGGGGGGGTGGGGGTCACAGTTCTATGCTACTTCCTGGGCCTCCACACTGGTCCCACCGCAGCCGCCCCGTCTCCATCCCCGTGGTCAGGGGGGCCCCTTTGCTTTGCATCCTCCAAAGATACACTTTTAACATAAAGACAAAGAGGAACAACCTGGCTTACAAATCCATTTACGAAGGCGCGGTAGCAGGTGCATTGGGAGCAGACAAGGAGGCTTGAAGGAAAGCAAGCACCACCGGGGCTAACCAGGCCTCTCCCAGCAACGAGTCAGCTCGCTAAGAAAACATGATAATTACAAGCATGTGGGCGCCTTCCACAGAACGAGAGCATGTGAAGCAGAACAGATTGAGTTAAAAAGATAAATACACAAACCACTGGCGGGAGCCGAGGTGCTGTCACTCACAGCTCAGCCCCCAAGTGGACGGCTACACAAGAGTCACGAGGGACAGCAACACCGAACCCGGCAGTCAAGCACGCTGGCTAAGCAACAGTCACCAAAGATACCACCGACACCCAGGAAGCAGCTTTCCCATCACACCTGACGCTCTCTAAGTGCACTGTCCATTGTACCCGTAAACAAGTCCCGATGCCGTCAAGTGACTGGACTCATGAACAGTATCTACTTCACACAGAATATTCCATTTAAAATTACTAATAAGACTAGAGGCCCATTCCCTTGGCTTCCAGCACCGGTTTTCCTCCGGCACCCTGGACCCAGGCCTTCGCTCCGGCCGGAGTCTGCCGTCTTCGTCTTCGCTGCGGCCAGAGTGCTGCTCCTGTAGATCCCTTCGCCCCCCCCCCGCCCCCGCCCTCCCTCTCATAGCAGGCGTCCTGCCCCGCCCAGCCATTCCACCTAGAGCAGCTGGGCAGCCACCATCTTTCTCCTTCTAATTTGCATATTCCCTCCTGATTGGCTGGTGGGCATAGCAGAGTGATGGTTAATTTGCATGCTTCTCTTTTATTAGTGAAGAAGCTATTCAAATATGTGAATGTCAAACCCTGCATTTCTAAGTAATTCATGGATCAAAAGAGAAAACACAGAAAATTAGACAGTATTTCCAGGTTAAAAATAATGAAAACACAACATATCGAAATGTGCAGGAGGCAGCTGATCAATGATTCTCATCATTGATGTTTCTCTCTCTCCCTCTCCCTTCCTCTCTGAAATCAATCTATCTCTATCTATATATATATATAAAATACAACTTTGAAAAAACAATCTAAGCATCCTTGAAACAAATGAATGGATAAACAGACTGATGTGGATTATTATTACAAGCTCAGTGGTGAAAACAGACAATATGAAAATATTCTATTTTGTTAGAAATTAGGGATGAATGACTATTAATCAGCACATTATTCCACTTCATTCTTCACTGACTTCAAACTCTACTTTCTAAATATATGCTTTGCTCATTTTACTTCCTTCAAATCTCCAAAGTAACGTTGCTATTTCTCTCTCTGTCAATTTTCCCGTCTCCATTTTTTCTCACCCACTGAGGCTTCTGTGCGACTCTAAGGGCATGGTGCTCTGACTCATTAAAATGACTGCACTACGCCAACCTTCACACAGCCGGACCCCAGACGCCGTGAGGGCCAGAGGTCGCCTGAAAACCAGGCTTGAATTATGCATTGCTTATTCAGAAACCCCTCGTGGGAAAAGGAGGACTTTAAAGCCCATCAATTTTACATGAACATTAGACATTTTTATAGCTCGTCTTCCTCTCGGCCTCCACGCTGCTGCCTGTGAATGGCGGTCTTTAAAGACCTTCGCGTGCTCATATCCGGTCTGTTCCACTCGCTCTGCAGGGCACAGCCTCGGCGGCAAACACAGACGGCCGCGCTGGGCGGAAAGGGCCTGTGAACGGGGAGGAGAGGGAAGTATTTCCCGGGCCCCCTGGTGGCACCGTTGCTTTTCTTTCCTATGTTTTTATTGACTTTATTCAAGTCACACCAACCTCTTGCGGCCTAAATATTAAAGATTTTTTAAAAAAACATATTTTATTGATTTTTTTACAGAGAGGAAGGGAGAGGGCTAGAGAGTTAGAAACATTGATGAGAGAGAAACATCGATCAGCTGCCTCCTGCACATCCCTACAGGGGATGTGCCCGCAACCAAGTTACATGCCCTTGACCGGAATTGAACCTGGGACCCTTGAGTCCGCAGGCTGACACTCTATCCACTGAGCCAAACCGGTTAGGGCGAAGATTTTTTTAATGGTCTGATTTTTATTATTTTTTAAATCCTCACCCAAGAAATCAATGTTTTTCATTCATTTCAGAGAGAGGGAGGGAGAGAGAGAAACACCAGTCAGTTTCCTCCTGCACGTGCCCTGACCAGGGATTGAACCTGCATGTGCCCTGACCAGGGATCGAACTTGCAACCTTTTGGTGGATGGGACGACGCTCAAACCAAATGAGCCACCCGCCAGGGAGGGTTTTATTTTATACCAGAGGCCGGTGCACAAATTCGTGCACAGGTGGGGTCTGCCCGCCCCAATCGGGGCCGACGGGCCAGGCCGGCCAGGGGAGAGGGGACACAGGAGGTTGGCCAGCCAGCCCCGCCCCCTGATCGAACTCCCAGTTGAGGGGACAATTTGCATATTAGCCTTTTATTATATAGGATTGGGCATATAATAAATCTTTATGTATAAACGGTAAGTTCCCAACCAGCTTTACCTCAGAGAGGTGGCGTCTTAGCGACGCCTGCACCCTGCCCCGAGCTCTCTCCCCGAGGGCTGAGAGGCAGAGGAGCCGCCTGTGTAAACCGGCTTCCCAGACCCTCAGCGATGGCAGGTGCACGGGGTCCAGGAAGGTCTCTCTTCATGGGTTCGGGGTGCTGAGCCTGTTTCAGTCCCGGATGGCGGGCAGGCGGGCACAGAGCCCAGAGCAGCCAACGGTACCCGTTTGGGAAAAGAGAAAGGAAGATGCTCACCCTCCAGCCGGGATCCAGCTTGGCAGATAGATGCACATTTACTTCTGGTGTAAGAGCTGGTTTCGAAGCAGCACTCCATACAAGGAGATCCGTGTGGGGACGGCTCTTCAGCGAAATGGCCTGTACTTTTTATTCCGACAACAGGTGTTTTTTGTTGTTGGTTAATCCTCCCCCGAGGATGTTTTCCCATTGATTTTTATGGAGATGGGAAGAGAGAGGGAGAGACGGAGAGAAACATCGATGTGAGAAAAACACACCGTTTGGTCTCCTCCTGCACGAGCCCGGCCAGGGCAGAGGGTGGGGGCTGGGGAGGAGCCTGCAACTGAAGTCCGTGACATTGACTGGAACTGAACCCGGGACCCTTTGGTCCGAGGGCCAGCGCTCTACCCACTGAGCCGCACCGGCCACGGCCCAACCGCCATTTTCCAAGCGCTGGCTGGTTGATACAGTTTCGGGGGTGGGGGTGTCGAACCTGCTGGCGTCCCAGAAAGCCTGCCTTGTGGTCTGCCAAGTGCGACAACGGTGAAAGCCGTGACCTTAGGAAGAGGGTGGCCTGTGATGCTGGCGTAGACGCCCCTCCTGCTCCTCAGGTTTACAGTTTAGCTTCAGCGCTGGAGGGTGTTTCATTTTCAGCAACCACCTGTGTGAGTAATTCATCCTCGTGTAATACGCCGACAGCACAGCAACGCAGCCCTGATGGCGGGAGGAAGCGGGCGGAGGTGAGGTCGCATCCCGGGACCCGGGTCCCTGGGGCTCATGGGATATAAAGCGAGATCTGAGGCAACCACATTTTTTTCCTTGAAGTCTCAGAAAATTTTACCGTCACATTTCTTCTCCGTGAAAGTGAACAGAAGCTGGATGTCCAACTGGGCTGTTGAGACGCGCAGCGGTGTGCCCGGGGAGTGGCCTCACAGAACACGCTCCGTGCGGAATCATTTTAATAGTTTCTTACAGTCAACAATATTTGTTTAATGTAAATTAAATATGCACGGGGTTTGTCAGCCTCACACTTTAAACCTCTCCAGAAGGAAATGTGAACTCATAGGGAGAGGCGGTGTGGGGAGGCAGGAGCCAGGGCGGCGAGGGGTGCGATCAGCGTCAGGAGCCGCTCCGGTAGAGACAACACGTAAGCCCAGCCAGTTTGCTCTTAAACAAAATCCTCCGAGTTTACGGGAATAACACCAGGCAGCGGTCCGAGCAGACCCAGAGCAACATCAGCGCCTCCCACCGCCTACCCCACGTTGGGGTTTCCGATTCGCAGCTCGTAGGGCGAGCTCAAACACTGTGCAGATGCAGTCAGAGAACGAGAGGGAGCTGCAGGGACGGCCAGGGGGTACGCGCCACACAGCACAAAGGTCCCCGTGTTCTGCCCCGCCCCCAGCCCCTGGCCAGCGGTCAGGGTCTCTGCACACGATAGGCTTGAGCTGAGCACATGTGATAATTACACGTATTTGAAACCCATTCTGGAGACAGCCCACGGGCCCATCAGCAGATGAGTGGATAAACAGCTGTGGTGCAGCTACACCATGGAATACGACGCAGCGGTGAACAAGAAGGCTCCTCGCCCTCTGCGACAGCATGGAGGGGCCCGGAGAGCATCATGCTCAGCGAAATAAGCCAGCCAGAGAGAGACAAGCATCACATGGTCTCACTCACAGGTGGAATCTAATGAACAAAATAAACCGACAAACAAAATAGATCCGGAGACACAGAAGCATAGAAGCCTGGTCAATTCTCAGAGGGAAGCGGGTGGGGAGGGAAGAGATTAACCAAAGAACTTGTATACGCATCACCCACAGACACAGACAACAGTGGGGTGAAGGCATGGGGAGGGAGCAGGAGTGAGGAGCAGGGGGTCAATGGGGGGAGAGGAGGCATCTGTAATATTTTCAACAATAAAGATACATTAAAAATAAATAAAAATGGAAATCTTAAAACCAGACTCCATCCCAAAGAGAACTGTCCAGCTCTCTCTCTGAAGAACCTGCACCTTCCATGCTCTGCTGGCTTTGGGTAAACCCAGAGCTTAGGCTGTGTGTGCGGGAGGGAAGGAGCCTGACGCACTCGTCAGAAACGGGGAGGCGGCCTGTCCAGGGCCAGAAACTGCCGATGAGCCGGCCGAGCACAGGCTGAGCCCGGACACAAGCAGCTGCCAACGCCTCAGTGATGGGCACGGGCCTGGGTGCCCCTCACTTCCTCAGAGAGCCCGCGTCCCCCGGGCGGGGTCCCATTGGGCAAAGAAGCGATTTTACAGTGAAGTAGAGAATTCCATAACAAACTGTTCAATGTCAATTATCACTCAAAGCACCCTGAGCCGGATGTCACTGTCTTGAAGTCTTAGAATGTCCAGCATGTGAGCATTTTAATTAACCCTTTGCACTCGCTTGCTTTTTTCTCGATTCCTTTATTCTACTCGGGATTTAATTTTTTAAATACCCCAGATTTTACAAAGCGCGGCAGTAGAATAAAAAACTGGAGTTTCTTTTCATACAAACTTATTTATTTGGATTTTTTTATATTTCAAATTATTGATACATTCAAAGAGTAATTTTAATCTCGACATCCGAGTGCAAAAGGTTAATCAGTTCCGTTCTTCAGTCATTTTTGGAGCAAGAAGTGGGCGAATAAACAAGTGAAAAACGGCCTGTCGGCGGCTCGGCTGATGCAGAGATAAGGGTGCTCCCGGTCTCAGGGGCCAGGTCCCGGGAGACGGGCACAGGGCTCCTGAGACACACGGGCCCCAGGTCTCAGACAGAAAACCAATGGGGTCGTCTCTGACTTGTTACTAGACCTGGAAACGTGGAAAGGAGCCCGGCCGGCCTGGCTCAGAGGTTGAGCGTCGACCTAGGAACCAGGAGGTCATGGTCGATTCCCGGTCAGGGCATGTGCCCGGGTTGTGGCTCGATCCCTCCCCAGTGGGGGGCATGCAGGAGGCAGCCGATCCATGATTCTCTCTCATCATGGATGTTTCTCTCTCTCTCCCTCTCCCTTCCTCTCTGATCAATAAAAGTATATTTAAAAAGAAAATGAGATTCACGGAATGAAGTCACATGGAGAAACGGTCTGACGGATATGGATTCAGAGGGACGGCCGAGGCAGGCAGACGACAGTTACCAGGAGTTAGACGACTCAGACAGAGGAAACCAAAGACCCAAACACAGCAGGGCAAGGGCCCAGGGACGTTTACCTCCTCAGTCATGGCCTTTCTGCATCTGAATAATATCTTTCTCCATTGCCACATTTCCCTTAACCTTTCTCTCGTATTGTGACCATATTGTTATAAAGGCGGTACTTCCCCCCTTAGGATCACAATGACTCCCCAGCACACGCGGCTGGAAGGGCCCTGGGTCTATACCAGGATGGAATCGGATGAGGATTGATCTTGGTGTCTCTGCGAGCATGTGCCCACAAGCGCCACAGGTCACAGGAGGAAACGAAGTGGTTCCCGTTAGACGAGACCTGTGTTGGGGACCACAGGACGCAGAGTTCTGATCGGTGTGTTTCAGGGACTCTGGAGTCTCACCCTGATGTTACTCTCCGTGGATGGGATATGAAACGTGCTTACCTGACGGAGGAGGCAGATGTTATCACAGACCGGCTGTTCCAGACCGAAGTGGAGCAGCAGGCATTCCTGATAAATTGTCTCCTTTTCGTTTCTTCCCATCGTCCCGGGTCCCCGGACAGAGAGGCGATGAGGTCATGGGTACGGTGGGTGTGCAGGGGGAGGCGAGTCAAAGCGCCCCACCCACCCACCGTGCCACAATCCCCACCTCTCCCCACCTCCAGGGCAGGGCACCCCACACGCACTTACACCCTTTTCTTTGTCTCCAAAGAACCGTTTCTGCTTTTAACAATAGCAACGAGGCAGCAGCCCGCTTCCAGAAAATGCTTTTTGGAGCATCTTCCCTCCCTCGTTCTCTGGAGCTTTTTCTGGCCCGTGAATGCTTCTGGGAAGGGTGGACCTAACGGTAAGGAGCATCGTGTGGGATTAGAGGGTGAGATAGGAACAGGACTACCTGTGCCCACTGCCCGGAAGTCTCCGCCTCCCTCCCAGCCCCACAGAACCCCGGGCTCCTTCCCACCCAGGAAATCCCGGCCCCCCCCTCACCCGGCCCGAGTATGTGACGAGGGGGCCGCATGCCGCAAGTTTAACGTGCTTGCTCTAGGGCTGTGGTCGGCAAACCGTGGCTCGCGAGCCACATGCGGCTCTTTGGCCCCTTGAGTGTGGCTCTTCCACCAAATACCACAGCCTGGGCGAGTCTATTTTGAAGAAGTGGCGTTAGAAGAAGTTTAAGTTAAAAAACTTTGGCTCTCAAAAGACATTTCAGTCGTTGTGCTGTTGATATTTGGCTCTGTGACTAATGAGTTTGCCGACCACGACCACGGCTCTAGGGGGACCTGTGATTGACACGCAGCAGGATGGTTAGTTAGCATGTATCATCTCATATAGAGCCAGATTCTTAAAATGCAGTGAAAAAGGTAAAACATTTCTGATGACTTGTAGGTGTTCTTTAATCTCTCTTTCTCTCTCTCTCTCTCTCTCTCTCTCTCTCTCTCTCTCTCTCTCTCTCTCTCTCGTCCTCTGCCACGGACCCTGCCCGCAGGGGGTGGCCTGTCCCGTGTCAAACGCCCGGACCCCGAGCCCCGACTGCGCCGCTGGGAACGGAACATGCCGACCGGCAGGCGCGGTCCTCCGGTGACTGCTCAGAGCACAAGCAGCGAAAAAAACAAAAGCAAGAGAACTGGGCAACAAGGCCTCGCTCTGGTCCTGGGCTGGGGCGCAGGGACGGAGGGGCTGTGTGGGTGGACAGACGGACGGACGGAGGCCCACATGCTGCGATGCTGCTAAAGCCGCTCACCCAGCCTTCACCTCACACACGGACACGGTCACCCCGCGAGGGACTTGCCCTCATCGAGGGGCCCACGTGCCAGGGCCAAAGGCTGAGCCGCGGGCTCGGAAAACTGGGGTCGGGTGACCCCACTCGAGCCAGAGGCTCGGGGCCCAGGCCAAGGGGTCTCCCTCTGGGTCCCGCCCGCGTGTGGGGACCGGGTGGACGTCCGAAGGGAAGAGCGAAGCCCGCTCCCCGCTGTCGGGCTCTCCCTCCTGGAGGCTGTTCTGCTGCCGAGTGAGCGCGTAGGTGTCGGGGAGACAGGGGGTCTGGGCCACGGACACCGACGGTCATTTCCTCCTCGGACAGCAGGGCCTCACGGGTGTGGGTGGGGCCTCGTGGGCGTGGGGGCGGGCCGGACGGTGAGTAATGGGATTCCCGGAGAGCCAGGCTTCTTCCCAAGCACTTGGCCACCCTGCAGAGTCTCCCCCAGTTTCCCGTCTCCGCAGAGCGAGGCCAGGACCCGCCACCCGTGGGCGCTGAGAGCTGGTGACGGGGTCACGCCTGCTCCCTGCACCTCCTGCCTCCGTTCAGAGTCTGAACAGCTCCTGCCATAAAGCATTTCATTTCCTGTTGCTTCCCAGTAAAACATCAAAATACTGGATGAATTCGTTGAGATCATCTTTATGGTAGAAAAAGAGATGTTTAGTGGGAAATAAATGGTTTCTGATAAACAGGGAGGGTGTTCCCTAGAGAAATAAGCTAAGGAATTAGAGGATCAGCCTCTTACTGAAGGGTCACCTGAAACTCATGTGGGTGGAGCACGCACTAGCTGGGCAGGGAGGTGGGTGCCGGCCAGCGGACACAGCGGCCGTCCAGAGCCGTGCAGGAGGACCCAGTTACAGAGTCTGCTGTGCTGGGGAGGAAAGCAGAGAGCGTTGAGGTGCAGGGGCCACCCCACTCCTGGGGGATCGGGAGGGATTCAGGAGTGTGAGGTGTCTGCCTCTTACACCTGTGAGTGGCACCGGCAATGAGTAATCCAGGCCCAGAGAGGCGCAGGTTTGGATAAACATCCCCCTGCCCCCCACCCCCAGTATTGTTACTTTAAGAAAATCAGAATAAGGCCCTGGCCGGTCTGGCTCTCTCTTTCACTCTCTCAAAATCAATGGAAAAATATCCTCAGGTGAGGATTAGCAACAAAAAAAGAAAATCAGAATAAGCAGGAATATTTGCATGTGTGCATCTGTGTGTATGCATTTGTGCGTGCATGTGCATGTGCATGCATGCTTGTGTGTGTGTGTGTGTGCGTGTGAGGTGTGCAGAACACCTGACGGGCACTAGTGCAATGAATGGGCCCTATGTCTCCGCTGACTCCCTTCTGTCTCTAGTGCAGGAAGCCCGCTCTCTTCCTTTCTACACGGTTCCCTCCCAGGCTGTGACATTCGGCTCAGATTGGACTGTTCGTACACGTCTGAGCTGTCACTCACAGGCCTGGCGTCTAGCACATTGGCAAGTTCATGAGTAACCCGTTCTCTGCCTGTCCGTGTTGACGCTGGCCTAGGTCGCCCCCCCTGGCCCCCTCGGCCTCAGGTCCCAGCCGAGCACCGAACCATCAGCCGTCCGAGTAGGGGCTTGTCGTGCTCCAACCCGCCTCTCGCTTTTGCCCAGCGGCTTTGCGGGGTCTGAGGGAGGGAAGGCCTAGGCCTGCATGTGCTGACTGTGAAAGAAACACATTGTGGATCTGAGGAGTCGGGTTTCCCAACGGGCGTGCGGTGCAGGTGCTCGCCACCTTGAGTGACAGGGTGTCAGCTCACTTCCTCTGGGGGAAGTCGGGCCGGAGGTGAGAAGGTAACGTGACATAAAATGACAGGGAACTTGGCTTTCCCTGAGTCTGCCATCAAACACCGTGTGGCCTCAGGCAAGGAACCGAACCTAAACGTCAATGTTGGTGCCGATCCCGCCCTTCCGTCTGGCACCTGCGACACCTGGGGAAGCACCTGTGAGAGAGGCAGCCGTGCTCCCTGCTTCCCGCCTCCCCAGCCCTGCAGAGTGGCCCCTCCACGCAGCCGCCAGCCCACTTGGATAGCGGGGAAGCCCGAGGGTCTCCGTCCTGAGACCCAGAGGGCCCCCGCCCCCAGCCATCCAAAAGCAGCTCCACTGTGTGAAGGCCGAGGCCGGGCCCTGGGAGGGCAGACCTGAGAGCTCCATGCTCCAGAGTGTTGCTCCCTCTGACCCGTGGCTGCGACTGAGCTGGTCACTGCAACCCCATCTCCAGTCCCTGCTCACCCAGCAAGGGTAACCCACAACCCCTGCATCATGCCCCCCACAGAGACCTGCCACCACCTGCCACCTCCCACCCTGCACACCTTCCTCCCGTCCCTGTCACTCACTCACCAAAATCTGTACCTCGTGGTGAGTCACCCCTCCACCCCAGGCTCATCCGCAGACCAGCCACACGCGTCTCCATGGCTTCTCAGGCACAGAACCCCCAAATCTCCATGTCCCTCAGGGCCAGGACCTTGTGCTGGCTGCTCTCCTTTCTGTCTCAGACAACGGTGTCACACACGTTCATTCGGGGTGCAGGCCACAAGCCCACACCTGCCTCCAGCACCTCCTGCTGACCGTCACCTGAACCGTCCGTCTTTCCTATGCCCTGGGACACGCCCGGAAAAGCAAAGAGCAGCCAGAGTCGGGAAGCAGGTGAACAGGCCAAGGAGTGACGTGCAGGTGAGCGAGCAGGATTTGTGCGAAGCTGTACAGAGCAGCTCAGGACCAGCCACAGGGCTTGTCTCGGGGAGGCTGCTGGTCAGAGTTCAGGGTCACAGGGTCAGGGTCTCAGATGAGGAGCTGGGGGACGGAGAGGGTCCCAGACCTGAGACTACTGGGGTGGAGCCGGTTGGCTGAGTCAGTGCAGCTTCCAATGGGGCTGCTGGAAGCTGCCTGCTCTGTCTCTTGGGCTACGGTGAGGGCCCGAGCGGGTGGGCCCCCGACCACCTCTGTCAGCATTGGGGGGCGGGGGGAGGGAACAGGCACAGCTTCTTCCTCTCACACGCTCCCCCGTGGGCCCCCGGCTGGCACACGAACCGTGTTAGTCACAGCCCCAGCAACGCACGTCCTTGTCAGTGACGAACCACCCGCCGCTTCCCTGCACGTTAGAGGTTAAGGGACAGCTTCTGTTCTACTGGCAAGGCACAGCAAGTAGCAAATTGGTGAAGGAAAAGCAAACACAGACTGTGTGTCAGTGAGCGAGGGACGAAAGAGGGGCCCAGGGGTGTTAGAGCCAGGGGAAATGCCCTCAGAAGACAGGCGAGCAGCGCTGGGCAGGCAGAGAACAGGCCTGTGGGTGGGGTGGGCGGGGCAGCGACCAGGTCTGACCTTTTCACTGCAGGACACGCCAGGGGTCACAGGCAGAGATTAAAATAACTTCAAGTTACACAGAAACATCTCCGTGTGGATCAAAATAGTCTTTTTCCTAAAGTAAGAAAATGAGCCCAATACTTTTATTTTTAAAAAATATAACTTATTTCAAAGAGGAGAGATAGACGCACCAATGATGAGAGAGAATCATTGATAGGCTGCCTCCTGCAACCCCACACTGGACCGAGCCCGCAACCTGGGGGTGTACCCTGACCAGGAATGGAACCATGACCTCCTGGTTCATAGGTCAACGCTCAGCCACTGAGCCGCACTGGCCAGGCTGTTTTTTGTACTAAAGAAGTGCTCACTGCAAGGGCTGGCCATGTCACAGAGGACGGCTGACGCTGGAGAACCTTGCTCCCCAGAAGCACCTTGTTCATGGAGAAGGGGTCAGGGGCGCTGCTGTCCTGGGGGACGATTCTCAGGAGGGGGGGAGGTGCTCAGGGGCACTGCTGTCCTGGGGGACGATTCTCAGGAGGGGGGGTGGGGAGGACTTGCTCTATTCTGAGCAGACCTTCCAGGCCGGACAAGAGAAATTACCCTTTCAAATGCACGTGGTGACAGTCATGGAGACTGTCACAAAGAAACAAAAACCATCTTTGAAAACGGGAAGATTTTGCATCTATTCACAGCCACATGCCCACACAACCCAAAATACCCACAGTGTCAGCTTGATTAAGGGGGCGGAGCGCATGCCGAACAACCTTAAACAAAATCATTTGGTGCAGGAAGTCCCAGTTCCGCCGCCGCCTGATTGAGCCTCGGAGCAAAGCGCAGGCCTGGGGAGTGGCCGAGATGCACAGCTGTTCCCGCACACCACCATCCGTGGAAACCTCGTGGGTCTGAGCGTCTTAGTAACTGTGAGATCACCGAGAATGTAGCTGGAAAAAATAGCCAAGGGAAATTTAGAAACACTTTGTGCAGTCGCTATGTTTTGCATTTTGGAGGAATTTAGAAATTTCACTATACTCAGTAACAAGCCTAATGAGCATAGTGGTTAACAGACATTTTTATTTTGAAATGTCTTTTCATTTTTTAAATGTCTTGAAAGTTTTGGTAATCTGTTAATACTTCTTATATACAGAAAATATTTTTTAATATACTTTTATTTCAGAGAGGAAGGGAGAGGGAGAAAGACAGAAACATCGATGATGAGAGAATCATTGCTCTACTGCCTCCTGAACGCCCCCCACAGGTGATGGAGTCCACAACCTGGGCATGAGCCCTGACCTGGAATCAAACCCTAACCTCATGGTTCATAGGTTGACACTCAACCCCTAAGCCACATCACCCAGGCTAAAAGCATCTACTTCTTACAGAGTTTCAGTGTAACGGTTTTTAAATGTCATGTCCATTGATTATCAATCTAGTATCATATTAATATAAACTGACTATAATATCTTTTTTATTTTATTTTTTACAGAGAGGAAGGGAGAGGGATAGACAGTTAGAAACATCAATGAGAGAAACATCGATCAGCTGCCTCCTGCACACACCCTACTGGGGATGTGCCCACAACCAAGGTACATGCCCTTGACTGGAATTGAACCTGGGACCCTTCAGTCCTCAGGCCAACACTCTATCCCCTGAGCCAAACCGGTCAGGGCTGATAATAGTATCATTAGTATTTGTCAGGTTCTGCAGAGAAGCAGAACCAACAGGAGATATATGCACACATGTATGTAAATGTCTCGTGTGTGTGTGTGTGTGTGTGTGTGTGTGTGTGTGTGTGTAATTGACCCAGGTGATATGGGGGCTGAGAAGGCCCAGATCGCAGTCTGATGGCCTGAGAACCAGGGGAGGTGGCGGTGAGAGCTCCATCCCCGTCCGATGGCCAGAGGCCCAGTTCTCACTCACCTTCAGCGCCAGGCAGCGAGCAGACCTCCTCCTGCTGGTTCTGCAAGGCTTCCAGGAGATGGGATAGGCCACAAACTGTGGAGGGAGAGCTGTACTCAGTCCACGGATTTCATCTTAGTCTCACCTAGAAACTCCCGGACACACCCAGCATCACATTTGACCAAATATCATGCCCCCCCAGGGTCCGGTCAGGCTGATATAAGATGTACCATCACAATGGGCATACGAGTCACTGCTTTTCACCCAAATGGATAATGAAGTATTCCTTGAAGTTTGCAGCGACTGTTCCATTCTCTTCATGCTGCTCTGTCACCCACACCTCTGGCTGCTGCCTGGCTCTTCCTGCTCTGGCCGGAGGTGGTCTGGCTTTCTGAGCTCCCGGGACTGCAGACTGCTGCCCTCCCTGCACCTCAGCACATCAGCAGGGCTCTCGTGTGATAACGGGTTTACAACAGAAAAAGCTGCAGGTCGCAGACACCAGTTAAGACGTCTCTACAGAAACCAAAGGCCGAAAGGGAAGATAAAAGCGAAGGCCAGCAGAGGAAAGTTTGGCCTCTGACACCACTGCTGCAGCAGACAGCGCACATGTCCTCCTCCTGGCCAGGTAAACACAACCACACGCTGAAGGACTACTGACCTCAGTTACTTTAATCCAGTACATCATGTACAGCTTCAATAAAAAACGACAAGACATGTTACTAGGCAAAAAATATCATCTGAAGAGACAAAGCAAACGTCAGAATCAGCCATGATGATCAGACCACAGATTCCAAACAACTAGGATTTGTATTCCACTAATGGAAAAAGTGGACAACACGTAAGAAGAGATAGGTAATATAAACAGAGAAATGGAAACTAAGAAAGAATAGAAAGGACATCCAGAAATCCAAAACACTGTAATAGAAATGAAAAATGTCTTGGGAGGATCATCTGTAGACTGAACATGGCCAATGAAAGAACCAGCGAGCTCAAAAATGTGTCAAGAGAAACTTCTCGAACTAAAATGTAAAGAGAGGGGGAAAAAAATGGCCGAGAACTGTCAGACAATTACAAAAAGTGTAACATATACGTAATGGGAATGCTAGGAGAAGAAAGAAAGGAACAGAAAAATATAAAGTAACAATGTCTGAGAAGTTTTCAAAATTAAAGACAGACACCAAACCACAGATCCAGGAAGCTCAGAGAGCACAAAACAGGATAAATACCCAAACATTGGGACCTAGCATATCATAGTCAAACTTCAGAAAACCAAGGACAAAAGGTGTGGGGAGTGGGGATCCACCTCACTTAGAGAGGAACCAAGTAAGAATGACATCAGACTTGTATTCATAAACCACACAAGCAAGAAGAAAACGGAGTAAGATATTTTAAGTGTTGAGAGAAAAGTCAGTCCAGAATTCTGTAGCCAGCAAACACATCCTTTGAAAGTGAAGGAGAAATAAAGACCTCTTCAGACAAACAATGGATTTGATTCCCACAGTTCTGCCCTGTGAGAAACAGAGAGAAGGAAGTTACACAGGCCTGAAACTTGGATCTGCATTAAGGGTGTTCGAGAAGGAATAAATGAGGGGGCATGTAGGGTAGTGACACTGTTCTGTGTAGTGACACTGTAATGATGGATACATGACACTATATTTGTCAAAACTCATAAGCTGTATGCACAGAATGAACCCTAGCATAACTGTGGGTGGATTTCAGTTCATTAATATGTGTTGGTAGTAACTCACCAACTGTTGTAAATGTCTGTCACTAATGTGACCTTTTAAGAGAGAAACTTTGGGTCAGAGGTGAGAAGGGGTAGAGGGGAGCTGCCATTACTTTCTGATCAATTTTTCTGGAAACATAAAGGTGCTCTAAGAAATAACGTCCTTGGCCCTGGCTGGTTTGGTTCAGTGGACTGAGCATCGGCCTATGGACTGAAGGGTCCTGGATTCGATTCTGGTCAAGGGCACGTGCCTGGGTTGCAGACTTGATCCCCAGGAGGGTATGTGCAGGAGGCAGCCAATCCATGATTCTCTCTCATCATTGATGTTTTTATATATCTCTCTCCCTCTCTCTCTGAAATCAATAAAAACATATTTAATAAAATAAAGTCTGTTAATGAAAAAAACTAAATGGCAACAAATGAGGCGCATCCCAACTGGCCTCCAAACAAATCCTATCAGGTGTCCCCCCCAGTAATGACCATCCCGGACAATGCTGTATGACTGTCTTCAAGAGAAAGAACTTACACTCCAGCATGATGTTTTCCATCAATACTCATCGTGCGTTTATGTCTGTGTTCCCATGTAGACGTGTACACGTGTGTGTGATGCAGGTTCAGGGTCCTGGGGGAAAGTGAGCCGTGTGGTATGTCAGAGTGACCTTCCTGGAGGTTTTCTGAAGACAGACGGGGCTGACTTTGGTTACAATGCGAAACCTGCATCTTCCCACTGGTGCGCGTGTGCATGCCTCTGCTGTCAGGGAAGTAGCCAAGGGGGTCTGGTGGAACATTTGGTGATTATTAGACGTCATAGCTAAGCTATAAATTTGGCGCCGTCCCTTCCTGCGATGCCAGATGGGGCTCAGATACGTACCTCCTTGCTGCCCGCACTGTACCGCTACCGCCCTGTTACATTTTATTAACTCCAAAAATTGCCTTGAAGAACATCAATCATGAATGCACCCAGAAAGGGATCCAAGCTGTTCCATCTTATACTTGGAGTCAAAGGCAATTCAGGATAAATACTCTCTTTCTATGGGAATGAAGAAAATCTAGGTTGGGGGTCTTTTCAGACTGTAAGGTGAACCCCCAAAGTGAAGGAAAAACGAGTATAAAGCACAATGGCTTTTCCACTGCATTCCTTTCATCCTCGCAAACAGCGTGTAGGCATTTCAAGAACCATCGGACCACATGAACCCAGGACTACAAAACCACATGGACCCCAGAACCACATGGACCCCAGGCCCACAGAACCACATGGACCACATAGGGAACAGCTCTCTTCCTTAGAACTAGGAATGAGACAGGCAGATGCAGTTATTGAGGTGTTTGTTTCTTAAAAAACTCTTTTGAGTGTAACTTTCCACTATTTCCCTTTCTCTCAAAAACTTGGGAGATGCCAACAGTGACATGGACTGCTGTTCTAGTGCCCCTTTCCCGGTGGCTGCTCAGAGCTCTGCTGGTTAAACACAGATGCTCAGGGCGCCAGCCAGTGGGTCTGGGGCAGGGCCACAAAGTGAAATTTCACACAATTCCAGGTGATTCTCAAGCAGATGGGTCAAGAGTCCTACTTTGAAAAAACCTGCCCTGGACAATTTGAACACATGTAAATACCCAGTTGCCCTGTGAGGACGGTCCTCTGCCCCTGGGATCCAGCTCTTCTTACGAAGATGCATCTGAGCACGCATGCAACGTGGGCAAGAGTCAGACACGGGGAGTGGGAAGACCCCCTACAGTCGGAAGGCCTCCACGTGAGGTGCGCCCCTTCTTTGGGTCGGCGGGAACAGCGCAAGTGTCTCTCCATGGTATCCTCACCCAACACAGACACTAGAGACACTTGCTCAGTCTTGTTAGCCTCCCCACGACCATCACACGGCTGCTTGCTTCTCTGCTGGGATGACCTAGTGCAGGTATCAGTAAAACATTTAAGCGCCAAGGCACTATCTTCCCCCAGAAACAGATTACAGCCGATGACAGGTTAATGGGGCCCAGGAGTGCAGGGCTCGGCTTAAATGCAGGACGGTTGGGAAAATCAGCAATTCATTCTTGAGCGCTGAGGTGACCCACAGCTCAGGAATTATAATCCTCTTCAGATGCAACATCCTTTGAAAATTATAACCTACGTAAAGAGCATGGCCCCAGTGGTTTGGCTCAGCGGATAGAGCGTTGGCCTGCAGAGTGAAGGGTCCTGGGTTCAATTCTGGTCAAGGGTACAGGCCTGGGTTGCACTCTGGATCCCTAGCAGGGGCGTGCAGGAGGCAGCCAATCAGTGATTGTTTCTCATCATTGATGCTTCTCTCTCTCCCCCTTCCTCTCTGAAATCAATAAAAAATATTTTTTAAAAAGACCAAATTATGGCAGTGGTCTCCACTACTGATATCTCTTATGATTCCTTAGGGGGTTGTGCTACCGTGTGTGTAGATAAGATTATGGTTGAGTTTTAAAATAGTTTCATATTGCCCGTGTCACGACTTTTTCTCGAATTGACTATAACAGCCCTCACCAGGACAGAGGGCAGGGAGGAAATCCCATCCCACAAGCCGTGTGTTTGCTCAATGACCTGCAGCTTCCATGGACGCGCCTGCAGGGCTCACCAGGAGCCGTGGGGACACAGGTCAAGTGTCAAAACCGAGTTTTGGGGTCTCACTGACTCACAGGAAGCCGGACTGACGCAGGTGAAGTCCAGCAGCATCTTCGTCTGTGAGGGTCAAAGTGGGGACGCTTCAGATTAGGGAGACGCCTTTCGGTTGGTGAGATCTGAGGTCACTTCCTGGGAAGTGTGGCATTTTCAACTGAAAATAAATGAAAAGATTTGGGGGCGAAGAAGGTGGTGAGATTAGAATTCCGGGTGAACATGAATAGAATAAGGATGACAGTGTCCAGCCAGCATGGCTCAGTGGTTGAGTGTTGACCTATGAACCAGGAGGTCATGGTTCAACTCCTGGTCAGGGCACATGCCTGGGTTGCAGGTTCCATCTCCGGTGGGGGGCATGCAAGAGGCAGCCAATCAATGATTCTCCCTCATCACTGATGTTTCTCTCTTTCCCCCTTCCTCTCTGAAATCCATCCTACCTAATAAAATAGTCATATGCAAATTGACCGCACCTTCGCTACGCCAAGCCATGCCCACCAGCCAAAGCCATGCCCACCAGCCAATCAGGGTGAGTATGTAAATTACCCAACAAAGATGGCAGTTAAAAAAAAAAGATGGCAGTTAATTTGCATACGCTGAGGGAGGGAGGAGTGAAGACTGAAGACAACTTAGAAGGAAGAGGGAGGAAAAGCGGAAAGCAAGGTGGCTGCCAGAGGGAAAGCCTGGGCGGGGCGGGGCGGGGCAGAGTGGGGCGGGCGGCAGCGGCACGTGGGTGCAGGCGCGGTGGCCAAAACGATGGTGGCAGTGGCCACAACGGCGGCGGCAGCAGCGGCAGTGCACGCGGCCGCAGCGGCCGCTTGCAGGATTCTTCCTGCAAATGGGCTACTAGTAAAAATATATTTAAAAAGGAGTAAGTATGATAGTAATACTCTACACATTATTATATTGGATCGCTATAAGAATTCTCTGAGGTACAAGTTTTCCCAGTATTTCATAGAAGGAATTGGTTTAGGAAATTGAGACTTTTCCAGGGTCACTCTCAGGGACACCTGGCTCTCGGGGAGCGTGGGTCCCTTTCCCACAGTCCTGACGTGCTTCAGACCTTCCTTCCCGAGGACGGGACACCGGAGCAGCAGCAGGAACTGTTATCGGGGGCAGATGTGCTGGGCAAGCGGACTGGGAGTCTCGTCTCTGCTGTGTTGTCAGGCTGAGTGATTTCAGGGCTTGTTCTCGATGGCAGTCCTCATGGATGGATCCGAGGCCGCCACATGGAACCACTTACAGCAGATGCCTGGCTCAGAGCCTCTGCGTCGGGCACCTCACACCCTCTAGCAGAGCGCGGGACTCCCACGGGCAGGCTGGCTCCCTGACTAGCGTGTCCCGCTTCCCTGGGACGGAGGTCACCTGGGGGTGGGGGGCAGCTGAGCCTTTGCACACGAATTAGCTGGCAACCTTCTCGTCTCCCGGAGCAGCGTCCAAGGACCCTCCCAGAGACTCTGGGCATTTGGTGCCCAGATGTTTGGCTCTTTTTGTATTTTAAAAAATACAGAAGGGGAGAAAAAAACACAACAAAAAAAACCAGAAGAAAGCCTGAGGAATGTCCAGCCTTGTCAGAGAAGATGAGCTGTTTCTTAGCAAGTTCATCATGAAAAAGCATCTTTGTGGTGGCCGGGGCCAGGGCTGAAGCCGAGGCAGGGGCCCAGTTTCCTGAGAGAAGGCCGGGCAGGCCCCTCCGAGACCATCCACCCCTGAACCCTCACCCACCAAGGCTCGGGGTCTCGCCCTGGGCAGGTGGTGGGTAACAGTGTGGCTTTGAGTGGGAACTTCTCCTGCTGAGTCTTTGCTATTGTGTGTCCTCAGCCAAACTTATGACAACTTACTCCTGGAATTGCTAACCGATGAAAGACCAGCCTAGGTGCAAGGGAACACCAAGATTTGGCGGAGAAAACAGTCTGAACCTCTGATAAAAGAAGAGGAGGGGACAATAAAAGATGAAAAGATTCTATGAAAGTGTTGCATTTTATAAAGCAGAATTATAAAATTCTGGCTCAGTGGTTGAGCGCCAATCTATGAACCAGAAGGTCATGGTTTGATTCCTGGTCAGGGCACATGCCTGGGTTGCGGGCTCGATCCCCAGTGTGGGCGTCAGAAGGCCGCCGATGCAAGATTCTCTCTCTTCATGGATGTTTCTCTCTCCCTTCCTCTCTGACATCAATAAAAATAGTATTTTAAAAAGTGATAAAGCCCCACCAACAGCAACGAAGTAGGTCTGGCTTCCATCTGCCTGTGAGCCCAGGCCCCCACGATGCCCGTGTCCTTGGGTTGTCACCTGGACGGCACGGACTCCCCACCTGTACAAACACGTGTCTGCGCCCTTCTCCCTGACAAGCATCAGAAGTCAGCTCGTGGACGGTGCCAGTCGACAGGGACGGGTGCTTCTGTCTCGGCCCTACCACCTGTCTCCTCTTCCCCCGCCGCCCCGCCCGCCGTCTCACCGGGGATGCCCTTCCTGCTCTCAGCACGGCCACACGACGTCTCCGGTCTTGCCATTCATTCATTAACTCGACTGTGTGCAGAGTGACGTTCTGTGCCAGGCGCTGATGTAAGAACCAGAGCCACCGACGTGGGGGCACTCCCTTCTCGCCATCGATCGCTTTCAGACCTGCTGGTCATGGCGTCGGTATCGGATGTTATCAGATTCGTCTCAATTGTTCATGGGCAACACTCTCACCCTCGGCTTTCTCTGCCTGAGAACTCCCGTGGGCGGGAGGCATATTTAACCAATTTTAACCTTGGCTGCGTTTCATTCATCCACCACACAATCGTCGCTCCGGGGTACCTTGAGGCCCAGCGTGAAATACTAGCATTTTAAATCCCACAAGCCAAGATAAGACTCCCAGCTCTGAGAGGGAGGGGAATGGAATGGGGGAAGAAGAGGGGTAGGAGCAAGAGGAGGGGGAGGGGGAAACAATTTGGAAGGGACGGGGAGGAACCCAGAACGCTGGGTCACCAGCCCTCACCTCCACAGGGCAATGCCTCATGCGCCCACTAATTGAAAACACGTGGCTGTCAGGGAGCAATTATCATGACATGTCACGTTAACACACATATTTATTTTTACAAAGCCACTTCTTGACCCCAGAACCACAAATTTTTACCAACTCAATGTTCCGGAGAAAATCTCACTACACCACACGGAGGACACGAGGCGCAGGAAACGATCTGAGGACAAGTCACCCACAGGGGCTGCCGCCTGCATTTTCTCCATTAAAAACCTGTAAATGAAAGCCCTACAGCAAGGCAACACGTCCAGGTGAAGGCAACACCTGCCGGGTGCTCTTCCGGCCTCAACCAGCGGGTAGTGTCATCGTTCCCGCGACTGCACTCAGTCCCAGGGAAGCATGTGCCTGTCACTCACGTACAGAGGGGCCTCCATGGCTGATCCAAGCGGAACGGGGCCGGTTCTGCCCGAGCTCGTGGGAGCGCGTCCCATCGTGTTCCTGCCTCTCGTGGGCACGTCTCTCCCGGCGGGATAGTCGAGGTTTGAGTGTTCATTCCACGTCTCTTAACCTGACGGCTTCCCTCTCTCTGCCACTTCCAAACCCCCGTCAGAGGGATCGGCCGATCGTCCTCCATACTCCACCCACTTCTGTGTCCTGGGCCGACTCACCTTGAGACGAATAAGATGCAATTTTCAGCTCAGGCCCGCTCCTGAGCCCTGGTCCTGGACACCAATCATCGACACGTTCACGTCATCACCATGTCACCATCATCACTGTCACATCAACACTGTCACATCTGTAGCCATTACCTCATTTAAAAAAAAATATAAATATATATATATATATATTTTTTTTTTAATATATATTTCATTGATTTTTCACAGAGAGGAAGAGAGAGGGATAGAGAGTTAGAAACATCGATGACATCGATCAGCTGTCTCCCGCACACCCCCCCACTGGGAATGTGCCCGCAACCAAGGTACATGCCCTTGACCGGAATCGAACCCAGTACCCTTCAGTCCACAGTCCGACGCTCTATCCACTGCACCAAACCGGTTTCGGCTAAAAAATATTTTTTTATTGATTTCAGAGAGTAAGGGAGATGGAGAGAGAGACAGAAACATCACTGATGAGAAAGAATCATCCATCAGTTGCCTCCTGCATGCTCCCCTACTGGGGATCGAGCCCACAACCCAGGCATGTGTCCTGACCTGGAACCAAACTGTGACCTCCTGGTTCACAGGTCGACGCTCAACCACTGAGCCACGCCAGCCGGGCGCCATTACCTCTTTTTATCCTAAAAATTCAGACATTGCCATGACTGCCACGTGACCCCCGTCAGCAAATGTTCGCTCTGACTGGGCTGTGGCGGGCATGGGAGCCGCTCCGTGGCACTGCCTGAGGCTCAGAGGTGCCCGTCTCTGTTGGGAAGATGGACACATGGCAGGTGAGAGCAACAGCAGGTGAGAGGGGACTGACAGCAGGTGATGGACCGAGGAGGCGGGTCTGCCCAGCCGGCAGGGAGTCCTCTGGGCTGGTCCCCAGGATGCATGGGGAGCGCCCAGGGCGGGGGTGTGGGGGTGTGGAGGGGAGTAAAAGGCATCGGACAGACAGCACCGCTCAACCAGTAGGACCAGGAGTGAGGAAACCCAGGCGCGAACGTGTAAGGTTTTGTTGTTGTTGATCCTCACCCCAGGATATTTTTTCCATTGATGTTTAGAAAGAGTGGGAGGGAGGGTGAGAGAGAGAAACAGTGACGTGAGAGACACATTGATGGGTGGGACCTGCAACCCTTGACTGGGAATCAGTGCATGGGCCACACCGGCCAGGACTGAACTTGTCTGTTTCTACACTAGCCTCATCTTAAAAAAGAACATCTAGCCCTGGCTGGTGTGGTTCAGTGGACAGAGCATTGGACAGAGCATTGGCCTGTGAACTGAAGGGTCCTGGGTTCGATTCTGGTCAGGGGCAGGTGCCTCTCTCTCACTGATGTTTCTCCCTGTCTCTCCCTCTCCCTTCTACTCTCTCTAAAAAAAATCCAAGGAAAAATATCCACAGGTGAGAATTAACAACAAAAAATACTTCTCTGGACAAGATACGCTTCTCCACAGAAAGCCGTTCCCTGCAGAAGGAGAACAGGCAGCTTAACGAAAGCCCAGGATTTGGGAATTCACAGGACACGCAGACGGACCGCCTCCCCAGCGAGGGCGCTGCTGACGGAGCAGCTTCGTGACCACGCTGTCTCTCTGTGTGGCTCCCGTGCAGCAGACTGGCTGAGAGGAAGCTGCTTGCCCTGACCTGGCGGAGGAATGAAACGCAGGCAGCCCCCTCCCGCGGTTCCCACTTGAGGCATCGAACCCCAGTGGGGTCCTTCCCCGCAGAGGGCAGCATCGCATCTGGCTCACTGACTTCCTGCCTAATGGGTCTCGCTGTACAAATTGGACTTTTTAGGTTTTATTGTCCCCGGAGAGGGTGCCTGCTGGATTATGTTCCTTTACTCTCTTTCGTTCTTTATCTATTATTTACACCAGGAAATATTCCTGTGTTTCGTTCTGAAAATCCCGTTATTCCTGGCACTGGTGGAAGGAAGAACTGTTGTCAGTTCTGTGAATGACCCATTATTGTGCATCCCTGCCCGGGCGTGGGAGAGGCGCCTGTCACCCCACCACCTTCGTGACTCAGACTTCGCGGGGGAAGGACGTGGCCCTTCTACTTCCGGGCTCAGCACCGTGAGTGAGAATTACTCTGGGGACCTTCCGCCCGGCTACGTAGGAGCTGATCTACAACCAGCGCAGCTCGGGCTGGTTTGAGCTGGACTGGGACACAGGTGTGCCCTCGGCTCTGCCTGCCGTGGAGGGACTGAGCGGCTGTTTTAGAAACCTGAAAAGGTCAGAATTAATGAAGATGTTTCTCCCCGTCCTCGGAGAGGAGTCCATGCCGGGGGGATATGCAGAGCAGCTCACGTGTGCTTGTGCAGGTGGCGGGCATCGATTTAAAAATAAGAAGCATATTTGTAGAAAAATACTAAAGCCAGAACCACTTTTTATTATACATAACATGTGTCACTTTTCTCTACTTCAAATAAATTTCTAAGCGACTCGTCCTTAAATTAGCGCTCTGAAAACCACACACCTGACACCGAGCAGGTGGCTGCATGGGCCTGAATGGGGAGCGACGTATGTCCCCGAGAAAGTCCTGTCCTAATGCTGTGGATTTTCTGCTCTAAGTGTTAGAACTGTTATGGGTGCGATCCAATTCTTCCATGAACATACAGGTGGCTGGGAAATAAGCACAGCCCAGACTTTGCAGACAGAAATAGTAGCCAGCATCGGCAACGCCGGGTCCTGTTCATTCGTTCCTTCAGCACCTGCGTTAGACGGAGGCCGCGGACAGGGGCCAAGAACAGGACAGACACCGCCCTGCCCGTCCGGGGCTTTGCTAAAGAAACGAATCTTAACCTAGGACTCTCATGAGTCAGGGCCCTCAGGGGTCAGGTGACAGACTCCGTGCAGGGCTGGGATCACTGTAGCCTGCCTGTGTCTCGATGCCTGAGAGCATGCTGAGGGCTGGCAAGCCCGGCTCTGCTCCTGCACCTTCTCACTTGGACCTGGGACTGGCCGCACAGGAAAGCCTCCTTCTCATGTGCATGGGGCAGGCTTGGGTGGGCCTGTGACGTGCACGCCTCGGCAGCGGCAGAGCTGTGGTGGACACCAGGGTGGGCATGGACTCTTAGAATCCCGCGTTCCATTGTGAGGAAAGCATGCCTGACCACTGTTTATACACAGAACGAGTCAGTTCATGGGAAGGGCGTGCTGGTCAGGGCAAGTTCTGTCATCAGGTAGAAAGGGACTTGGCCCTTGTGTACAGGTGCTACTGGGAAGGCGGCCGTATAGGTAACTGTGCGGCCCAGCAGGGTGACCACGTGTGCAGCGGGGGATGGCTAGGAGCTGGGCTGAGCGTTTCCCACCCCAGGTCCCAGGAGAAGGGTCCCAAGCAGCGGCCAGGCAGCTCCCAGGCCCCTCCCCCCCCGCCACTGGTCCTGCAGGTGGTTCCCCAGGAAAGCTGGCCTGTGACGGGACCTGCCTCCCCAGGGAGATGGAGGCACCTGAAGGCTGGCCGAGATCTGCGTCCTGACCCATCCACCCAGGTGGGCGTCCTGTGACCACAGGGTTGTGAGACATAACGAGTGTGAGCACCGCGTCAATCCCTGCACTCCATCACCCGCCTGCGAGTCCTTGTGCCCCATCGCTCCCCTGTCACCAACCCCATCCCTGCAGCAGCTGGCAGCTCAGGTTTCATGTAATGCACGTGAGGAAACAGCTCCGAACAGCTTCCTCCTTTTAATTGGGTCGTTTATAAACAGGCTGCCATGACCCTTTCTTTGAGACCATAAACCAGGGAGTTTTTCATTACTGACTTTACAGCCTTTAAAAGTGGTCTGAGCACATTTTGGGGAACAATTTTGGCCACTGAGATTAATTTGTAAAAAAAAATCATTCATTCATTAAAATGTTCGCATCAAAACACCTTGCCCCCCCCCCATAAAACAACAAAACAAAATAAAAATAAGTGAATTACATTAAACATTAAAATAAATGCATGAAGCCATTTGAAGGGAAACTGTGATTTTCCGATTCACAGCCCGTCCCCGAAGGCACGTATCTCCGCGAGCACCTGGAAATGCTGGCTAATGATGCGTGCCGTTTGCCAAAACAGCTTCTACCGTCCCGGTGTCGGGGGACTTACCCTCCTCAGCCATCAGTGTTCGGTTTAATGCTCGGGCCAAACTCAAGGGAAGTGCTTCTCACTGAGACAGAAAAGGAAAGGAATTTAGTAAATAAGAGATGAAAATATACATGGATCACCCGGTATCCTTACATTTCATACTTGAACATGATAGTTCACTCAGTCAGTTTTAGTAAATTACAATATGTATAGATGTCTACTCACAGTACATTAATTATTTAGCTACTATTGAACGTTGTTAAAATTCCTTCTGAAGTCAATCTGACCAGAACAACATTTTAATAAACCAAAATACACAAGCAGCTTCCATTCGTGGAGTCGTCACCATATTCCATTGGAAAGTAACAACATAAAAAACGGCACCTCCGAGAGTTAGGAAGAGACCAACCGACCAGGCTTGTCAAGTACATTTATCTCCATTGGAAACACCTATGAGCATATGTACCCCAAGCCCATCTCCGTCTAAAACCGCAAGTAATTCAAGAAATTGCTGTTATGAAACACGCAGGCCCTTGTCCCCGAGGCTGTGAGGGGCCCCGGGGGGCTTCGAGGAAGGGGTCGGGGTGCATGCCTTCCTCAGACTGGAGGGAAAGAAGCCAGAAAGAGGGTACAGGATATATGACTCAGTTCACACAGAATTTAAAAAACAACACACTCACAGGCAAAACAAAAATACGTATATTTAGAGATGCAGTCTTTATAGCTATCATTGGAAATCAGAGGAACTTTCTTTTAAATGGAAACAAAACTATTCAGATTATAACCCTGAGAGCAAATATTCTTCCGGCACATCCGTAACTGGGTGGTTGTTAGGAACACAACGCCAGGACCGCAGGATGCTGAGCCCACGTTCCTGGTGGGGCCGCGCCGTCCATGCAGCCAGCTCCCTAGATATTTACTAGACTCTTTAAACTTATATATTCTTTTTTAAAAATATATTTTTATTGATTTCAGAGAGGAAGAGAGAGGGGGAGACAGAAAGAAACATCAATGAGAATCATGGATTGGCTGCCTCCTGCATGCCCCACACTGGGGATGGAGCCCACAACCCGGGCATGTGCCCTGACCAGGAATTGAACCCTGACCTCCTGGTTCATAGGTCAATGCTTAACCATTGAGCCATGCTGGCCGGGCAAACTTACTGTATTTTCTGGCGTATAAGACAACTTTTTAACCCAGGAAAATCTCAAAAGTCAGGGGGTCTTATACGCCGGAAAATACGGTATTTGGGTTTTAAGCAATCTGATATACATTGTCAGAAATTTTTCTAACCTTCTGTATTTTCCGGCGTATAAGACCCCCGACTTTTGAGAAGATTTTCCTGGGTTAAAAAGTCGTCTTATATGCCGCAAAATACAATACTTATTCTGAGGGTGCTCTTTTGAGGAACTATAAACCCTTCGTAATTTTATCTTAGTGATGACTTAATTTTAAGATAGGAGCAAATATTGAAAAGAAAATATGGGTTGGGGCAAAAGTAGGTTGACAGTTGTTTGTATGGAAAATAGTGCACTAATGAATAAACAATACACAAAATGAACACTGTGTTTCGCACTCACAACGGCAGACCTATTCTTGCTCCAGCCTGTATGTCCAACCTGGAGGGTGAAGAACAGGGAAGGAGGGGAGGACGTTCCTGGGAGGAGTCTGCTGGGAGGCGGAGGAAAGGTGTGGGGCCTGGTCCGGCTGAATCAGTGCTGCCCCTCCCGTCCCTCCCGAGTGGCAGGTGATTCAGCCGGCACAGGCCCAACAGTCTCCAGAAAGAGCTGCAAGCAGAAAACATGACGAGCAGTGTTTAGAAGTGTTTCTTAACTTCATCCTTTTAAAGATTGTCCTTCTTGTGTGCTTTATAATGAAGATCATATTGGAAACTGCTCCAAATAAATGCATCCTATGTAATAAAAGCCTAATAAGCATTTCAACTGAACGGCAGAACGACTGGTCGGCAGGGCCGGTGAGCAGGCAGCACCAGGCCAGCCAAGGCAGGTGCCAGTGGGCAGAGTCGAAGGGACGATTGGGGGGTGGGGCCAGCCGCTCGCCGGCCGGTGCCGTCGTCGTCCCCTGAATACTCCACTGGTCACCTCCCACAGAGGGAGGCCAGACTGCAGCTCCCCATGGGGAGCGGGCCTAAGCCATCAGTCGGACATTCCCTGAGGGCTCCTGGTCTGCAAGAGGGCGCAGGCCAAACTGAGGGACACCCCCCTGGGTGCAGAAATTTTCGTGCACCAGGCCTCTAGTTTAGAAATAGTTGGAGAGTGCAATCAAAACGGTTTGGCAACTGTTGACCTGTTGGGTGGGGATTAATAATAAATTCAGGCCATAACCATGGCTATCACACCCCGTCCTCCCACTCCCTCAGGCGGGTGCCAAAGACAGAAGACACATTGTGGGTTAACTCACGGTGAGGTTTTGAGGAGGTACTTTAGTTGTGTAAATACCACATAAATCCTAGGAAACAAAGGTGGGCAGTGTCCAGGAAGAGCTGAGGATCACACTTTTCCTCACCACTCACAACCCCAGGTCAGCAGGGCAGGGTGGGCTGCAAGGGCATTGACAGCAGTGCCCACCACACACTGATCCCAGCCCCGGCCACGCCTGCCCTTCAGAAGAGCAAGTCTCTGGTTATGTGACAAGCCATGTGGTCGATGGGTCAGGAACTGGACACCCAACTGCCAATGGAGGTGCTGCAGAGTAAAACCATTTCTCTCTGCGTCGCCTGGACCTCCCTCGGCCATACACAGTGACACTGTAATAACTGCTGGTTCTATGAGTAACGGGTGTGAAGCTGACATCACATACATGATTACACGGAGCCAAAAGTTAGTGTGCAGCCCTACCCGGTTTGACTCAGTGGATAAGAGTGTTGGCCTACAGACCGAAGCGTCCCGGGTTCGATTCCGGTCAAGGGCACGTACCTCGGTTGCAGGCTCCTCCCTGGCCCAGGCCCTGGTCGGGCATGTGTAGGAGGCAACCAATCGATGTGTTTTCCTCACATCGATGTTTCTCTCTGTCTTTCCCTCTCCCTTCCACTCTCCCTGAAAATCAATGGAAAAATACCCTTGGGAGAGGATTAACACAAAGTTAGTGTGCAGACTTTATCCCAGAACGGGACATTTCCCCATGAAGACATGTTTCCTTCTAAAAACAATGGCATGTTTTGACTTTCAATTGAGACCCATGAGAAACAGAGATGAGACTATCACATTTACATCAACGTTGAAGCAACCCAGCCATGAATCACATGATCGCATCCAGAAAATGCAGTCAAATCGGTTACAGGATGCTGTGCTAAAAATCCATACCCCAGGGCCACTCACCGGGGCTGATGCTGTATTTGAAAAGTTGGATAAACCTAAGGAAAATGGTCTCTCACTAACCTAACGTCACATGACCGAGACCACTTCCTTTCACACCTGAGACGTGTCCAGCGCAAGGCAGCCTTCCCTCCGAGTTCAAGAGGCAGCAGCACGTCCGAGAGACCCTGCGGGTCAGAGTGAGAGGAAGGAGCATCTGGATCATCCCAGGGGAGGGCGTGAGCGCATCTCAGTCACAGAGGCATCCGCATGAGCCAAGTCCAACACCAGTCCCACGGCCACTGCCTCCGGGAGCCTCAGCCATTTACTCCAGAGATCTCTGCTCTCTGATCGTTTTTCTCGAAAGTTTGTAACGGTAATTACACCCTGAAACAGTGCGCTGCTTCCCAACACACCCCTTTCCTGTGGTTTGGCTCACACGCGGAGGTCCAGTCCTGGGTAGCGCGGAGAGCTTACAGGAATGAGGGGCACGCTCCGCAGGCCTTACAGGCAGTGGGACCACATCCTGCATTGAGCACACACCTACCGACCACACACCCCTGGGGAGCAGAGCGCCCCACTCGCCCTGTGCCTCTCCTCTTCCCTCGGGAGGAATGTTGAATACAGCCGGTCAGCTGACTGTGCAGCTCTGCCGATAGGATGAGCCACCATTGGGACTTGATTCTCTTCCATCCCAGCTGGTGAACCAACCAGGGCCCAGCCCCTAGTGTACGTCAGAGCATCTTTCTCTACCTCCTCTACCTCTGTCTTTCAGGTTCTGCCCATGGCTTTGTCTCAGGAGCCTCCCGTGTAGCCAGCCCCAGTTAGGTTTGGGTTCAGATGACCCAGAGAGACCTCACAGCCCCCTGGGCCTGGTGACCAGAGGTTCAGACTCCATGTTCACTCTGTTAGTTACTTTTTTTTTTCTTTAATCCTTACCTGAGGATATTTTTCCATTGATTTTTAGGGAGAGTGGAAGGGAGAGGGAAAAGACAGAAACATCGATGTGAGAGAAACACATCGATTGATTGCCTCCTGCACACACCCCAACCAGGACCCAGACCAGGGAGGAGCCTGAAACCCAGGTATGTGCCCTTGACTGGAATCGAACCTGGGACCCTTCAGTCCGCAGGCCGACACTCTATCCACTGAGCCACACTGGCTAAGGTCTGTTACTTCCTTTCTGCCATTGTTCCTCCCTGCATGTCACTTGTCTTTGCACTGGAGAGAGGAATGAAGAAGAGGGGAGAGGGTGGGCCTGGGGTGCACAGCCCAGGCTCCTTCCTGTCCCCCCACCCCAGGCTCCATTCCCCGGTTCCCAGGTTCCCCATCTTCCCCAGACACTAATGTTCCTATGTCACCACTCCACTTCCTCAGCACAGACCCGCACTCTGACAGTTTTTACCCCGTGACCCAAGAATCGTGGAGCTCACACAAACTTGAACCCCCCACCGTTTTACATCTTCTGTCTTTCCATTCCAGTGCCACGCTTTCAACCTTGGTCTTAAAATGAACACTGATGAGAAGCGTGGCCGACGAGGAGGCCAGGAGACACTGCTCAGCTGCAAGTCAGTGCTTTGTTCATGGGTCTCCTGAGGACCCCGGGAACGAGGTCCCACAGCAGGTGTCACAGCGAGACGGAGATGTGCCTTTTCCTACGTGCTCTCCTATGCGCCACTGTTGGTCTCAATTCTTCCTGGGGAAGCGGATGGCGCTCTGGCCACTGTCGGAGGCAGCATGCCCGGCTCTGAAGATGGCTACTAAATAATCACAGTTACAGCCCCTGGAACGGACTCTTTGTAAAACGACTCTCGGTGGGTTTAGAGATTTGCTGTGCACCGGGATGTGGATGGCATGCTGCCTGTGTCTCTAAGCCGTGAGACATCAAACGAAGCAGATTACCTTGGCTAAGCCCAGCAATGGTCGTGTGCCCGGCTGCCAGCACTGCTGGGCCCCGGGCAGGATCTGGCTCTGCAGTGGCCGCGTGCTCCACGCTGGGCCCGCCGCCGGGAAGCGGGCCATCTGGAAAGGCTGAGCTGAGTGGCGGCTAATGCACTTCTCCCCTGAAACATGAAATGCAGTAATTTGAAACTCTCATTCTGTCTTCCAGGAAGATAGGGCTTTGGTACGGAACTCGCGCTGTGGAAGTGGCATGAACCTTGATTAACTCATTTTAATGCGAAAATGGATTGTTCCTGGTTTCACGTTATGAAGAATTCCTATTCAGTCCAATAAGCCTATGGTGCAGCCACCGGAAGTCCATGGAGATGAGACAGCTTCTTATGAGGTGGAAATGGAAAGGAGACTGCTACCGCCCCGGCCCCACACCCACTCTTACTTCACCTGCTCCACATATGCACCTGCCATGGTCCCAGGTGGGGTCCCAGGTGCCTGTGGAATGCAGAGCGAGCACAGGTGGGCACAGGTGAGCTGTGGCATCAATGTGGAGCTCCAAGGTGCTAGCCATGCTCATGGGGCATCACAGTCACCACTTGAGCTGTAGCAGCCAATGCTCATCTGCATTTTCATCCAGAGAGTAGCTCCCCTCTTGGGAAGTCAGGCTTTTGTCCAAGGCAAAAATTTAAATTTCATTTAAAAATTCAAATCCACCAGCAAACCAAAGTTCTTACTTTGGAAATAACCAGAGTGATAATGTTCTAAGGAGACAAAACCACAACGGACCCTCATGGCACAGCTGGTGGTTCTTCCTGCTGACTTTCTACATCTTCCTAATGTCTCACCTGTTCGTCAACAAAGACTCACCGCCTCAAGACCATAGGCCGGCTGGTGGCTCAGTGGTGGAGCGTCGACCTATGAACCAGGAGGTCACAGTTAATTCCCGGTGAGGGCACATGCCCGGGTTGTGGGGGGGGGGGGGGGCGGTCGATCCCCAGTAGGGGGTGGTATGCAGGAGGCAGTCGATCAACAATTCTCTCTCTCTTTCCTTCTCTGAAATCAATAAAAATCTATTTTTTTTAAAAAAAGACTATAGCTCAAGAAGACTTGCCTGGAGTCAGAGAGTACATAGCCATAAGCCAGAAGTCACCTTCATGCGAGAGGTACGCTCTGAGTGTCCCCACCAGCTCTGACAGCCGGCTGTTCCCTGATGCCAGCGGAAGCCCTGCTGGTCTACGGCCACAGCACCCTGAGCACACCATCTCGTCTGGTCTCAAAACCCCGATCCAGTGCAAGTGCCACCAGAGCAATACGGCATCTGCTTCAACCCCTGGCTAGGTCATGGCCAGCACAGGAACGGCCCCGCAGCAGGCGGCTCTGGAGGAGGTTGGTTAGGTGCAGCAGAGGGGTCAGGAGGGGCCCGATGAGGTGTGTCCTGCCAGCAGGTGTGGAACGTGGGTTAAGGATTGGCTCACACTCTGTGGGGCGAGTCTGAAGTCTGCAGGGCAGGCTGGAACCCCAGGCAGCAGGAATACAGAATCCCCTCCCAGGAAACCTCGGTGCTGCATCTCGGGCCATGCCCACCACGTTGTGGGGGAAGCCTTTCCCCAAAGTCCTTGATTGTACACGTCACCCAGTCTACAGAGGCCTTCAGAGCGCACAGACTTGGCTTGTGAGAAACCGCTGGGCTCACAGCAGGCTCCCTCCCTGATCCTGGGTCTGGCCTCTCCCCCTCATGCCAGGCGCTCAGTAGGTGCTTAGGGACCTATCAGGCCGGGTCAGTGGACACAGGGCAGGGGAGGAGAACAGGGTGTGGGTCTCAGAGAGCAGGGGAGCCGTGTGGCTTTGGGGTGACACAGCAGTCCTGCCACCATAAACAGAATGAGATGTGTGAACACTTAGAAAAAATTGTGGTTATTTTATTTACCGAAAAGGGTTCTTACAAAAATAGAAGGAATGTTTAAAATTAGCACCAAGTAACGAGAATTTGCTAATTGCCAACATGAACTGTTAAGTGGTCGGAAAGGACCGTGGGAGGAAATCGCAGAGCAGACATCGGTAGGCCCAGAGGAGACGCATTAGCAGAATGAACTGCTCTTTCCTGAGGAACAGGAACCTCAGAGGGAGAACGGCGAGAGGCCCGAGTAGGCTGTGCCTTAGGCAAGGCCGCGCTCCGAAACCCTTCCCAAGAAGGTGCCACACAGCCCCCTCCACCCTGGTCTTCCCTTGGGGAAACGTTATGGGTCTAAATCTCTCGGTGCAGGGAGAAACTGCACTGTGTTCGTCACCGTGAGGGGAGACGTATGAACCAGAAACCAAAACATAAACTAATAAGCAAAATTCAAATCTACTGGGGAAGGTGTGATGCTTTACACAGAGACACTGCACTTTGAAAAGCACTTTAGTTCTGTGAATTTACGTACAAATGTCTGCACACTGTTTTAAAAATATATTTTTTTTGTTGATTTTAGAGAATAAGGGAGAGGGAGAAAGAGTTAGAAACATCCATGATGAGAGAGAATCATGGATCCGATGCCTCCTGCACGCCCCTACTGGGGATCAAGCCTGCAACTCGGAGGATGTGCCCTGACCAGGAATTGAACCATGACCTCCTGGTTCATAGGTCCACGCTCAACCATTGAGCCATGCTGGCCAGGCAATGTCTGCACACTTTGACCCACGTTTCCAGTCCTGGGACTAGACTCTAAGTTAATTATCTGCAGCTCCAGGTGCCCCCCTCAGAGGTAACCCCGAGCATCCTGTTCCCCCGTGACTTACGGCCCATGACGGGTGCCGCTCTGCACGTAACTGTAAAACAATAATCAAACCAGGACAAGCAGGCTGCTCTGTCTAATCGCTGTTACTGGAATTTCAAACGAAGCCAAGAATAAAATGCTCCTCTCCAAAACTGCGTTGTTAGACTGAGTTCTAAATAATTGCTGAGGCTGCTATTGAGTTTTAATAATACATGTAAACTTCAAATTAGGGTCTTTATTATGCATTCTCTCATAAAATTCTATTCCACATGCACGTTAATTCTGAGAGCGTGTGGAGTTGGCTCCTGTCACATGCAAATGCAATTAGACAAGTTCCTCTCTTGGCATTTAAATCGTAAAGACTCGCACGGTCCCAGCTTTCAAACAATAGAGTCAGCGTAAACCCGGCCACAGTGATCGCAAACACAACAGCAGCAGAGAACCTGGGTCTATGCGGAACACTCACTTGCAGGTTTTGTGTTTAAAATTTAAAATGGTGAAAAAACAAGATTTGAAATGATAAAACAGTGTGAACTGCATGGTGTAATATTTTTGTTTGAAAAGGGCAAATTCTGTCATGCAATAAAGCTCTTACTGAAATGGAATGGTTTCTTCAAAATTGACATTTATCCAGTTCAAGCATTGGTGGCTGCTTTAAAACAAGAGAACAAATAAAAAAAACTAATCATCAGTGATTGTTGCCTGTGTATGAATTGAGGATGGGTCTGTGTGGGAGAGACAGGACCGCTAACAGAGGACCCCCTGCGGTGCCATGGGGTCGTGGGGGCACAAACACAGATCACACATGCACACACATCACACGTAGACATGTATCACACACACATGCACACAGACACACATCACATACATCACACATACATCACATGTTCTCATGGTTTACATTTTCATTTTCTCTATGTGCTTTATGAGGTTCAGTTGTTTTTAACCTTGATGTAGTTGAATTTAGCAATTTCCCTTACAATTTTCAGGGTTTCTTTCATGAAAGATATGCTTCTGTAACCGAGTCGGGAAGCTTCCTCCCATTTTTATTTTGTGAACTCTCAGTGGTTACCCTGCAGCCCAGAAGGTGGCTCTGACCCGGGAGCTTCAAAAATGTAGCTTTTGGAGAGAATCGTAGGGAGGGAGCAATGTTGTTTCCACAGCGGGGTCAGAGGAAGGAAAACAAGCCGACATGACTGACAAAAGGCAGAGGCGCACCAATCAGAGCTAATCCGACTGGAATACTGAACTTCGCTTTTTCCTAGAATTCATTACCCAATGGCTCACCCAGGAGGTTGCAGAGTTAACCTGGGAACATGTGACACGGAATCCACGGGAAAACACAATGTTCCCTCTCCCATGGCCCGATGCGGTCATTACAGCGACTCTGCCTCCAACATTAAAAACTAAAACGGGGGAAATGATGCCACTCTGGTGACTGTGCCAGCCCAGGGCACTCCAGCTTCCTGTTTACCCCGCGGCCTGACGCAGGCACCGTCACCTCCTGGGCCGCTGGGTGCTCGTTAGCCTGTGCATGCTGCTTGGAACACTTTGCTCCGTGACGCCATCCTGTTCCCTGACGCCTCTGCACCGATTCCGGGCTCACAGTAACCCACCCCGTGCTCACGCTTCCTTCTCCAACTCCCTGGACATGGTCACTCTCTCAGCGTGCCCCCGCAGGCCGGGCCTTGGTCCTGGCACGGCCGCCAGGAGCACCTGGCGGCTCAGGGGTGTCTGTCCTCCCAGCACCCGACACCCACATGCGGCTTCCCATGTCTTCACTGAGAGAAACTGAGATTTGCGTGAAGCCCTGGTTGGTGTGGGTCAGTGGGTGGGAGCATCATCCTGTGCACCAAACGGTCACGGGTTCAATTCCCAGTCAGGGCACATACCCGGGTTTTGGGTTTGGTCTCTGGTTATGATGTGTGCGGGAGGCAGTCAGTGGATGTTTCTCTCTCTCCCACTCCTTTTCTCTCTAAAATCAATTTAAAAAAATTTCAAGTGAAAGCTGAGAGGGTAGGTGGGGGACATTTACACCAGGAGGAGGTGTGAATGCCACCCAGCCCTCGCTCTGCACACCACAGGCCTCGCTGAGGTGACTACAAAGGTTGCAGGATCTCCCCCCACTCCCCGCCCCGCCCCCAGCTCCAGAAACCAGTTTCCGTAACGCCCTGTGAAGAGCTTCACAGTTCCTGCAGACTGGACATGGGTTTGGGAGGCAGGCCTGTCCTTGGCAAGAGACGCTAAATAGAAACCCTTCTGTCTCATCTCTACTGAATGTTCCCACCAAGCAACGAAGTCGCTATAAGCTATGGGCTTCGGTTCAATAATTGAACAAACGGGCTCTAAGGCTGGCTGTTGATCACAGGGAACTGTGTGGTGGGTGGGGGTAGAGGAGAGGGTGGTGAGCTTGACATAAATCTAAAACTGCCATAAAAATAACATCTAGTCTGCCTAACGTGGCTCAGTGGTTGAGCGTGGACCTATGACCCCGGAGGTCACAGTCCGATTCCTGGGCAAGGCACATGCCCAGGTCGTGGGCTCAATCCCCAGTGTGGGGCATGCAGCACGCAGCTGACCCATGATTCTCTCTCATCTTTGATGTTTCTATCTCTCTCTCCCTCTCTCTTCCTCTCTTAAGTCAATAAAAATATATATTTTTTAAAATAACATCTAACCATCTAATTAAAAAAAAAAAAAAGGAAATGAATAACCAGTTCCACTGAAGCGCTCCCTCAGGGTGTAAAACCCGCTTGGCATCTGGCCCTAGACGGGAACGGGGTTCGGAAGAGCCACACGCCAGGCAGAGGCGAGGCCCCGTGAAGAGCAGATGCTGCCTCCGGAACAAGCTTTCCCAGGGACACAATTCCAAGGCCTGAGGCACCGACTGTTTCCCCAAAGCAGCACCACTGCCGATCATGTCTGGATTCCCAAGGATTATTTGAAAAGCGGCTGATGAGACTGGTTAGTGTGTTTCAGCCGTGATCCGAGCCTCCTCACGGGCTGCATGTCCCCAGGGAAAGGCGGACAGGGAGGGGGGATGCTCAGCTGAGCCCCTCAGTCAGATTCATCTGCTTGTGTGTATGCGTTCTGACCTGCTAATTACGATCAACATCTCACGCTCTGGGCCTCACTGGTGTGTGCTTAGTTTCAATCCAAGATGCATTTTGGTTTTACTGGTCCATCTGCCCTTGTCGCAACATGTGCTATTATAATACATCTTTTTAAAAAACATATACTTTTATTGACTTCAGAGAGGAAGGGAGAGGAAGAGAGAAACATCAATGAGAGAGAATCACCGATCAGCTGCCTCCTGCACGCCCCACACTGGGGATCCAGCCCGCAACCCCGGCACGTGCCCTTGACCGGAACTGAACCCCGACCTCCTGGTTCATAGGTCGACGCTCAACCACTGAGCCACTGAGCCACGCAGGCCGGGTTATCATACACCATCCTGACAGTATTTCTTCATACCTCACATGCAAACCTGAAGTTCTGTGCCTGGTTACGGTTCTTACCTACTGTCTACATTCTTGGTCTCAAATTATTACCTGTAGCAACTGCATGTGGGGGAGACACGAATGAAGATAAAACAGCTGGACCGTGTGCGGACTGTTTAGTCTCACACCAGGAGCCCTCCCGGCTTTGTGCTCTCCCCACGTTCGGCTGTTTTTATAAATATTGTGGCAGGAAAACCTATTTAGGTCGCCATTTGCGTGTTTTTCACCACCACAGGAATGAAAGCCAGATTATTAAAAAGCTAGAGAGTAAAAAGCAAATAAAGTAAAACCTAAAAGGAAATATAACTAATCATATCTCTGAACTTGAAATTTTTCTAAACTTAACGGGCAAAATGAGAGAAAAGCAGAAAGTGAAAGATCAACAGATTTAACTATGTGATAAGAGGACTTACACGTCAGTGCACCCGGGGAGCAAGCGGAACTTTCCAGAGACTCCCGGAGGCCCCGGAACCACACCGCGCAGGGCGGGGTCAGAGAGCAGGCGGGGCTCCTCCGGGGAGAGAAGTGAACCCCACTCTCCGTGAGGGGGCGTCGCTGACTGTGCAGAGGAGCCGGAGGCCAAGGTCCTACCAACTGAACTTCTCTGCGGAGATTTAACTGGAAAGTTCCAGGGCAGAAAGAGACGGTGAGCTTATCTGGTTCCCAGCGTGACCAGCGGTGGGAGGTCAGCGTGGGTGGACGTGGGGACGTGAGGACGTGAGGACGGCGGGGACGTGAGGACGGCGGGGACGTGAGGACGTGGGGACTGAGGACGTGGGGACGTGAGGACGTGAGGACGTGAAGACGTGAGGACGTGAGGACGGCGGGGACGTGAGGACGTGAGGACGTGAGGACGTGAGGACGTGAGGACGTGAGGACGTGAGGACGGCGGGGACGTGAGGACGTGAGGACGGCGGGGATGTGAGGACGTGAGGACGTGAGGACGGCGGGGATGTGAGGACGTGAAGACGTGAGGACGTGGGGACGTGGGGACGGCGGGGACGTGAGGATGAGGGGACTGAGGACGTGGGGACGTGAAGACGTGAGGACGTGAGGACGGCGGGGATGTGAGGACGTGAAGACATGACGTGGGGACGTGGGGACGTGGGGACGGCGGGGACGTGAGGATGAGGGGACTGAGGACGTGGGGACGTGAGGACGGCGGGGACGTGAGGACGTGAAGACGTGAGGACGTGGGGACGGCGGGGACGTGAGGACGTGGGGATGTGAGGACGTGGGGACGTGGGGACGTGGGGACGTGAGGACGTGAGGACGTGGAGACGTGAGGACGTGGGGACAGCGGGGACGTGAGGATGAGGGGACTGAGGACGTGGGGACGTGAGAACGTGGGGACATGTGGACGTGGGGACTTGGCGCGATACTTATGGACGTTTTGCAGGCGGAACTGCAGGTCACGCTGTCAGGTGGGCTATGACTGGGCGGAAGGGACACGGCCATGACCCCCAGGGCTCCTCCTGGGGAAAGGATGACGGTGCCCGTGGGTCTTGGGGAGAGAAGGGGCTCCTGCCTTCTGAACACGGGAGCCGCGCGCCTTCCGTCTGAACGCCCTGCCTTTCCTGGGGATCCGCACCTTCCTTCCGGGCTGTTCTACAGGCGACCACCCAGCCAGCGCTGCGAGGGAAGCTCTGGACGCCGGTCCCACAGTCCACCGGCCACAGGCGCAGCCGGGCCTGCCTGTTCTCCCCTGGACAGAGGGGCCATAAAAGGGGAACGTGTGCTTCCGTCTCCGCATCCACGTGGCTCTTTTCCTGCTAAAAGCTCTGTATGTGGAGTAAATGCTGAATGGCCCTGTGCTCCCATGGATCCAGCTTTACGTGAATGTGTGCACACAGACGCCGTGGGCGCACTAGCTCATGCATTCCGCACACGTCCTGCGCGAGGACGTTCAGGGAGCGTTCGTGCTGGCCTCCGTCTGGGTTTAGATTGGCTGTGAGTCCCTCCAACACCCATTTCTCTGATCACCTTTGCCTTCTCCTAGGTACGTCGTTAGAAAGACATTTGCTTGCCCTGGTCAGTGTGCTCAGCGGTTAGAGCATCAGCCTGGTCCTGGGTTCAATTCCTGGTCAAAGGCATGTACCTGGCCCTAACCGGTGTGGCTCAGTGGACAGAGCCTCGGCTTGCGGACTGAAGGGTCCCAGGTTCGATTCCGGTCAAGGGCACATCCTCAGTAGGAGGTGTGTAGGAGGCAGCTGATCGATGTTTCTCTCTCATCAATGTTCTAGCTCTCTCTCCCTCTCCCTTCCTCTCTGTAAAAAATCAATAAAATATATTTTTAAAAAAAGAAAAGGCATGTACCTGGCTTGCAGGTTTCATCCCAGTCCCAATTGGGGCACTTGTGGGAAGCAACCAAGGGATGTGTCTCTCACATCAATGTCTCTCTCTCTCTCTCCATCCCTCCCTTCCACTCTCTTTAAAAATAAATAAATAAATAAATAAATAAATAAATAAAAGTCAATGGAAAAAAATATAGAGGGTTAATCAAAAAAACAGAAAAACGTTATGGACGAAAGATTTGAACATGGGGCTTCAGGAGGTGATTGAGCAGGACTGGGGCTCGCACGAGTGGGGTTCGTGCCCTGCTATCAGACTCCCTGCCCCGCCCCTGAGGACTCGGCCCGGAGACGCATCTGTGAACCAGGACGCAGGTCCTCACTGGCCACTGCCCACCGACACCTCAGTCTTGGACTCCAGCCCCAGGCCTGTGAGTGCTGATGGCGGTTGACCCAACACCAGGTGGTGTGTTCCTGCTGCAGCTGCCCTTGCGGACTGCCCTAGGTCACAGGCCATCCTGCACCCAGACCAGACCTCCGCCCACCCATCGGGGTCACTCAATAACAGGTGCCCTCCCCACATTTTCACATCTAAAATTTGGGAGACTTTAAGAAAATAAAATTTTTAAAAAGTCAATGAAAAAAGCAAGATTCCATAAACTCAGCAAGAATTCTATTTAAAAAAAAAACCTCTCACAAGAAATTGAAAAGATTTAATTTCCAGTATCATCCAAAGATGGCTTCAATCATTAGAAAACGATTTCCTTTGGAAGCAATTGAGTTTGACATCTAATTTGATTGCCGTCCATTACATGAGGGACCATGTGGCAGCGACAGTTTTAAAAACGCAGCTGCGTTTCATCCGAAGCTTTGTCATTGCAAACACACGACACTTCATAAGCTCATGGAGTTTGTGTTTTATGCAAAATCTGCATTTAATATTTTCAGAGCTTAATTTGTCCTTCAAATCCATCACTAATATACATTCTTCCCTCAGCCACAGTCTTACACTGACGTTGGAGCTGAACTTGGGTGAAATGGATGGCTACCCAGGAAATGTTATCTGTGGGTGTCCTTCCACACCCAAACCCACACGCTGTCACTTCTAGAACCTTCTGGAGCTGCCACAATGAACGAGGGTTCTGTCTGATGACCCACTTTGAAGGAACAATCTGGTCTCCAAAGACCAGGTCCCAGATGCAAACAGCCCTAGTGAGCGATGACCCCGAAGACGCGGGACCGCATCCCCCAGGTGGCCCGCATGGCTAAATGCAGGTGCACCAGCTGGGTGCTGGCAGTCCCTGCCGTGACCTGCTCACTCAGGACTAACCTGAGGGGTGCTCCGTAACCTCCTGAAATACACACCAGTCCCAGCTCAGCCTCGACCGAAAGGGCGCTGCTTACAGAACTTGCCTCTGGCCTGGCCGGAGCGCCACAGCGTTAATGGCTTGAGTAAAAGAAAAATGCATCCATTAGAGCCTTGTTCTTTTTGTTTCTTTTCTTTTTTTTTTTAATATATATATATTATTGATTTTTTTACAGAGAGGAAGGGAGAAGGATAGAGAGTTAGAAACATCGATAAGAGAGAAACATCAATCAGCTGCCTCCTGCACACCCCCCACCGGGGATGTGCCTGTAACCAAGGTACATGCCCTTGACCGGAATCAAACCCGGGACCCTTTTGTCCACAGGCCAACGCTCTATCCACTGAGCCAAACTGGTCAGGGCTAGAGCCTTGTTCTTTTGATCAGGTGCCCGTGTGCTGGCAGCTATTGTAATCCCACAGCAGATTTGACGTGGAGCCAACACCACTGATTTCAGAACTGAAAGTGATTGAGGCTTCAGGCATCCCTGGGACTAAAATAGGATTTTCTTCTGTTGGAAGGTCAAGACGTGCCATTGACTAAAACATCCCTTTCTATCACCAGCAGCCCTGAGGGCTTCTTACTAACAGAGGATGGGAGGATGTCGGTCTCCATGGCAGCTCAGCTCAGCACCTGCGTGGGGCCTGCTGTTGTTTCAGATGTGGGATGTCACTTAGCCGAAAGGAGGGAGATGGGGCTCTGTCACCGTGACACGGCTGGCTGATCTCACACCCTCAGCTGGGAAGTTGCACATAGAATACAACACACACGAATACAGTGCAGGCTGCTACTGTCCTCAGCACACGTGTGGCCTGTGCGGATTCAGGCCTGCAGGTCGGCCTAGGAACCAGCTCACGACCCGGGACGTCTGGCAGCTCTTCCGTGCTGGGTCCCCCACATCCCCCAGGAGGCTCCGAGTGGGACTTGGTGTCCTGCTTCCTGCTGTTCTTGGCCGTTTCGGGGGATGGTCGCTGGTTTTCTTTGTTCAACGTACAAGCTAGCCTGGCAACCGTCTTCTCATCCACTGGAGAGCACAGGGCACGGAACAGGAGCCCTCAGCTTTCAGAGCTGAGTGTGGGTAAGTGGAAATATGTTTTATTTTATCTTGTACAACCTCAGGGCTTCCTGGGCTCAAGAGCCATTTACATGATATAAAAAATAAATGTCCAGAGGAGAGTGGGGCTCCCAGGGGGTGTGCCCCCCACCTGCCTGACAGCAGAGCCAGGTGGGGCTCCTTGTTGTGGGACCCCCCCAGCCCAGTGGGGCAGCAGGTCCTAGCAGGTGTCCTAGGTGAGCACCTGGGAATGTGCACAAAGGCTCCTCTCCGTCTAGACCAGCGGTCACCAACCGGTGGTCCGTGGACCACTGGTGGTCCGTGAAGTCCGAAAGGTTGGCGACCACCGATCTAGACCAGACTGGGGTTCCCAGGGAAGCTGCGCAGGGGCTGAGGGAGCAGGAGGGCCAGGGAGGAGGGTGCAGAGCAGGGCGACCTCACTGTGGGGAGACCCCTGCATCCCCCCCCCCAGAGGCACCAACACCAGTTGGCAGACCCAGTCCTCAGCGCTGACCCACGCTGACCCGTCCCCCTGGCCAAGAGGAGAAGGGGGAGCTCCCCGAGGTGGAGTGTTTCCTCCAAGAAGCTGAATCAGCTGGAAACTCAGGGACCCTGCATCCAACGCGGGTGTCCCTCCTCCTGTGTGGCAGGCGGTGGGCGCGTGACAGCAAGTGACACAAGTTGTGGGAAACAGACCAGTAACGCCAGAAAAATTCCAATTCTCCCTCTCCACCAACGTGAGAAAATGGAGATGTGCTTATCATTGAGTTATAAGCATAAAAAATACATGTATGTTATAGAGACGGTTACATAACCACGTCACTGCAGAGACAGGACCAGAAGAAATTACACCAGCAATTTAAAAAATGATGGTTGTGCCCAGCCAGCATGGCTGTCGACCTAGGAACCAGGAGGTCACGGTTCGATTCCTGGTCAGGGCACGTGCCCAGATTGTGGGCTTGATCCCCAGTGTGGGGCGTGCAGGAGGCAGCCGATCCATGATTCTCATCATTGATGTTTCTATCTCTCCCTCTCCCATCCTCTCTGAGATCAATAAAAATATATTTTAAAAAATGATGGTTGTATTTTTCTTCAATCTCAAGTAGATGCTTGCTGTCTCTCACTTTGAAAGGCCTTTGTCTGGTGAGCAGGACCGAGCCCAATGTTGGACCCACCCCTGGGCCCTGGTGTCAGAGCCGCCTCCCAGGAAACTGGGTCTGGACCAGGAATGAAGAAATAGTTTTATTTCTTACCCCCACTCCTTGCTTCTCCTGCCTCTCCTGCTCTCTCAAGCCTTCTCTCTTCTTCTATATTCCGATTTAATAAAAGCTTCCTCCGGGGACTGGTGCTTGGGGGATTCTTCCCAAACACAGCCCAGATCGGTGGAGCTGGCGGTGTGGCCCACGTTTCTATTAGCAAAGAGGAGAAACCAGTTATAGGGGAAAATGCACTTCCTGGAGTTGCTATTAAACTGCAATTACCTTTTCGTTCAGAAAGAGCACTTTACAGGCATCCAGCATCCAGGAACTGAAGTCGAGGGGGCTCTGGTTCCCTCTGCGGCAACCGTCCCGCCCGCCGGGACCGGTTTCCCTGGGGAGGAGGGTTTTAGCAGCTGCACCCTGCTCTGTCCTCCCCCTGGAGAAGGACAGAGACCTCCCCCGCTGAGCCCAGCAGTGTCCAGGTGGCTTGTAAGTCTTACACTACTTCCTAAATATCGCTGGTCATCTAATCTTATAAATTCCCCCTTCACTTGTGCACTCAATTCTTACTTTACTTTTTCCCAAGGAGTCTGAAAAATAGCACAATAGAAAATTGGACTTCTAAGGATTTCTATAAACAAGAAAATACTTTTTAAAAAAGCTCTCACAATCGTAAGCCACACATTTCGGAAAGGCTCCTCACACGGGTTCGAGAAAGCAGCCCCTGGTTCATAGCCCTTCACAGGCCGTTGCTGGACAGGCTCCCTCCCGCGGGTCGGGCTGACCGTGGCCCTCAGGACGACGCTCCGCACAGGAGGCAGGCCGGCCGCCTAGTTACTGAGGGTCTGCACTTAAGACCTGCCAACGAGACACCTTGGTAGATGGAAGGCCAGTGGCCATGGAAGATGTGAGGCCTGGATCGTCCAGGTCCACGGAGCTGGGCCGAAACCCTGCGGTTCTAGAATTCATTGAAATGTGTTTATAACCCACACCTATAAGCCCATTTTATGAAACTACCAAATTATCCTTAGTGAAGTCCTTCAGAATCTTGCTGCTTAGACAGACTCAGAAAATGGGAGGTTATTTTAACAACCGTCGGTGACATATCTCTCACGGTCATCAGCTGCCACAAAATTCAACATTTTCTCCATGAAAGTAGAAGAGTGGGACCAGAGTTACCATTTTTCAGATTCTTTGTTTTTTTATATTTTTAGTGCATATTAAAAAGTATATTTAAAAGAAAGCCAGGTATCTGTAGGTAAGCCCGCATCTATATTCCCAGGAGTATATGTCTTTTAATGCATGGTGAGATCAAAATTGATGACATTTTTAAGGGAAAATATGATTTTTATGAAAAAATGACAAGCAAGTTGGAGATGATGGGTGAAGTTAACAATTGTAATCTTTATTTCTCCATTAGAAACATACACTTTCAGGTGTGGTTTTTTTTTATTGTAAAGTACACATAACGTAAAACTCACCATTGTAGCCATTTTCAGTGCACAGTTCAGTGGGATCATTCGCATTGTGGAGCCGTCGCCACAGTGCACCCCGCACCCCGCCACACCCTCATCTACCCCCACAGACGGAAGCTCTGTCCCTGTTCGACACTAACTCCCCCTCCCCAGCCCTGTGTCCGCCACTTCACCTTCCGTCTTTAAGGTGTAGAATAAGTAGCTGAAATAAGTATTTGCACATTGGCCTTTTAAGAGAAAAAGAAACATTCATTCAGAAGTTCTTCCCTTGATCCAAGCCCCAAACAAACGTATTTCCATGATAACAATGAAATTGTATTAATCTGACTTTGTACCACTCTGTGAAGTACATTTCAAAAGTGGCTTTGAAAAGAAAAATAATAATTTTAAAAACCACATTGTCACTGTATTTTTAGTTGTCTAAACTTAGCCTGCACCCTCTGGCTGATATTCATACGCTTGAAAGCAAGCCAGTGTCTTCAGAGAAAGAATTTTTCTCGGGGAGTTCATGGCTGGGGAGGAAGGGATTGGGAACGGGATACAAAGCCTGAAGGCCGGAGCGTATCCCAGTTTGGAGCTGAAGGGAACGGCGTTGGGAACTGAACCCAGTGGCACGTGGCTGGAGCCGTGGCACTGGGCTCCGTGGCTGCCGTTCACTAAGTTGGGTTCGTTGGTGAATAAATGAAGGAACCACTGGGCACACGAACACTGGAGACCTTGTCGCTTGTCCTGTGAGTCTCCCAGCTGCCCCTCCTGTGGTAGCTGCACGACAGACGACAGATAGTCACACGAGGTCCCCAGCGTGAGGGGGGCACAGGTCTGCCCCGAGCTCCCTCCTTCGGCCGCCACAGGGTCAGCATCTCGGGAAGCGGGAGTTTCTCCGCTGTAACCTGCAGTTAAAACCCTAAGCATGTCTGGATTTCTCCCATCCTCACAAACGTGAGACAAAAATGCATTTTCATACTGAAGAATACCAAGGAGAGACAGAGACAAAAGGAAAAGAAAACAGTATTTCTGAGCTCCGAGATTTTAGATTAACAAACTGGAGAGAGTCCACAGATTTACCTAAAAGTAATTTGGCCCAATAAAATGAGATTGGTCTAAGCCAGTGGTCAGCAAACTGCGGCTTGCAAGCCACATGCGGCTCTTTGGCCCCTTGAGTGTGGCTCTTCCACAAAATACCACGGCCTGGGCGAGTCTATGTTGAAGAAGTGGCATTAGAAGAAGTTTAAGTTTAAAAAAATTGGCTCTCAAAAGAAATCTCAATCGTTGTACTGTTGATATTTAGCTCTGTTGACTAATGAGTTTGCCGACCACTGGTCTAAGCCTTAGACTCTAAGGTCTCTCGCTGAATGAAATCCCAGCCCAAACAGCTCCAGTCCAGCTAACCTCATCTCTCAAAACTGTACTTCTGGACAACAGAACCTCCTACAACTGGAGAGAATCCACAGTAAACGGGTCCTCCCATGTGAAAAACACACCGTTGGCTTTGGTAGGGTTTTGTAATTAAGTCACATCTCCGAATACATTGAGCAGAACAGATGTCTGTGAGCAAATACTAATTAACCTCAGAACCAGTTTATATCAGCTCGTCTACTACAAACAGATGCCTCATCTTTCTACGGCAGCGCTGCTTCCCGAACGCGGCCGCCCTGTGGACCCCCTGGACGTCCACCCATGAGGGGCCCACGTGGGCGGCGCTGAGACAAGACAGGGATCCGCAGCAAGCACCTCAGCCTCTCGGAAGAAACACACTTTGTTCCCGTTGCTCCAAAGCTCGTACGGAAGCCAACGTCTCGGCCAGCGCCCACCCTCCCGAGGAGAACTGGCCATCTCGTGAGGCCACCACTCCAGGGCCAGGGCGTGGCCGGTCCTCAGGGACACGGGACAGGAGACACAGGACCCAGCGTGACTCCCGGCTGCGCAGGCCCGGGGTCCAGGCGGCACCCGGACAGCTGGGCCCTAAGGGAGCCGGGAGAGCCTCACGTCTCCGGGACGAAGGGAAGCCTTGTTTCAGGCGGGCCACCTCCCGCCTCCTCGATGACCCCGCTCTTCCTCCACAAACACGTCCCTGCTTCTGCGAGTGTCACTGTCCCCCCCCCTTGAAGCACCCCCTCCTCCTGCCTCACCCCTCACCAGGTTTCCACCTGGACGGGCTGCTCTGCTCTGGGAATGCCAGTCCTTAAATTCTAGAACTTTTTCTTTGTTTTATTCCTCCATTGTGTGTGTGTGTGTTTGCAATATTTACTTATTATTTTGGCTTAAAACAGCACAAATTCGTTTTCCTGCAGTTTACACATTTTTCTCACATGACGCCTTTGTTGCTTTTTCTCTGTTTTCTCATTTGAATTTTGTTGGTCAAGTGTGGTCACTTCTGAGAAGAGCCTGCTGGGAAGGCTGAGCCGGAGCCCAGGTGTGGACGGCGACCAAGCGTGGACCATGATCCTGGAAGGGGCCAGGGCTGTGCCGGGCATGAGGCCGGGCAGGAGGCGGGCAGGCAGAGAGGGAAGTGAGGAGTGAGATCCAGGGCAGGGGAGAGGCTGGGCCGGGCGTGGAGCGTCTCGCACCTCCCTTTGAGGGCCAGCCTGGGGTTTACACGGCTTCCTCATCCTCTTTTGACCCTCGGGCTTCTTCTGAAAGGCCGGGCAGAGGATAAGACTGGAGAAAGCCTTGTTGGTGAGCTGTGTCCTCTCTGTCAATGAGGATCCTCACGTCCTATTTGTGGCCTGTCTCATGGCTAATTAAGATTGGAATCTCATCGATCAGGGCTCAAAACGATGTTTGTTTTGCTACGATGTCTCATGCATTGATGGAGCTAATAAATGTCAAATAGCCATTTATATCACAAGCAGGTCGGAGGCTGGACTCCTCCGTGGGTGAGAGTGTTCAGGCCCCGTGCCCCGGCTCACTGTGTGGCCTGTGGGCTGGGCAACCGCTTCCTCAGGTCAGGGGTCGGATCCAGTGGGTCTGGAGCACAGTCACCCCGAGCCATGGGCACTTCAAGGTTAAAAAAAATAGCCCGGCTGGCGTGGCTCAGTGGTTGAGCATTGACCTCTGAACCAGGAGGTCACAGTTCGATTCCCGGTCAGGACACACTCCCAGGTTTTGGCTTGACCCCCAGTATGGGTTGTGCAGGAGGCAGCCGATCCATGATTCTCTCTCATCATTGATGCTTCTATCTCTCCCTCTCCTTCTCCCTTCCTCTCTCAAATCAATAAAAACATTTTTAAAAACATAGCTCCACAACATGAAAAGAAACTGCAAAATCAAAGTTAACAACAAATCTGTGATTAATGGCGTTCCCATGGTAACCACGTGTGTGCTCCTGCAGATCAGCGGGACCTGAGCACTGGGCCTGGGAGGGGTCCCAGGGCTGACCCTCCACGGCGGGCGAGGCCACCTGCAGCGTCTTCTCTCATTCCCAACCGCTCAGAGGCCAGTGAGCCTCCACGCCAAGGTCTCCGGTGCCATTGCCAACATCCTCCCGGCTCTGAGTTGAAGGTCTGCCCTGACATCTTCCATCTGATGTCCGTGAACACATCTCAATCCGCTTGGTATGATCCCACATGTTCTCGTCAATTCAGGCTTGAAAGGGAGCCGTTTCCAAACCCGGACAGGAGGCAGAGGCTGCCTGACGTGGTAGGAAGGACATATTAGCAGCTCAGTCACCACAGAAGTTTATTTCCTAGCTCCCTTAAGGGTGGAAAAATGAAATCGTAAGATAGCATACTAATTTTGGCAAATTGGGAATTGATTTGCCACATCACCTCTTTACTGAGAAATTTCGAGACTGTAAGACGTTGGCTCCTGAGATCAGTACCTGCCCCTTTAATACACATCTGTGTTCACTTTCACCGGCATTATAAGGTGTTGTTTCCTGGAAAGTGTCCAGCGAAAGGCATCATGTTAGAGGCTGGACGTGCCTCCCAGCAGGGCAGGGCTGCATCGCGGAGAAGGAATCACACGTTCCAGTTCTCAGCTCTGGAAGCTCCTGCCCTCGGCTCCTGCAGGACAGCATCGGGCGGCTCGGACCACGTCTCCCAGCCCGGCGGCTGCAGTAGCCAGTCCACTCGCCTTCCGTGCCTGTCCGTGAAAAGGAATCAGCAGGCTTTGATGTCTGAATATGGAGGCTATAACTGTTACCACCCCAGAAGTTTAAGAGCAAAAAACCTTCATCCTGTCAAGTGTCTCCACCTGGGCGAGTCTCAGTGGCGTCTGGTCTTTGCTTGTCGGAGTTTGGGGGTTCATGGCCGCTGCACAGGGCACACGGGGATTCAACGGCGCGACCTGGCGGAGTGAAGGCTGTGGCCACGCCCCCTCCCGTCACTGGGTCAGTTTTCTCTTTAGTCATCAGACAGTTGGTGAGGCCACCTCGCCCCATTCCTTCCCGCGGCACATTTCCTAAGCCTTCTGTTTTTCTGTGTCTATAGCAGGAAAGAATACAGGAGGCAAGTACAGGCGGGAAAAGGCTGAAGTCTGACATCACATGACACTACGACTTTATGTCTGGTGTGACGTTAAAGACGTGTTTTAGGGTCATTGCTAACACTGGTCAGAAAGCCCGCCTTTTATCGTGGCGAATGTAACATACAGTTTACATTGTAACCACGGGGCACACAGCCCACTGGCGTGAAGTGCATCGGGTTGGGCAGACACGGCCACGGCCACCCCAGAGCTCACGCAGCCTCACACGGAAGGGAAGCACTGTCCGTGTGAACCCTGACGGCTTCCTTCCCCGCCTGCTTCTGCTCCACCTGCAGCCACCGTTCCCCGTTCTGTCCCCGTGGGTTTGACGACCTAGGAACCTCGCACCGACGGAACCACCCGGTGTGTGTCCTTTTGTGTCTCACTCGGCCGTGTCCCTGGGAGCACCCAGTGGCCGCAGGTGTCAGGGCGTCCTCCCTCAGACACTGAGCTTGCCCATCACCCCTTCGCGCACAGGTGTTTCTCCTGCCTCACTCACCTGGACTCGCCACCTCCCCACCTCGGGCTCTTTCCTGTGGCGGGGAGCTCCCCGGGCCGGACGCGCTTCCTCTCACCTGGGGATGCCCGGGCCCTGAGCGGCAGGTGCCGTGTGAGCAGGACTCTCGGGAGCCGCTGGTGACCCCGCCTCACAGGTGCGCCGCCTGCTGACCCTCCAGCCCAGGCGTCCTCAAACCACGGCCCGCAGGCCACATGCGGGTGTTTTTGCCGTTTTGTTTTTTTACTTCAAAATAAGATATGTGCAGTGTGCATAGGAATTTGTTCATTGTTTTTTTTAAACTATAGTCCAGCCCTCCCACGGTCTGAGGGACAGTGAACGGGCCCCCCGTTTAAAAAGTTTGAGGATCCCTGCTCTAGCCCCTGGTGTGGAACTCCATCTCCTCAGCCATTGATCCGATCGCTGGTGTTCAGACTTTGCATCCGATGGAAAAGAGAATGTGGGTTCGTTTCAGAGGAGGCAGACATGAGGGGGGTCCATGAGACGCTTCTCTCACACCCGGACAGGAAGTGGCTCAGTGAGGAGGAGGGGACCCGCCCACCAGCCGCGAGGGCCGGGGGCTCCGCCCTGGGGGTCTGCCCCTCGGGTGTCACCCTAAAATGCTGGGGACAGTGTCGCTGAGCATGTCCAGGGCTGGGTGGTCCCTGAGACTCACCCCAGGCCAATGTTTAAGATTCTAATGATATGATTCTTGAAACTTCTTGGGAATAGTGTCATTTGAATATGACGTTGGCGATGCCCCGAGCTAACGGAGTCGTGAGCGAGCCTTTCCCCTCCGTGAGGACCACGTGGGCTCAGAGTCTTTCAAGTGCAGTATTTGGACTCGGGAACAAACGCAGCGTTATTTATGGAACAACTGAAGCGCTCTATTAGATGTGCCTGAGCACGTGCAGGCAGGGATATTTGTGCATAAAACACCGAAACGCTCTTCGGGCTTTTGAGGCTTTGTAGTCATATCAAGGCCCCTGACGTCAGTGGCTGTTCGGGGAAATGAAAGACTCTGTGATCAAAGGCACAGAGCCCATCGCCGCATCACACGCACCAATCGGCCTTTGGGACTGGATCATTCTTTTTCCTTTCATCCTCCCCCCAGAATGTGTTTTTATTGATTTTTGTTTTAGAGAGATTGTTTTTTAGGGGGAGAGAGAGACACCGAGAGAAACATCAATGAGAGAGAAACACTGATCGGTTACCTCCCGTACACCCCCAACCAGGGATCAAACCCGAAACCTTGGTTTCTATGTCATACGCATGGACGCGTCTGTGATTGCGTGATGGGCATTTCCAGTGTCCCGGCTGCACCATCGGGACGATCCCGTCCTCAGGGGCTCCCTTGTTGCTGGGCCAGGCCCATGCTCAGCATTCACACTCTGTGACCGTAACGTCACTCGACACAAGACCCTCGATAAACCATGAGTCTGTCTTTAAAGATCTCATTGTCTCTGGAGTCTGCCTGGTTCTTTATTTGGTTCTTGCTCACGTAAAACAGCACTAAGTCTTCTCTCAAGGCTCAGACACCACGAGCTCCTCCCACTTCCTGCTTCTGGAAGCCACCATCCACACTCAGCACCCCGAATGGGCTCCCCAGGCCCAGCCACACCCCTGCCCGCTCTGTCTCGGTCTTGCTCCCAGGCTTCCCACCCAAAGGAAATCAGCAGGCCTACCCCCAGTCTGATCACGGCTGACAACACCCATGTTCCACCCTCAGTGCTGACTGTCGGTTGCGTGCAGCTGGTGCTCCACGGTGGACAGCGTTCCTCCTCAGAACGCGGGCTGCCGTGAGCAGGAACTGAGCCGCGTGTGCGAAGGGCTGGTTTACGGGGCCAGCTGAGAGCCCCAGATTGTGTCTCCAAAGCAATTATATTTCTAAACATGTTCAAAGTTATTTTTAACCGTTTATAGTCCTTCCTGGTTTTCACTGCTCAGAGACGGTTTTAAACCTTTTCTTTCTGCATTAGATTCAGAAATGCAGGTAAGGACACTTGCTGCAAATTCTGAATGAAAGAGACGGGCATTCACCAAAAGACTGCCCTCCAGCTCTGCTGGGTGCGCTCACCTGGTTTCCAGTCGTGCAGGTAAGGGGTTCTGTGCCCGAGACAACGTGGGCCCAGGGCACCAGGTGAGACAGGCGGTGGGTGGGGCTGGCACCTGCCTGAGAGAGAAAGCGCCACCGACATGGGGGAGGAGCCTGTGGGCCACACGCAGAGGGAGGGGCCACCTGGTCGGGCAGGTGCCCCCCCACCGCCTGTCTCACCTGGTGCCCTGGGTCCACGTTGTCTCGGGCACAGGCAGCCCTTTACCGGCACCTACATGGAGACCAGGTGAGCGCACCTGGCAGAGCTGGAGGTGAGTCTGTCGGGAGCAGATTTTTCCGTGCATCTTGGGTTAACACCAGAGTGGCCTCGCCCGGCCCTGTGGTGGGTGCATTTTTCCCGGAGAAGGAACAGTTTTGCGAAGTGGTCGAGCACTCCCTTCAGCAGCAAATAAAAGTTCAAGCTGCTCGTCACTCACCTGAGCACTCGGTGTAGTTGAATTTTTAATTCAGCAAATGGCACCACACTGACAGTGATCACCGTCCCCTCTTTGAGCGCCTTTCTTACTGGGCATCTGTCTGTCTTCTTCAGGGGAAGGTCTGTCCAAGCCACTGGGCAGGAGATTCCATGGGAATAAGTTCAGCCTCTCAGCTCTGTACTCCCGTTTCCTTAGGACCCCCCAAACCACCCGCCTGAACCTTCGCTTTATTCCGCAGGAGCCCTGCGTCTTGCTTTAATATGTTCCGACATTCTTGACTTTCCCCGCTTCTTTCAAAGACAGGTATCTTCCACGTCCCATCGATCAGAACACCTTCTCTAGACGCCAAAGCTCCCACCTCTGCCTGTGATTGGATGCCGTCATGGGCTCAGCCTACAGGGGGCGCTAGAATGTTCCTGGTGCTAACAACCAGAACCCACGGAAACGTCTGCCCGGAGGCTGCTCTGGCAGAGAATGAAATGTCTCAGGAAAGATGGGGCCCGTTACAAACACTGTTGGTCATTAACCCACAAATACTCTACATGCCATGAGTTTGTGTAGATTTCACACGGACACACCATCATCCATACGCGTCACGGACGGGAGGAGTTCCCTCCAGCTCACAGTCAGCGTTCCGCGGAACCAGGACATGAACCTGACTTCACCCCGACCCGGTCGAGGGCGCGACGCTGTGGCCATACGTTATCAGGACTGGCAGGCTTGCCCGTACCTCACTGATTAAGGTAAGGAACAAAAAGATTTCGCACACAAATAACACATATTTTTAACACTTCATGCATAAATAAAAGGAGGAATTTCAGTTGAATAACATGTTGGACCCCCTGAATCACTTTTTAGTATAAAATTCAGGGTTCCTAAGAAATAACCCAACTGCTGGTGGCTAAACTATATTTGTCCTCATGCCTCAGATTCTCAGAGCACAATGTTTTATTTATGGGAACGCTATATAAAACTTGGAAAATTGAACAAAAACAAACAGATATGGTTTGCTTTTCCAGTCATGAGAGTTCAAAACTCACCCGTCCATGTGCTCATGAAGCCTTCGAAAACAAAACCAGGGCGATCAGGGAGGCAGGTGACACAGGCCATCCATCCCTGCCCCTTTCTCGAGCCATAAAATTGTTTTCTTGTGACTGCCGCGGTTCCAAAGAGTTTCAGGTTCCGCGGGAGGTGTCCCGAGGGGGTGGGGCCCCGAGTCTCTAAACCATGAAACTTGGAACATCTGGAAACGCTGAGCTGTGCTGCAGACGGACGTGGAGAGGTCGAGGAGGCCGGCGCGAAGTCTGCCAACCGGTTTGGCTCTCGGAAGAGCTATCTCTCCATCGATCTCCTCGTGGGAGCCGCGGGGCACACCCCGGTCTCCAGGATGTGGGCCAGAGCTAGCATTTCCTCCCGGGACTGTGCTCAGGCTCCTGGGAGGCCTGGAAAGGCGGGACCTGCTCAGGAGGCCAAAGGGGTCGCAGCTTCCCCGGCCGCACGAGCCGTTACCCCAGTGAGGGTCCTGGTTGGGCGAAGGGCCGCGCTGCAAATCTCTTGGCGAGGATGGAACCGGGGCCAGCCGGCCACGCGTGACACAGGGGAGCAAACCTTAGCGTAAAGCACACGTGTCTCCCGTGGAGGCTTCTTTCTCTTCCTCCTCCACCTTAAGATTTAGGGGATCGCGGCTGGCCTAGCGGACACACGTGGGCTGTGGGAAAGGCCAGAACACTCGATCCTCCACACGGACCTCCCCACGTTTCTGAAATAAGTTGGCTTTTCCTACGAGAACTGCGTTCCCAGTTCCAGACCAGCAACAGCACACGACGTAAGTGCAAACACGCCTCGTTTTATTGTCCTTGGCTCTGCTGCGCTTCGCAGATGTTGTGTTTTTTGCAAACTGTAGGCAAGGCCCTCGACCAGCAGAAGGATTAGGGCCTGATTTACTGCGAGACCCGCTTCACTGTGGCGTGGAGAGCCAAGGCCCCCTCCCCCCCTCCCCCCCTCCCCCCGCCACCCCGCTCCCCGCACCTCCGCGTCCAGCCGGGCAAGAACTGAGCCACGAGGAAGTGCTCTGGACGCCAGGCACGTCCATCCTCCCCCACAAACACTGCGCGAGGCCCGGCTTCAAAGTGATGAGAGGAGAGGTTGTTAAGGTCTCCTTATAGCGCTAACATTTTCTTTCCCGAATCCTGCAGCAGGGCCTCACCGGGGCTGGAGGCAGCCTCGGGGGCAGCGGGGCCTGGCCGCCCCCCGCCCCCAGGAAGCAGAGCCCAGCTGCAGGCAGATCGATCCCCATTTCAATCCAAACGACTCAGGGCAGCGTCCCAACCGAAACAGCCGGAGATGCCGCATGGCCACTGGGCGGTCAGCGCAGAAATGGCCTCACACGTTCTTCCCAGGAAACACGGAGAATTTCGACCGAATTCATCAGAATCGACTTCTGAAGCTCCCTCGCTAAGAGCTGGGAAAAGCCCCCCGCCCCCCGGGTTGGGAAGAAACATCAGAGGCCCCACGAGGTCCCCACGCAGAGCCCGGGGCAGGGGGGGGGGTCCCGGTCTGCGGAGAGTGGGTGACAGCGTGTGGGCTCAGGGAACACATGTCACAGCGACAGGCATGTCTTCCCGGGGCCATGACCCCCCAACAGGCCCGTGACGCACTTCCCTCCATGGAGACCCTACCACGCCTGCTTTCCTCCTTCCTGTCTGCTTCCTGGGACTCTCAGCCACGGGAGGCGCACGCCCCTCCCTCCCCCTCGATCGCCTGGGTCTCGGGATCGACACCCCCCCAACCCAAACCCCTCCGGCCCCACGAGGACTGCGCAGCCTCCCAGAGGGTGTTGATCACTAACAGCTCACACGGCTGTTTCCCCTCTCCCCCCAAAGTGCTGGTCACGTGTCCCCCTCCCGTGGCTGCTTCCTGTGCACAAACAACCGTGTGACAAGACCCTTCCCTCCGAAAGGGGCGGTTGTCACACCAACCGCGTCATTTCAGATCCAATGTGAATCTATTTTAAACTCTAAAAATTAATATAATTTAGATGCTTAATGTATTTTTAAACGTTTCTCGTGACTGTTATTGGCCTGGGAAACAGCCCCCGGGTTCGGTTGTAAAGAATAAATTACACCCTGTGGCCGGGCAGACCCGTTAGGAACCCCCAGCTCGGCCGGCCTTGGCTCACGAGTCAGCAGGTCAGCCCCTGGAGACATTGCCCACTCACACGCGTGGAAACCAGGAGTCACAGAGGACACGTGACTTGTGAGCAAGACTCGGACTTTGGACGCCCACGTCTGGTCACCCACAAGCCAGGCCTCGCGTGGCACAGGAAGGGGACACAGCTCCCGTGGTGGATGGGTGAGTATTTGCAAGGATTTCCTGAATAAAACGCCTATGAAACTGTCACCTTCACTGTTTTAAGTGCTGTATCTACGTGTGAGACTGTTCTGTGGGAGTTCGCAGGATACGCCCATGACCACGCCCAGGGCCTCAGCCACAGGTAAGTCCCGGTTTGTGCAGGGCCCTGGGCTCTGGACGCTGTGCCCCGGGGTTCACACACCAGGACAGGTGCCCGCGTGGGAGCAGGGCTGGGCGACCAGAGGGCCCGCAGAGGCTCAGAGCTCCGTCTGCCCTGCAGCTCAGGGCCCATCTGCGTGCGACCTCCGCAGAGTGGAGGGACCGTCTGGAATTCGCATCAGGAGACCAGCCCCTGGGGAGGACGTTCAGGGGCCACTCCCGCAGCGTGTGCGGTCTGGCCTGACCCCGACCACAGGGCAGGCTCCAATGAGGCCACAGGTGTGATGGCCATTGAGACAGGATCTCACCTCATCAGCTTCTCCCTGGAAAGTTAAGTTTATTGCATCCTGCTGGGACCACTGGGGTAGAAAGAGAGAACGCTGCAGACTCTGACATTTCCAACAGCTCCCGCACCAGATTCACTTCTGAGAAAGGTGGTCCCAAAATAGTCCCCGTGATCAGCGCCCACCTGTTAGAACCCAACTTCACACGCTGGCAGGACCCGGGGCCCGTGTGGCTCCCGATGACACCAAGCAGAGTCCCAGGGAGAACCTGCCCCGAAAGGGCAGCCGTGAGCAGCCGGCGGGGGGCGGGCTCGGGGAAGTCCAGGGCTGCCTGCTTAGCGGGGGACCAGGTTGAGCAGAGACACAGGAAATTAAAACTATCGCTTTCGTCTCTGCTTCCTTCTCTTACATAACTGCAAAGTGGAAGAGAGAAAGTTCACAGAAAAAAAGCTAGGATTCCTGTTATGCAAAGGCCTGTACATTCCTTTTTCTTTCTTTTAAACAATTTAACCAAACTTTTAGAATGCTCTTGGTATGGAATTCAAAAGGCACAAAGCAGTGTGCTAACAAGCACCCCTCACCCCACGTCCACACCGTCCACGGGCTCAGCCACGCCCACACCGCCACGGGCTCAGCCACGTCCACACCGTCCACGGGCTCAGCCACGTCCACACCGCCACGGGCTCAGCCACGTCCACACCGCCACGGGCCCTGCCCAAACCACGGGGACTGGGTGCTGTGTCTCTCGCCTTCTTCCCAGCTCGTCTGCTGAATCTCAAGTCCAACGACCTAGCCCAGTGGTCGGCAAACTCATTAGTCCACAGAGCCAAATATCAACAGGACAACGATTGACATTTCTTTTGGGAGCCACATTTTTTAAACTTAAACTTCTTCTAACGCCACTTCTTCAAAATAGACTCGCCCAGGCCGTGGTCTTTTGTGGAAGAGCCACACTCAAGGGGCCAAAGAGCCGCATGTGGCTCGCGAGCCGCGGTGTGCCGACCACGGGCCTAGACGATGTGAACCAGCAGGTCCCACCTGCATTCGACGGAGACATTTAAACGTTCTCGTTCTCAGAGGCCTCCTCCTCCGACTCCGGGCAGGACGGAGCTGGGACCTCGCCTCCTTTGATTGGAGCTCGGCCGCTTGCTCCGTGCCCTCGGAGAGCAGCCTCTTCGGGTGTTTGAGGGGCCAGGTCCAGTCTGAAGCAGAACCCCACATGCCCGTCACCCCCGTCGTGAGCACGTGCCGTATCGGCTGCCGGTGTCCCCGCCGAGGAGCGGAGCCTGCCGTGCGGTCACACCCGGCGGCGGTCAGGGCGGCTGTTTACATCGGGGGCTTTTCCTGTCACTGCTAAGCCACCGCGGGAGGATGAAGAATTCGAGTGTGGTGGTGCCTGAGTAATTTGGCCGGACGCCAGGCCAGTGGCCAGTGGTCTGCAGGCAGAGCTGGTCTGGAATTCTGCCTTTATTTGGGAACCGCGGAAGGAAGGAAGGAAGGAAGGGGGCACAGAAGGCCGGTGGAGGCTGAGAAGGGCCTTCGTGATGAAACACTCAAACTCGCTTTTCAGTGTGAAATGGGCTGGCGAAGGGCTTCCTGCCTTGCTGAGTCCCGGGGGTCCCGAGTCCCACGGGGTCCTGGTCCGGCCGACACGTGCGCAGACGTCCCGTGTGCTGAGAGGAGGCTCGGTGGCCCGGGCTTGTCTGATCTGCGTTCCCTAAACATGGGCATATAAGGGCGCCAGACGCTGCGCCGTCCGCCAGCTGGCTCCCCCTCGATGGCGGTTTACACGGGCCCGTCACAGGGGTAAACAGGCCCTCACGCTCTCCTGTCACTGCTGGCTCTGTGTTTAAAGGGGGGACGCTTTCACTGAGAACCGGGGTTTTGCTTCTGCTCCTTTAAACAGGCTCTGTGTTTGGCCGAGAGCAGGCTTGCAGGCATCCGGTGGTTGTTCCATTCAGAAAACAATGCAAAAATGAGGGTTTTCCCCTCAAATCATCATTATTACAGCCATGGCTTAGGTATTTCCAATGTATGCATACACGTCGGCCCACGGACCGAAGGGTCTCGGGTTCAATTCCAGGTCAAGGGCACGTACCTGCCGTCGGGGCGCGTGCAGGAGACAACCAATGTGTCTCTCACATCAACGTTTCTCTCCCCTCCTCCCTACCTTCCACTCTCTCCAGAAATCAATGGAAAAAATGTCCTCGGATGAGGACTAAAAACTAAATAAATAAAAATGTTCTTAAGCTGATAAACGGCCACAGGAGGCCCGCGTCCTGGGCAGGAAGCAGACGACAGAGCCTTTGCCCCGACTCGGTTCGGGCGGCGACCGTGCGATGCTGCTGCTCTGAGTCCCATGTCCACCCGCAGCTTGGGCTCGCACACCACAAGGAGCTCGCACACCACAAGGAGGCACGGCTGCCACGTGAGGCGCTGCGGAGGGCGGCGTGGGCACCTGGGCAGGAGCCCCGAACAGAACATGGGGGTCCCTCCCTCACTCCCTCCCTCCCTCCCCCCTCAGCACACCGTCCTGCAGGCAGGGGCGGGGCCAGGGCCAGGAGGGGTCAGCACTCACGGCCCCCCCCCCCACCAGCCGCAGCCACGTCCTTTGGCCACTTGGTCCGGAAACGTGTAACAAGGTTCACTTTTGAAGACGCTGAATGACCTCAATTTTATGTGCAAAAGTGATTATTTTCCTTGTTTCTCCTTCCTCAGTGCAAACATCTTCTTTCCGTAGAGCCCAGGGGGAAATCAAGTCAGGGCTAACCAAACGCACTTGGAAAAGGGCTAAAGGCAAACCCAGGCCACATCTCGGCCCCAGGCACAGGCACCCAGGCAGCCGCACGAGGGGCTGTGTGGTGGGCGGAGGGGCTGAGGGACTCGGCCGGGACCCGGGACGGGAGGGGAGCCAGGGGCCGCCGCCGGCCGGGCAGCAGCCGTGGGTGGGCTGCGGACAGGGCCTCATGTGCTTTCAATTTGGGGAACAGAAATGCCCTTGAAGGCTGTAAATACACGTGGCCTTGACCCCGCGGTGCTGCGCAGGCGTCTCTGGACACCTCTCATGTAAACAGAGGTTGTTTAAGAGATTTCGAGGAGGAACAGGTTGGCCCTGGTTCCCAACCAGCGAGGAACAGCCTGCAGGGGGTCCCCGGCCTGGTGAGAAGGGGGGCGTGGGGTCCCGGCCCTGTCCTGGGCCTCCGCCAGCACTTTGTCATCTTCTGTGTTTACTGGACTCACTTGGATGGAGGGTTGTTAGTGGGGGTTTCTGTTGTTTTGTGTGTGTGCTTTTTTAAATATGTTTTTATTGATTTTTAGAGAGAGAGAAAGGGAGAGGGAGAGAGAGATAGAAACATCAATGATGAGAGAGACTCATGGATCAGCTGCCTCCTGCTCCCCCCCCCCCCCCCCCCTGGGGATCGAGCCTGCAACCGGGCATGTGCCCTGACCGGGGATCAATGGTGCAGGGGATGATGCTCTAACCACTGAGCGCCCCGGCCAGGGCGTTACTGGGGATTCTTGTCAGACTCACAGGATTGCGTTTTGATCCTGCCCCTTGCTCCTCGATCGAGTCCAGGACCAGTTCTGCCTCTCCCGGCAGTCCCTCCTGTTCCCATCCTCTCCTCACCCTCGAGTGCACGTTCCAGAGAACAGGGTTTTGCTCCCTTTGCTCAATGCCTTGTTTCCAGAACCTGCCAGGGGCTGGGCACAGCGGGCACTGGGCACAGCCGGCACTGGGCACAGCCGGCACTGGGCACAGCCGGCACTGGGCACAGCGGGCACTGGGCACAGCCGGCACTGGGCACAGCGGGCGCTGGGCACAGCGGGCGCTGGGCACAGCGGGCACTGGGCACAGCCGGCCCTGGGCACAGCAGGCACTGGGCACAGCCGGCACTGGGCACAGCGGGCACTGGGCACAGCCGGCACTGGGCACAGCCGGCACTGGGCACAGCGGGCACTGGGCACAGCCGGCACTGGGCACAGCAGGCACTGGGCACAGCCGGCACTGGGCACAGCGGGCACTGGGCACAGCGGGCACTGGGCACAGCCGGCACTGGGCACAGCCGGCACTGAGCACAGCGGGCACTGGGCACAGCCGGCACTGGGCACAGCGGGCACTGGGCACCGGCTTGCTGAGCGGAAGAACCACATTTCTAGCTTCAGCTCTGCCGTGAACTGGCCCTGGCGAGTCCCCGTTCAGAATGCGCAGTCCTGACATTCGTCACGTGGTCGTCATCTGGGCTGGGATTTTTACGTCGCGGCCCGAGACTCCACACCAGAGCGTGGGGACCTGGCGCTGACACCCTCGGCGCCCGCCTGTGGGCTCCACCCTCTGCAGGAGCCTCGCCCTCTCCCGTCTATGGGAGGAGGTCACAGTTCTGCTGAGAACACACTGTGGGCGGCCACGTCTGAGAGCCACGGAGGGATAGCCACACTCACTCCAGACTCCGAGCACGGTCGGCGTTTCCCCCAAGCGGCTCACGTTGTCCGCCTGCAGAACCACCCGTCAGCCACGAGGGTGGGCGGACGCACTGCCACATCCATTGCTCTGACGTGTCTGAGGAATCACGAAAGATGATTTAGCCTCTGGGAGGGGAAACCTCGTATGTCAGAGGCGTGTTCTTCCGTTCAATGGTCAGTGTCACTCAACGTGGATTTCCTATCAGATTCGGAGTCGCCACCGGCCAAGGCAAATACTGATCAATAGATAAGTAAGAGATTTTCCATCGAAACCCTTGGTGGAGTGAGCAGGTTGTGCATAAAAGATTCGAGTTCATGAGAGAGAGATACTTCCCCAGAGTCTGGGCTGTGTGTGCCCCTGGCCAGGCACCTCCACGAAGACGCCTCTCCCAGCCCCCTTCCCGCCGGTGGAGGCCCCTCCGGGGACTCTGGCTCCAGCTCCCGCTCTGCCTGGAGCTACTTCTGGGGCTCCTAGAACCTCATGCATCCATCACCCCAAGAACACCGTGATCGCTCAACTACCCAGGCCTGTTCTCTTTATAAAAGAAGCGTGTATTCCCCACCAGCAGCCACCCCATCGCGATGAAGCACCCAAGGCCAAGTGTTTGGAGCGTGACACTAAGAAGCCGAGTGCGCAGCGGAGCAGTTGCTCTGGTGCGGCCCTTGAGGCCCTAACCCCGGCGCTGGGACCCCGAGACTCAGGGAGCAAGTCCCACGGCTCCAGCCAGCTCAGCCAGTGGGCCCGCTGTCATTTTCAGGAGGAATAACCTGGATGCCGTGGACTGGCGGAGAGGGCGGTGGTCTCACCGACGCGTGACAGTGGCCCGTGGGAGGGCTGTTTGCTGTTCACACGGACCATGAAGCCACCCGCCGTGGCGTGGCCACACGGAGAACTCGTTTCTGCATGAACAACGCCGCGGTCAGACAGCCCCACTCGGCATGTCCAGGCGTCCCGGAGCCCTGCTCTCTGCCTTGAACCCTGCACGCAGCTTCGTCTCGTGGCTTCAGTGTGCGTCTCCACGGAAGGAAGAGGAGGGGTGTGTGTGGTGGGTCTCAATCAGGGGGAGGCAAGGAACAGGCTCCGCAGCTGCCGAGTCTCTCCTGCTGACCGCCAGGCACTCCAGATGTGTCTGCTGCTCGGGCTAAATATAGACCACCCCCAGCCCTTCCCGGCTTCGCAGCCCGGCGGGGGGAGGCCCCATCACCAGGGGGAGGGGGAGAGAGAGAGAGAGAGGGAGGGAGAGAGAGGTGTCGGCTACCAGCCCCGGCCCCGGCCCCCAGAAGTCACCCCAGGCTGACTGGTCTCCACCAAGATCAGATCCTTGAGGCCTGGGAGTGGGGGGGGGGGGGGCTGGGACCCCAATAGCCCCATGGTTTCCCTGTAGCTCACCCATAACTGTAAACCACACCATTACGCTCCTGCTCATTCCGAGGACAATGAGCGTGCACGTAGCGGCTTCAGCACAGCATCCTCCGCTGAACAACTAGCACCGCACATTCCTCTTCCCGACCCCACGGAACCCTCGCCCACACGCTGCTGCCCTGAAACTGCAGGTTCAGGTGGGAAGTCCTCCCGGGGGCCGACGTGCTGCCTCCCGTGGGTGGGGAAGAAACAGAACCCGCACCAAGTCGCACCGTGACCCCGTCATGCAGGGCAGACCAAGACCCCACAGACCCGGCCCAGGGCACAGGGAGGATCCCCCAAGGACACACCACCGAGAACACGCCACCGAGAACACGCCACCGAGAACACGCCACCGAGAACACGCCACCGAGAACCAGAAAAGCAAGCCCTCAGTCTGGGGCAGCTCGTGACCATGAAGCGATGGCCAATGAGTGAAGGAGGGGCTGGGCCTAACGAGCTTGAGCCACTGACCTGCCTCCCTGCGTGTGCACATGTGTGTGTACACCTACTTTACATGTATGCTTTCAACAATAATTATAAGCAGCCACAAAAGCAAAACAAAACCATGAAAATATTCACCGCACAGTATCCCGAGGTGTTACCGGTGAAAACTGACTCACACTCACGCGTTCTCTGCGTGACTGACCACACAGGGGTCAGCAGGAAAGGGCTGCCGGGCTGAGAGGGGACTGTTCACGATGGGAAACGTCCCCGGAAACAAGGTTCCACTGTAATTGACTCCTGCAGAAAACAATCCAGAAAACATATGGACTGTAGACACACGGTGTTGTTCCTCAGCATGCATGGGGGTGGGACTGCACATACGGGACACGGGGTGCCCTTAGGACAGGGTGTGGGGCACAGACACTGCCTTCTGCTTCCGGTGGCCGTCAGAGGCGGCCTTGAAGGCAGAGAAGGGTCACGGCACTGACGGCATTTTCTCAGGCGGATTTTATGACGAAACCAGCTCCACGGAGGAGCGCCAAGTCCACGCTCCCCGCAAGCCTCTCCTGAGCTTGGCTGTGGCCCCGGTAGACGGGGACACCGGGGACACCATAAAGCCCAGGCCACGGAGGACCAGGCCGCGCCGTGTGCAGGGGCATGGGGAGCGGGAGGGCGGGTGACCCAACAGCTCGGAGCGGTGCTGGCTGTGTCTGCGGGAAGCCCTGGGTGGGGCTGTGTCTCCTTGACCCAGAACAGACCACGGGCGAACGTGCAGCTCCTAGGCGCTCCGTGTACACGGGAGCCGTGCGGAAGCCTGCCTTCCTCAGTGCTCTGCACAGATTCTAGCACATTCCTAGCATACTAGTAACCTATTAGTAGTGAAAATACGTAACCGATACAAGTTACACATTAAACAATATTTCTGTATAGCGCATAATGTCTCCCTTTATGCAAGGTAACTGTTCTTCTCGCTAGTAAGAGTTTACTTACATCGGTAAGGAACAGAATGGATGAACCAATATAATGACTCAAACATGTAGTGAATATGCATCTATTTTAGAATCTTTGAGGGTAGTTCATATTCATCTCAAATAAAATAGATACCTTTATGGAAAAGAGAAAGTGATTTGTAGTTAAAACATTAGAGCTTTGTACTGTTTATAAATTAGAAATAAAAAACCACCTTTCTCATCTCACAACACAGATCTATAGTAGATTAAACACAACTTTCCCTCTCTGGTGAGTTTTCCTTCTTTGACTCCATATAGTTTTCTCAAAAGGAAGCAAAGCTAAGTCATATCTAGCAAAAGAAATTATTAGTTATTTTTTGCCAATAATGTCAAAATATAATCTCTTGCTTAATTTTCTCTCATCTTTTTTGGAGCCTTCATAGTAGAAAGTTGTTCACTTACTAAAGAAGGGAATGAAATTATTTAATATAAATATATTACCTCTTGTTGCCTGAAAATAGATGGTGAGATTCATGGTGACAAGTAACTCACTCGCTCCAGCTTTTTGTAGGAATTTGCATTTTGTTGTTTTGGTAACAATCACAGAGTTATATAGCTTCAGACTTCACAGACCGCCCAGTCCATGCACAAAAAGAAGTGGAGAGTACAGGATTGGGTAAATACATCACGTTTTCGTCTAAACCAGTCTGCATGTAGTTGGCTTTGCCTTAACCAGCACAGACGGTTAATTTAGCCAATCAGATTTGGGAACAACACACATCTCTCTGCTGACTGTAGGGCTCCCAGGATCCATCCTGACAACACCCTGCATGGGAAGGCTCGGTAGAGATGATTAATCAGTGCACTCCTTTACGAAGTTGAAAAGTCTACAAAAATGATTTCTACAAAATGAAGGACACCCAGAGTCTTTTCAGCACAGAGCTTTGCAAAAAACGAACGAATGTACACAGGAATTGTCTGATCCTGCTCGCAGATCTCGTGAATCTAAACCCCAGCCAAGAGCCCGGCTTGCTGCTGATGCCCATGCACATGAGCACCCAGTGCGCCTGGCAGGGGCCCCGAGGACCCAGGGTCGGCCCCTTACAAACTGCGCGGGAGGGAGAGGCTAGTATGAACCACCAGCGAGGGGAGATGGTTCTTACTGGGATATTGTAGAGGGAAAAAAGTGGCTTTTGATTGTGTCGAATGAATACTATTTAAAAGGAAATATTGCATGTAAATTTAAAATGAATTTGGGCTAATTTTTTTTTTTTCACTGCAGCAATATTTTCCCCTAAAAAAAAAAGTTTTACACCAAAATATTTTACATTAGAAACTCGACTGGCTGGAGCCACTCGCCCCTCCTACTGTCGGGCTACCCAGGGATGCTGAATGCGCACCCCGGGGTGTGGGTGATGGGGGTGAAGGGGGGTGAGGGGTGAAGGGGATGATGGGGTGGAGGGGGTGAGGTATGGAGGGGGTGATGGGGTGGAGGGGGTGATGGGGTGGAGGGGGTGATGGGGTGGAGGGGATGATGGGGATGGAGGGGGTGATGGGGTGGAGGGGGTGATGGGGTGGAGGGGGTGATGGGGTGGAGGGGGTGATGGGGTGGGGGGGGTGAGGGGGCTGGAGGGGGTGATGGGGTGGAGGGGGTGATGGGGATGGAGGGGGGTGAGGGGTGAAGGGGATGATGGGGTGGAGGGGGTGAGGTATGGAGGGGGTGATGGGGTGGAGGGGGTGATGGGGCTGGAGGGGGTGATGGGGTGGAGGGGGTGATGGGGATGGAGGGGGTGATGGGGTGGAGGGGGTGATGGGCTGGAGGGGGTGATGGGGTGGAGGGGGTGATGGGGTGGAGGGGGTGATGGGGTGGAGGGGGTGATGGGGTGGAGGGGGTGATGGGGTGGAGGGGGGCGGGGGCGGTGAGACTGGTCACTAGGCGGCGCTCTGGAAAGAGGCGCCTACAGGTCTTAACACCCAGAGGCGCTGGGAAAGGAAAAGCATTCGAATTTGTCCTTTTTCTTGAACACATCCTGGCAGGAACGGTCACTTTTCAGAGCTCAGCACTTACACCCGCGTCGGGGAGGGTCGGCGGCCACATCTTCGCGCCTCCCATCGCTACCCACTCGCCCACCCGCCTCTGCCGAACTCGGACTCTAAGAAACGGGCCTCCGGGAGGAGACGAGACAGGGCAGGGCCAGGGGAGAGCGGGCAGCGGGAGGCCGAGGCCCCGGCCCTGCCCTGTCTCAGGGGCCCCCGCCCCCGCTCCTTCCAGCGCCTTCGCGCTCCCGCGCCGCCCGGGATGGGGGGCTTTGGCCGGAGCCCCAGCCTTCGGGTGCCGCGCTCACACCTTCCCCAGCGGATCGCCGGCTGGGAGGGCGGCCAGCTCTTGCCCAGAAAGCGCCCAGAGATGGGAAAGTGGGGTTGGCGGGTCACACATTTTACAAGAAAGAAGGGAAGAGGCACAGGGCTGCGCTCTCCCCAGGAGAGCCTGCGTCTTAAGCACCAAACTTTGGGAAGACGCGGGCCGTAGGGGGGCCGGGGGGCTCCTGCGGGCGTGTCCCCGGGAGGGGCGCGGGCCACCCGCCCAGAGGGGCCGGTCCGAGGGGCCGGCTGCTCCTCCGCGAGGCTCCGGGGGCCGCAGTGGGAGGGGGTGCAGGCAACTATGCGCCCCGAGTTCCCCGCCCCGCAGCCAGCCCCCCTGCCCACACCCTCCTCCCCGGACCGATCCCTCCAAAACCGACAGACGCTAATTGACTTATTAAATGTCAGGCAATCAGCTCCTTTTTCAATCGCCCCGAGATCCACATTTAGACAAAAACAGACCAGTTCCTGGTAGAGGCGTTTCTCCTCGCAGTGACAGGAACGGAGGTAAATGGACGGGAGGGGGCGGGGGAGGGGGAGGAGGGCGGGGCGGGAGGGGAGAGAAGACGCGGGAGGACGAGGGGGCGGGGGAGGAGGGGGAGCGGGAGGCGGGGGAGGATGCGGGCGCGGGGAGCTGGGGAGGAGGTGGGCGTGGGGGTGTCTGACGAAGATCCGCGGGGTACGAGCCCTCCGGCGGCTTCTAATTAAAGCGGCGCGGAGCCCTCGGGACCGGCCTGACGTGGGCGGCGCTGGGATAAGAAGCGCCGGGTCCGAGGCCGCCGGGCAGCGCCGAGCGGTCCAAGGGCGCGTGCGGTCCCGCGTGCTGTGCGCTCCGCGGCCGGGCCGGGCCGGGCATGGAGTAGGGACGCGGGGCGGCGGGACCTCGGCCGACGCCGCGAGCACAGCGGCGGCTCCGCCAGGTAGGCGGCAGCTCCGGGCCAGCGCCCAGGGGGTTCCGGGACCTGGCCCAGCGGCGACCGCAGCGCGGTCCCGGCGGGCGGAGGGTTGGGGACCTGGGGTGGGGGACGACCCCCACAAAGGCCGGGGACGGGCACAGCCGCCGGCCGGGCGCGCGGGCCGCCTCTCGGAGGGACGGCGCGGGCGGACCCCCCAGCGCGGCCCCGAAGGTGGAAGAAAGTTTGGCGACGCCCGAGCTCTCGTGCGGGAGGCGCCATCCGTGAAAGTTCCGCGGGGCCGGGGCCGGGGCCGGGCGCGCGGAGGAGGCGCCGGTCTCGCATCCCCGTGGGTGGACCTCGGTCCGGGTCCCCGGGAGACCTCCGCCCGGCGCCCTGCTGCCAGGCCCTCCTCTGCCCGCTGGGCTCGGACAGTGCGGGGCGCCCCTGCGCGGGTCCGTGGGGGTCAGCGGGGTCCTCGGGGGTCCTGGGCGGCGGCCGCTTGGAGCCGCCCCGCCCGCCAGTCCCCCGACTTTCTCCCGGTCCCCCCACAGCCCATCCCTCCAGCCGGCGAGCTCGGGCGCACGGACCTCCCGCCCCGCTGAGCGCACGATGCGCGGGCCCGGGCGCCCCTTCCTCCTGGGGCTGTTGCTCGTGCTGGGCGCGGCGGGGCCCGGCCGGGGCGGCCCCGAGCCCCGCGGGGAGGCGGACCGGCAGACGCTGCTGCGGCTGCTCCTGGAGATCATGCAGGAGCTGAAGAAGTTCCACGCGGGGGAGGCCAAGCGGCTGCAGCCCCCGGGCCCGCGGGACGCCGCTCCCGGCCGCAGGGAGGCCGCCGACTACGCGCTGGACCCCGAGGAGCAGCGCGCGGGTGAGTGCGAGCGGCCGGACGGGAGGTGGTGTGGCTGGGAGTAGAAGGGTCTTTGGGAAAACGCGTTTTAAAAAGGCAAATGCATGTCGATTGTTAAAAGAAGAAGAAAATAGGGAGCCCGTGCACGATGCCTCGCGGACAACCGTCCACAGCCCACTTCCCACGCGCGTTGTCACCTGGGCCGGTAATTTCCGCACAGACCTGGCCTCTGGTTTTGGAAATGGACCTATTTCCGGCGATTTTAACTGAGAGAAAATGGCCCGGCCCGCCCCGCGCCGAGCCCACAGAGCGCCCCGAGGGTTCCAGGGAAGCAGGCGGCTTTCAGCTGCCCTGACACAATCAGGTCAAACCGAAAAGGTCAGTCTAGACTGACTCAGGTTGGGAGCAAATGAAGACTGACAGGGGGGTGTCTGAGCCTCCGTGCGGCCCGCATTCCCGCTGGAATAAAGAGGGGACCCTGTGCGATCGGCCCTGACTAGTGAGGACAGGTGAGCACAGGTGTGGCCTGACTGAGAGCAGCCGCAGGCTGAGCCAGGAAGCATGCGGGGACGTGGCCAGGAACCCAGTGCCCACCAGCGCTGGGGGTCGGCTGAAGGGGGCTCCCCAGGAATCCTTTTATCTCAGAAGACAGGCTCATGGCCTGCTCTACCAGATAAACCGTGCATGTACGCAGCTTTCCAACAGGTGATTTGAAGGCATTTCATCCGTTTTCTAAATATATCCCAAGAAAAAGCAAAATTCTATCATCCCTTTTTGTTTGAAGGATGAGGATTTCTTTCTAGGACTTGGGGAGGTTGTGGAGAATTTGATTCCTAAGCTCTTCAAGATGAACATGCCTGAAAGTGACTTATCCACTGGAAGCTAACTCAAAACCAACCAGACACGTGATTTTCTTCACCTTATAACTTGACGGGCACACCCCTGTCCTGTGGTGGAGACCACGCAGGTGACACTGAGCCCTGTGGGCGGTCAATGCTGTTTAGAGAAGCGTGATGCCAGGTGTTCACCTGTGTCATGTACGACAGGCAGGAGGCTCAGGCCTCTTTTGTTTGGTCAGTTGACAGGCGATGCAGACGTTCCAGTAAGTTCCTTCAGCATTCATGTAAGGTCACGCGAGAGATGCTTCTTTCAGGCAACACAATAACCACCTTCTTTCCCCTCCAACAGAAATCGTTCCTCGAGATCTAAGGATGAAGGACAAGTTTTTAAAGCATCTCACAGGTAGGTTTCCTCCCCACCCCTCCTGTGCCCGTCCTGGTACCCAGGAGCCTCACACCCCTCTCCTTCCCTCCCAGGTCCTCTCTACTTCAGCCCCAAGTGCAGCAAACACTTCCACAGGCTTTACCACAACACCAGAGACTGCACCGTCCCGGCATGTGAGTGACAGCCGAGCTGCTGGGGCAGCAGGGGGTGGGAGTAGGGGGGTTCCCACGCCCTCCCAGGTTGGCCTGCCTCCTAATACTGTTCCCTCGGCGGTGGAGTTAGGGGCCAGGGTGACCCCCCACTGGAGGTCACTGCCCTGGGCAGCAGTCAGGGCCAAACTTGAAACTGGTGACATTCTCTGCCATTCACCAAGGCTTGGAGTGGGTGTCGCTCCTTCTGCTCACGGATTCCCATCTACGCAGCTGCGCCAAACAAACGTCAGGAGTAAGTCACTAAAGTGCCTACTGTGCACTGGGCGAGAAGAGGTGATGGGCAGTGATACCCTCGTCACCCAGGAGTAAACTGCTGTTTCAAAACTCTGCTCTTCCGATGGCTTCGTCACTAACTCAGAAACGCAGGCCTGCCCTTCCCGGTGCCGAGCTGCCGTGCGTGCTGGTATCTGTTCAGGACAGCACGCACTTCATTTCCTCACAGCAGCTCCTGTGCTGTCCACAAAACAGTCACTATTAGGTAGAATGACATCTACTGGAGCCCTGAGCCCTTTTCTTTTGAGGGAGTACAGCTTTCATCGGCTGGGGGAAGCGGGGCGGGAGTTCGCAGATACCCGGCATCTTACCAGCTGCTTTCAGGGTGACCAGGGGCAGAGGAGACCGGCCTGTCCTGCCTTAAAAAACAAGCACTTGACAGGAAGTGGGTTTTTCCAGCTCAGGCAGCAGTTACCCGGAATAACAACAGGTGTCATTTAGGAGCTCCTTGTTCAGGCACATTCACAAAACCCCCAGGAAGGCTGAGCACCCCAGGCTCCTGCAGCTGACGGGTGACCCCAAGGCAAACAGCACACCTCACACCCCTGCCATATGGGCCTGGTACACATCACCCCTGCGTTTCCTTCCTCTGAGACAGTCACCTGCTGTCTGAGAATTATTAACCTGCGGCCTGAGCCAGAGGCCCTCCCTTTATTGTTTGTGTGCCTATGTTTATGTTAAAGGCTGCCTGCCTCACAGTAACAGGACCAAAGACCCACATTTCAAAGTGGCCTTTGGGCCATGATTTCTATCCTTCCAATTGCGGATGAGGAAAGAGGCCACACACTCACTGCAGACCCTTCTCTGGGCACCACCGCAGCCACCACGGCTCCTAGTCCCCCACAGGCAGAGGCCCGACAGTCAGACCCAACCACGCTCTCCTGGGTGTCGGAGGTGGGAGGCCACACACCTGTGCACTGCATAAGGGTCCCTACCTGGGTCCACTCTCAGCCAAGGCCTGCAGCTGGACCACATCCCGCTGCTCTGGGCACTTGGGAGGTTGCGCTAAGGGACCCGAGGCCTCTGTTTGGTGTGTCCTGGTCCCAGAGGAGCTCCCGCAATAGGAGGGCGTCAGGTCCTACCCAGACCAGGGCAGTCTGCGCCTCAGTAAGGTCCGGGGTGGACACGCAGGTTGGAGGACCTGTGGACAGAGTGGAAACGCATGCACAGGTGATGCTAGAACTGCCCGTAAAAACTACTGCAGGTGGGAGACCGCAGGAACCGAGGGCCCAGCCTCCACTGAGACCATCCTGTCCTCTGAACCCAGATACCTCCTCCTCTGGCTTCTCAGGGCACCTTCGAGTTACCTGCTGGTGTGACGCGTTGGCCTTGATTCATTCCTTCGGGTTTCCAGTTAGGAGTAGACTCTCCCACTTCTAGTGGGACTCTGTGGCTTGAGCAGCCAGCTGTCTTTATAAACCGAGGCAGCTTTGCAGCCCCTGTGCAGGGTCCGGCTGGCTGCTGGGGCAGCAGGGATCACAGGGCAGTGGGAGGGAGCAGGACTGCAGTCTGCACTGGATTCGCTGACAGCTGCACTCCACCTGGGTCTTCATGCTCTGCTACCTCATGTGACACACTTTCTCTAGAATTTCATGCAGGAGGCTCTGTGCTGTGAAGTCGAAGGGACTCAGTCTGCACAGGATCTACACGTTATCAGCACAGGAAGCCATCTGCTAGGGAGTGAAACTGGTTATTCCATGAGTCCCAGCACAGCCTCCTGGTTACACCACCTCACCTCTGCCACCGGACGCTAAGTTATTACATCACCAGCTTAGGGCCCATGGCTGCAGGTGGCGGGGTCCATTGCTCCCAGGGAACTCAGGAGACTTAAGGGAGTTAAATGGCCTTAGCAGTTGTGTGGTTGTTGTAAATGCCATTCACTGGAGCTGCCTGGGGACTGATGGGTCCGGGGTTTCTCTCCACTCAGACTACAAGAGGTGTGCCCGGCTGCTGACCCGGCTGGCTGTGAGCCCCGTGTGCATGGACGGATGAGGTGAGCTCCACAATCAGCTAGGGACTGGAAACAATTCATGGGGCTTCAGTAACACTCACTTTTTTGCCAGGGTAGCCTTACTTTAAGTTGACATAAAGAATATCAGTAAAAGGTGCCCGTCCTGGTCTACACGTTGCCAGGCCGCCCATCAAGTACTCATGTGATGACATGGTTGGCGCACAGTATGTTTATGTGAAGCTATTTCAGCACACGAGTCAGTGTGCACAGTAGGGTGCACATCTGAAGTCACACCTGCTCACTCCTTCACTCAGCACTCACTCACACCGGGCACAGGACCTGGAATACCTCCAAAGAAACTACCTGGCCCAGGAACACTGGTTTGTCATCATTCCTAAAACGATGCCATGCCGACGGCTCAGGACCACGTGGAGATGAAGTGCTGCTTCTTGGTGGCCTTGCAGACACTCACACTGAGGTCCGGGCCGCTCAGTCTTGCCCAGGATGCCCTATGAGCTCCGAGTACCTGACAGTGATGGCAGGACCAGACGTTCACCCGTGCTCTCAGCAGTCCTCACGCCTTCAGCTGGGCACGTGTGCAATCACCCATAGCTGAGTTAGCTCCCACTTGGGGGACAGAGAACCATGTGTGCACAGGTTCCTCGTGTTTACAGACGTCATGTTCTATGACTTAGCGCATGGGTCTTCTGGGGCTGGTAGCGAGAGTGACAGCCCCATGTTTGTTTCAGCAGCGAGCGGACCACAAGGGAAACCACGAGAAGTGCCTTGGAGACCAACAGGGACACAGAACCTACTACCTTCACACACACGCCCCCCGAACAAGAGAGTTATTTTTGCAGATTCCCGTGATTCCTTCAGTTTCGTATGTTGACACTGTTTGCGGGCACCTGACAGCGAACCCGCCTTTCCTTTAGGAAGTGAGCACGCGCTTGCCGGTCACACCACGCAAGGACGGAAGGCACCTCACTCTCCTGATTGGGTGAAATCACAGAGTATTTCTTTAGATTTCAAATATAGATTTGAAACTATATTTTCATATAGCATATGGTATGATTTAATATTTTTGTTACTTTTACAATTAAATTCCCAGATATTATTTGGAATTGCATGAAAACAATTTTTAAAAAGATGCCTTCAGCCATGCTTTGGAGACAGTGACGTGTAATCGTGTGCACAGTGAGGTCAATTCACCTGCCCTTGGTGTGATAAATGTGAGATAGGATCTGCCTACTGTGCAATCTGTACATACTGTAAATAAGGCAAGTAATAAAGTGTTTGTTAAATAACGTCTTGAAAGTGACTTTTACTTTCTAACACATCCATCGCTGGGAATGCACGCTGCACAACTCGATGAAGACAATACTGGCAGCATGCCAGAGACATGAAAGGTATAAACAAGCAAAACGGAAGGCTGTGCATTTTTGTAATCCAGTTATCATAGTTACAGTGAACGTTTCAATGTCTGCACCTGTAGTTCCCATGTGAGTAAGCATGGAGCACCGCCCTATAGGAACCTTGACTGCCAAGCAGCTCCAGGTTTTCATAGGCACAAATCTGACTGGATCCAATTTAAAAAGACAAGTGAACTCAGCGGAGTTTCTCTTCACGAACCCCGGTCTAGGGACAACCGTGCGGAGAGGCCTGGGGTTTGAGGACCGCACCTGAATTCGACGTTAAACCTTAAAAACAAATGATAGGCATTCATTGTGAACATCGAGGAACAGGAGAGGGTAAGAAAGCTCTGCTTCGGCTTCGGAAGCGATTCCTGGAAGATAGGGCGGGCACATTGTTTGAAGTGCTCATTTAACCTTTTGCACTCGGATGTCGAGTGTGACTCGACACAGTTAGCATCAGTAGCAGCTCGAGAAAAAAGCGAGTGCAAAGGGTTAATCCTCTGTTCTCACTGGTTAATTACAGAACTTCTCCAGTCTTCACTCTTTAGGGATCTTATCAAACTCTCAGTCTACCCTCTCAAGGGCCTGGATGGCCTAGGAAGCGCTTTCATGGTGACTCGAGGAATCCCACCGTCTCCTGCCCTGGCCTCCCGTCTCCCTGCCTCCCGTCTCCCTGGTGCATGGGTGGGACAACCCACCTGCTCATCCTCCAGGCACAAGGGGGTTCAGGACGAAGCACCCCGGCCTGGGACCCTCAGGACGCTGCCGACAGAAGGCCCCCAACACCCAGGAGAAGCAGGCAGCCTTCCTCTGACTATTACTCCTCCAGGAAGTGACCCCCGACTCTGGCTGGGGACCGCCCTGTGACGGAGAGAGCTAGGAGTGGGGTGAACAAAGTGAACTGCCGCCCGTGGAACCGTGACAGCCACTCGTAAGGGTCGGGCGAGGACACTGGGGTTGCAGGGGCCTCGAACTTCCTCCATCAACAGACATAACTGTCATCTCCATCCCTGTCCTTCCTAACACGGCAGGTAACTGTGTCTAGAGCATCACAGACCATTTGGAAGGGAAAATCAGAGCATCTGTTCCAAGTCTTCACTTGTCAATAAAAAAGCAGGCACACAGCAGACTTACATCTTAGTTGTATTTTTATAACTTCCCCAGTTTATTTTGAAGTCTTCTCTAACATGTAGCCATATGAATTTTAGATTAGTTATCTGAAAGAACATAGAAATTACCTATAAATTAAGCACTGAAGAATACGTATCACCACATCAATATTTAAGCATGCCAACATAAAATTTTTCCAACTCTTACCAACCACAGATAAAGCAGCTAACAAGTGTCCTTTCTGGATATAACTGGCTCAAATGGGACAAATAAGCTGACTCCTTTATGCTACAAGCTAGACAGAAACTAGGAAGGATGGTTATTCCATGAGCCTTACTTTCCTACAAACACACGTTGTGAATGGACACACTCCTCGGCTGTGAGCCCCGCGGGAGGGCCCTACTGCCCGGGGCAGGGAGTGCCGGGGACAGGGCGCTCCTTCTCATGTCGTCCGGACTCGGGGAAGAGGGAGGGCAGGTGACTTACAAGGCTCACATGCTGACAGGGATGAGGCTGTTCTACGATTTCCTCTGTGACGGGAGCCAAGCGGGAGGCCCCACTGGCGTAAGAACACTTCACGTGCCCCATAAACTGTCTGAGTCAAAGGTATTTATTCTTTTGCCACACAGAACCACTGATTTCCATCTACAATTATTTTTGAAGTAAGAAACAGCAAGTGGACGGAAGTACCAGCACTGGCCTTGAGCTACGGACGTGACCCTGGGCTGGGACGTGGGGCCGGGCACCAGCGGGCTCGGACGGACGCACTAGTGGGCCTTCTCCAGGAAGGCCCTGCAGCACCTCAGACACTGCTGGTACACGGTCTCAAAGTCGGACTCATTCCCCTAGGAGGAAAGGAAAAAGAACTAAGCCTGTGGAACAAAAATGCCCAAGAACCTCAGCACGTCACTCCTTGTGGCTGGACACAGAGTGGGTGGTCCTCACACTGGCCCGTGTGGGCATGGCCCGTACTCACGTAATAGGGGTCTTCAATAATGAGCTGTTTCTGAGGATCGTAGCTCCCAAGTAGTTCAATTTTAGCTCTGCTGTTATTGACTTGATGACTTTTCCGAGTCAAATCTCTGTAAGATTGAAACAGTAACTTAATTTTCCGACCAGTGGTCTCAGGGTAAACAGGGACGTGCCAGGGTTTTATGGAACACCCAGCAGCGGTAGCCGGATCTGCACAGTTCGTCAGGCACGGGACCGCCGACCTCAGGCAGCCGTTTGTCAGCTGCACAGCAGCACTGTCTCCGACCTTTTACACCAAACATGCATCCGCAAGTCAGAGCACAGCCCTGGATTCCCGTGAAATCCATCAGACACCTGGCTCAGGGATTAAACAGAGACATCCGTGGATCTCAAAAGGCCATGGGAACTAGCCCCGAGGGCTGTCAGCCTCCAAGGTGCTGGGTCCCTGTCAGCCTCACTGCTCACTCCGGGGCCTCAGCTGCACCTGAGCTGGGACAGACACTCGGCACCCTCTCCTCAGCCCTCACCTGCTGCAGGAGGAAAAGCGACTTCGCTGAGCTACGTGGCAACACATCTTGCCGGAGCACGGTGCTGCCATGGGGTGTGTTAGTGTCTTAACAGACCATCTCCCTAAAGCGACCTGGGCTCATGTGAGGCACATGGCAGGACTCTGCTTTCCCAGAGCTGAGGACCCACCCACCGAATCTGTGAACCTGGGCCAAGTCCTTCAGCGCCCTGTGCACGGAGCCCCGCTAAGATGGGGCAACCATGCACACCTACCGGTTGCGGCTTTGGCACCCAGACCTGACAACACATTACATCAGGGTCAGCCATTTTCATCAACACCACACGGCGTCAGGTGGTTGTTTTTTTAAACCAATTAAGGCAATCAACAATTTAAATAGAGTAAGATGTTTTCTGTCAGCCTCATTTTTTTTTTTTGCACGGGACGAGGGGGGGCGGAGTCAGATGAGAAACACAATAAAACACCACACTGTCCAGGATCATTGCAGGCACAGCAAAGCCACTCCCCGCGAGATGGCACCACATCGCTGGGAGAAACTGCTCCACACGCCAGCTGCTCTCCGAGCTATAGGTGCTAACTCAACTGTCCCCCATCTGAGCGGTGTCTCTTTGTAAATATACCCATAAGACAATTCTAAATTACTCTCTGAATTTCTTACTATTCTAAATAAATTAATTCTTTACACTGTGGCCATCACTATCTAATAAAAAATTTAAGATAATATAAAAGTCACTTGGACAGCAAACTACTTGGCCTGTCACTGGAATGGGGGTTGAACAGAAATAGCCTTCAAAAGGTGATTACCTCAGATTGCTCTCATCCATACACAGCATATAATCGAATGTGACAAAGTCTTCTTTAGTAACCTGAAATTACATAAGAAGTCAAAAACATAGTATTTATATTTATACCAATCAAGCCTAGAGAATACAGAGCAGTAAAAAAATTTGCTATATTAGAATCTATTACTCAAAAATTAAATTTAGGGTAATTTTAAATGAAAATAGAGTTAACCTATTTCCTAAAATTGTATTGCAAAAAAAATCCTATATAATAAAAGGCTAATATGCAAACTATCTCCTTGGGAGTTTGACCACCCGCTATGATGTGTGCTGACCACCAGGGGGCGGTGCAGAACGAAGGAAGGCCCCAACCAGCAGCCGGCAGCAGGTCCCAATCAGCCCTGATCACCAGCCAGGCCTAGGGACCCTACCCATGCACTAATTTTGTGCACCGGGCCTCTAGTTATATTAAAATGTTCCTGAATAAATATAAAGTAGTAGAATATGTAGACCAAGAGTTTATACTTCATCTTCAATTTCTTAGTAACAATGCAGAATTCAGTTAACAAATCAAAATGTCATACACACACAAATGAAAATGAAAACACAATGACCCAAAATCTATGGGACACAGTGAAAGCAGTCCTAAGAGGGAAATTCATAGTATTACTGGCCTACCTCAGGAAATAATAAAAATCTCAAATAAACAACCTAAAGGAACTAGAAAAAGAGCAAACAAAGTCCAAAGATCAAAGAAGAAATAAAAGTAGAGACCAAAAAATAATAGAAATAAAACCAAGAGCTGGTTCTTTGAAAAGATAATCAAGATTGACAAACCTTTATTCAGACTCATGCAAGATTAAAAGAGAGAGGACCCAAATAAATACAATCAGAAAGGAAAGGGGAGAAGCAGCAACTTACACCAAAGAAATACAAAGAATTTTAAGAAAATATTACGAACAACTATATGTCAACAAATTGGACAATCTGGAAGAAATGGATAAATTCCTAGAAACATACAATTTTCTAAGACTCAGTCAGGAAAAAAAGAGAAAATCTAAACAGATTACTAGTAACAAAAGCAAAGTAATCAAAAGCTCCCAACAAACAAAAGTCCAAGACCAAATGGCTTCAAATCACCTATTCTTCTCAAATTATTCCAAACATTTCAAGAGCAGAGAAGGCTCTAAAAACTCACTCACAAGGTCAGCCTTACCCTGATTCCAAAACCAGACAGAAACATTTCTAAAAAAGAAAAATACAAGCCAATATCCTCAATGAACATAGACAAAAAAATCCTCAACAAAATATTTGCAAACTGAATTCAGCAATACATTAAAAAGATCATGCCCCATGATCAAGTGGGATTTATTCCAGAGATGCAAGGTTGATGCAATATTCACAAATCAATAAACGTGATACATCATAAACAAAATGGAAGATAATAATCACAGTCATATCAACAGATGCAGAAAAACTATTGAGAAAATCTAGCACCCATTTATGATAAAAACACTCAGCAAAGTGGGAATAGAGGGAACATACCTCAACATAAGGAAGGCCATATATGACAAACCCACAACTAACATCAATTCAACAGGGAAAAAGTAAAAAGCGTTCCCCTTAGGATTAGGAACAAAACAAGGATGTTCACTTTCACGACTCATACAACATAGTACTGGAAGTCCTAGCATAGCGATCAGACAAAAAGTAGAAATAAAAGGCATCCAAATTGGAAAGGAGGAAGTAAAACTGTCATTATTGGCAGATGACACGATACTTTATATATATAGAACCCTAAAGATTAACTGATAAATGAATTCAGTAAAGTAGCAGGATAAAAAATTAACATTCAGAAATTAGCTGCATTTTTACACATCAATATCAAACTACTTGAAAGACAAACTAAGAAAACAATCACATTTACAACTTCATTTTATATACACTGAATGGCCAGATTATTATGATGTCTGAATGCATAATAATCTGGCCACTCAGTGTATATCCTATATAATAAAAGGCTAATATGCAAATTGTCCCCTCCATCAGGAGTTTGACCAGCAGGCAGGCAGGCCGGCCAACCGCCCATGTCCCCTCCCCCTGGCCAGGCTGGCTGGACCCCACCCATGCACAAATTCATGCACCGGGCCTCTAATATATGTATATATATGTACACACACACACACACACACACACACACACACACACACTGAGTGGCCAGATTATTATGCATTCAGAGATCATAATAATCTGGCCACTCAGTGTATATATGAATTTAACCACGGAGGTAAAAGACCTGTACTTGGAAAATGAAAAAACATTGCTGAAGAAGACAGAATAATACACCATGTTCATGGATTGGAAGAATTAACATTGTTAACATGTGTATGTTACCCAAAGCAATCTAGAGTCAACCCCTATCAAAATACCAATAGCATTTTTAACAGAACTAGAACAAATAATCCTAAAATTAATATGGAACACAAAAGACCCCGAATAGCCACAGCAATCTTGAGAAAGAACAAAGTTGGAGGCATTACACCACCTGATTTCAAACTATCTACAAGGCCATAGTAATGGAAATAGCATGGTACAGACATAAAAACAGACATAGATCAATGGAACAGAATTGAGAGCCCAGAAATAAACCCATGCCTATAAGGTTAGCTAACATTTGACAAAGAAGACAGGAACATGCAATGGGGTAAAGACAGACTAGTCAATAAATGGTGCTGGGAAAACGAGACACACACATGCACAACAATGAAAACAGACCACCTTCTTACAGCAGGTACAAGAATAAACTCAAAATGGACTGGACTAAATGTTTTCACTGTAAAATAGTTAAAACCACAAAATCCTAGAAGAAAACAGGCAGTGAACTCTCTGACATGGGTCTTAGCAGTATGTCTCCCAGGGAAAAGACAACAAAAGGCAAAGTAAACACATGGGACTACATCGAATTAAAAAGCTTTTGTACCACAAAGGAAACCACCAACAAAACAAAAAAGCAACCTACTGAATGAGAAGATATTTGTAAATGATCTATCCAATGAGAGGTTAATATCCAAATTACAGAATGAACTCATACAGCTCAACATCAATAAAACAAACAATCCCATAAAAAAATCCCACGTCTGGGTGTGTATCCAACCTGGACACACTGTGATTCTGGGTGTGTGTCCAAGAGAACCGCACACTGGTGTTCCCTGGAACACACGCACAAACACCCACAGCGCAGAGCGTCACACTGAAACCACCCGTGTCCAGCAAGAGCCGGATGTGAGCTGCGCACAGCTGTCAGGTGCCAGGGCCCAGCGTGACCACGAGGCCTGCCACAGGGCCGCCTGCCACAGGGCCGCAGTGGGGTCAGGGCAGGACCCACTTTCCGCGGTGACTTCTGGAGGAGGGGGAGCAGCGAGGCTGTCATGCTGTAGAAACGCACTGACTCTGGTGCTCATGTCAGAGAAGTTTACTGAAAAGAGGAAAGAATGTCCAGTAAAGTAAACATCTCCACAGCACGAACCGGATGCGAGGCTTGGCTTGCTCAGGAGCACTGCCTGCGACCATTACAAAGAAAAACCACCTACAAGCATTCTCTTTATTAAACCCAGTGGAAGGTACCGGGGAAATGAACCTTTTAAGCAGCAGAAAACAATAGTTCTCACACAAATGGTGACAATGACTGAAGAGAAAACCTATAAACATTAGCGAGATCCTAAAATTAAAGAACTGATGTGACACTGACTTATAAAACATATTTACTAGTACTAGTTTTTAAACTAGCAGAAAAGTTTTAAAAATTTGAGGAAAAAAATTTTAAAAACAAGAAAAGAAAAAGGCAAAAACAGGGTAGGTGGGAATACTACTTCTCAAACTGGTAACTGCTGGTATTTTAAAAAAATAAAATTTCTAGCCGAAACTGGTTTGGCTCAGTGGATAGAGCGTTGGCCTGCAGACTGAAAGGTCCCGGGTTCGATTCCGGTCAAGGGCATGTACCTTGGTTGCGGGCACAACCCCAGTAGGGGGTGTGCAGAAGGCAGCTGATCGATGTTTCTCTCTCATCGATGTTTCTAACTCTCTATCCCTCTCCCTTCTTCTCTGTAAAAAATCAATAAAATATTTTTTTTTTTAAAAAAAGCTTTCAGTCTTTCATCATTGAGTATGATGTTAGCTGTGGCACACACATTAAAAAAATAAAATAAAATAAAATTTCTAGCTTTGATTTCTTAAAAACCAAAATACCTTATATATTTAAAATGCTTTTTTGTACCCACTGTTAGTATATAACAATGTATGAAAAACCATCAGATTTCAGTGAAAAATAGAAAATATGAAAATATGATTGCTCATAATTCTGAAGAACTCCTCAATATATGTCTATATTCTTTAAAAAATATAAAAGAGAGACTGGCAAAGCGTGCGAAAGCCTGACCAGATTAGATGGGCAAATGAGAAAATTCATTCCTCTGTCCAATGAAAATTCCTTTTAAGGAAGAGTCAGGTCCTTAAGACAGGTAATTTAAATAGTGAACTGCTAATACACAGAGTCAAATGACACAGCCAGAAACTGAAGTTCACAGATCTGCCTAAACCTCTCTAAGCCAAAAATAATGTCTGACTAATTTCTGAGGCTTTTAAAAAAAAATAAATACATATTTTATTGATTTTTTACAGGGAGGAAGGGAGAGGGATAGAGAGTTAGAAACATCGATGAGAGAGAAACATCGATCAGCTGTGAGGGAGGCATCATTGATGTTTTAGAAGTGTTTCTAAGACAATTCTGTTTTGTGAATTTTCTAGCTCACAACCTTAATTTTTTTTTTATTAAAACAAAGCGATGATGAAATCCCAGCTCTCCATTTGAAGCTGGGTAACTTTAGATAAGTCGTTTACTTTCTCTCCAGAACTCAGTTTCTTGATCTGCAAAATGGGTTTACCAACTACTCCCTTCCCTAAAGGGCAATGAAGAGGATAAAAATTGTGATGATAAATTAAAACTACAGTTCGGTGTGGCAAAGCAATTTGAAAAGCTTTCCAAGATTTAGTATAACAAGAATTAAAGTTCTGATTCAAGCACTAATACTAATTCATAGTTCTTGCATTGCCATCCATACTTATTGAAATGTAACATATTTGACGACTGATTTTCAAAGCATTCAGCTCCTCGCCCTGAAGACCTCAAAGCCCATCTCGGGACAGGGCCTCCTGTCCCCGGATGCTAACCTGCAGTCCTGTTAGGCCTGCGGAGCCTGACATTCCCTTAGGTTGGACACAAAAGGAAGGTAGAAGATTTTAGCCAGATTTTTTAAAAATCCACTGAATCTCCATAAAATAATCACAGTTCCTGCTGAGTAAGATGTGAGACATTCTGAAGGACCAAGGGAACCAACCTCTCTAGGAGCTCCCCCCGTGGTACGTGAGCCTAGGACCCTGCAGGCCAGTAAGGTGTCCACCAATCCCAGGGGCGATTACATCAGTTAAATGGGTGACATGGCATCACGTCAAGTGAGCAGCGGTCACCTGCCTCCCTGGAGGGCGCAGACACAGCGTCCCATCCTCATCACCACAGGTTCTACTGGGCAGCGCTCGGAACCTAAACCCAGAAGATCCCGTGCTGGAGTGCGGGCTGTGCACCCACGTCAGCGCGGCCTGAGGCTTCTAAGGTGCCTCTCAGATGAAAGTGCCCGTGCCCAGAGCGAAGGACTGCACCCCAGCAGCACCCCTGTGAAGGGAGCAAGTGTCACCGAGGCCCGTGTTCAGAGGAGGGGACCGCAGCTCCCGCCCAGGGCTCTCCTCTGGACAAATCAGTCACTAATTTTGTTTCCCTAAGTAAATTCCAAGACCCCAAAAGTCTGTGGAACCAGAAGTGAAATGGAATGGGTGTACTGTCGCAATTAAATAGACCGTGAATAAACACACCCATCAACAGGAAGTCTGGTTAAGCTCTCACAGCCTCCGAAGCTACGGGTCTCTGCGTGATAGACATTGAAGTTAATTTAAGGGAGATCTCTTCTACCTGTCTTGCTCTGTGGGCTGTGTCGATGCCATGATTTCTTAGGCAGCTCACAGCTCTTGGATCTGGTGCCCGGCCCACGTTCCAGGCAGAAACAGCACTGCTGTCAATGACCCACTGTAACACAAAACACACGCGTGCACTTTCAGGTTCAGGTACGGTACCTGCCGGGCAACGTGATTCATGGGGACACCATGCTTCTTCATGCAATTCTGCCCTCGATAATCAGGAGGGTTTCCTACTTCGTACGTGGAGGTCGCTGCACTGTCTATCCTCCACTGCAGGAGAAAAAAAAATTTTTTTCGCAATTTCCTGCCCGAAGGCATTCAGGTCGGCCTAAGACAGTGAACAGCTCTTACCTTATCTGAAACGTTTTGATCAGTTACAAGTTTTCTGAAAACTGCCTCAGCAATGGGTGATCGACAGATGTTACCTTAAAAAAACAGGGGAGAGCAGAAGTGAGGGTCTGGTTTGAGGGAGGACAGGTGCTGACTGCCAGCACAGGGTGGCCAGTGGGCCTCGTCACACCTGCCCAGGCGCGCCTTCCCGGGAGAGCATCTGCTTGGAGGCCATCGCCCTGCCCGTGGAGGCAGGACCTGTGAGCACCAGCTGGCCAAGCCCAAGTTCAAGGGTCTGGCACCCACGGTTCAAGCACTCAAAGCACCAATGACAAAGACATCAGAAAGACGGCCATAACCAAAATCAGTTTTCCAGGTTGCTATCAATGACCCCGAAGTGGGTCATGAAATCAACTCAGTGGGTAGTAAGCAACTAATGTTAAAATGAAATACAACAGTTAAAGCATTTTCAAGTATATTGCACATAACAAGGATTACTACTATTTCATAAAAGACACACCGATGTGCTAGGCATGAGGAGTCAGCACCAACTTTCACTGCATCCTGTGGGTGAAGTCCTTGCTGGAGGGCTGGACCTAGAAGTCGGCCTGAGCCACAGGCACCACTTCTAGGCACCACTCAGACCTCCAGGCCACCCTCACTCAGACCAGCTGTCTACAGGTGTGGGAGTCCCACAGGTTAAATAACCCTTTAAAAGGACTTATTAGCATTCCGGAAAATGCTATACTTATAACTGCATTTTTATTTTAATAACAAGTTAAAAGCAGAACCAGCCAAAGTTAAGGAGCATACAGCAGATCCTGGGGGGTTCCCAGCAGAAAGCTTTCTGCCTCAGGGACACATCGCCCCGTCATCAGCGTGAGCCCAGGGTGCTAACCAGGCTCCGATGCAGAGGGTGCGCTGGGTTCTCGTTAAGGAGGCAGGACTGCCGGGTTATCAGCCTGTGGCTGGATCCAGAGCCCCAGGGCTGAGTTATCTCCTTTTGTCCCCCACACGCTTCCTGAGAACAAGACACTCCTCCCAGGAGCCAGGACAAAGCCATCCCTTTCTCAGTCACAGGGGAAAAAGATAAGGGACAAAATCTTCTCTCAAATTACCTCTACCATGTGCCAAGCAATGTATTTACAGAGATACAGTTAGCTACAATAAAACAGGAAAATCAGTGCTGGTGATGGGAGCACAGGAAAGAATTCTTAAAAAGAATAAACAACCTAAGAAGAAAACTGGTTATCAGAAAACAGGGAAGATTAGAGCGGATCTTTAAAGACCGAAGAGGACCTTAATGGGCACCATCTTGAAAGGGCACTTGAGTCAGGGCGACTGGATGAACGGGCTTTTTTCCACACTTTTCCCCCAGATGGCTACTTTTACAGCAAGAAGGTATCTGTATAAGTGTAGGTAAGAAAAAAATTTACCACTGTAAAGATTAGACGTTCAAGTTCTACCTAAGAGAGCAACAGATAAGAGATGCTTGCTTATAACTCGCCCTCAACTTCAAAAGTTGACACATCATTTAAGTGAGAGCTTGTCAGGAAAACACAGCACTCCAGGTTCCACCTTCGGAAAAGTTGCGAAACTTATGTCATTTTCAGATTCCTCTAGAAAAAAAATTTCAATCTATAAAGTCTCAAGTTTGCTTTTTCCAAATTAGAAGCATAATATGTACTTATTCAATACCTTCATTTCAAGGTAAGAGACTCAAAAATTCTCCAAGGGCAGGCGCTGCATCTGTCCCACCCAGGGAGGCCCCAACACCCAGCACAGTGTGTGGCACACACATTGAGTTGTCAGAAAAAGTCCTCTGACACCACGAATATGGTATCACCTGCAACCGTGCCGGCTGTGGCACAGCTATCTTACAAAAACATAAAAACACTTAATAATCTTGCCAAACGAAGGAGTTCAATTCAGTGAAAAGCATGTGACACTCTTTACTTTAGTCTGAAAAAGGTCCCAGTAGAGGCTCTGAAGGAAGGAGATCTGTACACTTTAGAAACAGCGCCCAATGTCCTGGGCACAGTCCCAGGGGAGATGGGGTTCATCGTCCCACATCCCCTTGGGGCTAGGTCCGTCCTCCCTCCCTGCAGGCTGGTCCCTCTTGCGGCCCCGCCCTGCTGTCTAATCTCAGCACAACAGCTGCTCACCATCCTCCGAGGGAGGCTTCTCCAGTCCTCCTCAGGCCTGGAGCCGGGGACCAAAAACCACCACCTTTGTGTACAGCCCACGGAGCGAAATATAATTTCCACATTTTAAAATAGATTCTAAAAACCTTCAAAAGTAGAGGAACCTCTTGTGACATGAGAAAATGGTATGGAATTCAAATCCCAGTGTCTTTAAGTAAAGCAGCTGGAACCCCCATGCTGGACCCTTTATGTGCGAGGGAGGGCCTGCAAAGCACAAAAGACAGTTCGCAGACTCCTGGCCCCAAGCCCTCGATGCACACCGGGCAGTAACTCCCCTCTCCGCACCGAGAAGGTGCTCGTTGGCATCCACGGGGGCGGCGAGAAACGTCACCCCACCACCTCCCACGCGCAGGTACAGAGGAGGGTGCTTTCGCAGAGAGCTGGGGAATTACGTCTCCCCAGTTTGGCTTTTACAACAAAAACTCCAAACCCGTGCAGTGCCTCTGCCTTCAGCTCAGACTCACTCATAGGCCTGGGCCGTGGACATCACCACCTATAGCCGCGCTGTGCTGGGTCTGGGGCAGCAGGAGGCCCCCCACCCCCGCAGCGTCAGGGCTCCCTGCGAGGGCTGACAGGGGTTCCGGCAGGAGCCACGGGGAGGGCCAGGCTCGGAGACAGGACAGGCGAGGGGAGGCGAGGGGACCCGCCGTGCAGACAGACCGGGCCGCGGCGCAGCGCTGCGCGGAGGGGAAGTGGGGCGCCCGGCCCACCCTCGGGACCCGCGTCCTCGCCCAGCGCGCAGCCCCCAGCGCACGGGGCCCACCCAACCCCCAGGGCAGTGGGACCGGGGCTAGAACCGCACGTCTCACCCAGACACACGAAGAGCACCGACTTCGGTGCCTGCTCAGCCATCTTCGCGCGCAAACACGGAGGCGCCCACAGACCGCGTAGGAACTGTACAGGCGCAGCGCATGCGCACTCTGAGCGGACCGCCCCGTGCGCCTGCGCCGTTCGACTTTAGAGCCTCCTGGGGCGAGCCTGCGGAACTCGCGCCTGCGCAGTCTGGCGTAAACTACGCGGCGGGAGGCGGGGCCGAGAGGCCTCAGGGGAGGGACTGAGAGGGGGCGGTACTATATTCTGAAGGGCGGGGCCTCGGGGCGGGGCGTAGGGGCGGTACTATATTCTGGTGGGCGGGGCCTCGGGCGGGGCGTAGGGGCGGTGCTATAGCCTGGTGGGCGGGGTCTAGGGGAGGAGCGGAGGAGAGGGCGGGGCTGAAACCTGAGGGAGGGGCGGGACCGAGGGGGAGGCGGGGTCGTGAGTCACCTGGACGGCGCGGGGTGAGGCGGGCTTAGGTCAGGGTTCTGCAGAGGGATCACCTAAGGGTGGGGCGGGCGCCCGCCCGGACCCCGGGCACTAGGTGGGGCTGGGGATGGGCTACAGAGCCTTACAGGAGGGGCGGGGACCTGAGCGGCTCAGGTGAACGTCCCCCCTTACCTGGGCCTCGCGGGCGGAACCTGAGGCTCGCGATCTGGGGTGAGCGGGGTCCCCACGCGACCAGGGGCCCCTCTGGGACCCGAGACCCCACTCCACCCCCAGTGCCCCGGTCGGAACCCCGCGCACAACCGTCCGCTCCGGGACAGGGACCGTCAGCCAAGCCGCCTCGGTTCTAAAAGGTGGGGTGCCCTAGAGGCCATCTCGGGACAGAGTCGGGCACAGCCTTTCCCTGGCAGCCACCTGGGCAGAGCTGTCCCAGCCCCGCGCTACCTGTCCCAGGTGTGCACCGCGGGCCCGCCCTGCGCCGGGAGGCGGGGCCGGAGGAGCGCGCCTTCCTCTTCCTGGCTGGGCGTCCGCGCTCGAGGGGCCCCGGAGCGGACCAGGCTCGGGTCACAAGTGAGTACGCAGTCGGCCGCGCCAAGCCAGGCCCGGAGTCGGGACGACTCCTTCCCCTTTGCTGGAGCGGGAACTGGCTCAAGAGAGACGGTGTCAGGGGTTCTCGCTGTTGCGCATCTATTGACGCGGAGATCCTCTGCGCACCGTCAGAAGTTGGGGTGACGCTGAGGTCCCCTGCGCTCCGACAGGAGTTAGGGGTGACATCAGGACTCTGCCCCACAGCGGTTTGGACTCAGGGCTACTCCCAGTCTTTACAATTCACAGAAAAGTTCTTCCGAAGTTTTTAATTTTAACGATTGCAATTTGTTATTTGTAAATATCTAGTATTTAAAAGGCCATGGATTTGCATCATTTTCCTTCCATTTTGTTTGAATAGGTGATATTCTAGAACTTTGGTGATGGTTGAGTTTGGCTATGCTTGAGTTGTGGGGGCAGGAGGCAGAAAGAGGGGGTGACTGTGCTTGGTGGGGGTGCCCGAAGTGACAGCCCTGCAGCTGTCACCTGGCCCTCCCTGCCATCACCCCACAGTCTGAGGTCTCTGAGAGCCAAAGAGCCCCACAGACCGCCCTTGGGACCCTGTGGATCTGAGGCAGGCGGGGCTTCCTCATTGGAACAGGTGTGAGTGCTCTGAATTGGTGCCTGAGGATAAGGAAGTGAGATTTACCCTGCTGGTGGAAACCTGTCATTTTCACCCCCTTTCAACCAACATTTCTGGGTCCCCATTGCTGCTGCTAAGGCTGCGACCCCTGCTCACGGGGTCACCATCTGAGGGGTCCACATGTTGGGATGTTAGTTGGGGAGTCTCTGGCAGGACCTCTGAGAAACGGCCTCCCGTGTGCTGCCTGCTTCGGGAACGCCTGCCCGGTGGCTGCCCGGGAGGTGTCACAGATCACTGTGTTGGAGGTTACAACAATCAGAACAAGTTCCACCCTGTTTATCATGTTTCAGGGGACCTGGTGGCTTGGCTTACTGTTCTATTTACACAAAACTTCTGTCCAGTGTGTAAATACTACCCCTCATCTTTTGTAAAATTGAAAAAAAGAACGGGGGAAAAATCTTTGCTCATCAAGAGTGATTCGACATTTTAAAAAAATATACACATTTTTACTGATTTCAGAGAGGAGGGGAGAGGGAGAGAGCGATAGAAACATCAATGGTGAGAGAGGATGAGGGAGAATCATCGATCGGCTGCCTCCTGACGCCCCCCACTGGGGATGGAGCCCGGACATGTGCCCTGACAGGGAATGGCACTGTGACCTCCTGGTTCATAGGTCAAACGCTCAACCACTGATGATTTGGCCCTTTTATCCCATTTTGGAATCTTTATTCTCAGGAGACTTCTCACTGTTTAGAATTAGGGGATGGAGTTTCCAAAGGAAGGAAAGGGATACAGGTCAGAGGGAAAGAGTGTCTGAGAGCCAGGCTGGTGGAGTCACACAAGCTAGTGGGGGTCACAGAGTCCTCCCACACCCGTCTGTTTGCAAATGCATCCTGATAGGACATAACCCTGTGCAGTTTCAGACCTAAGCACACTGTCCATTTTTTACACCAAATGATCTGGCCGGAGTGGAACGTGTCTTCGGCTTCGAGCCAGGATCCTGTGAGCTTCAGCATGGAAAGGGTCAAGGTGTCCTGGGCCGGAAGTCATGTTTCTCATCACTCGAGACTCTGTCCCCTGGCTGCACCTGGGGTCAGGGAACTAGTAGCGCAGCCCAGGCCCCACGAATGTTTAGGTTCAAATGGTTCGTGTTGTTTAAAGTTTGGGTTAGAATTTGGATTAGGAAGGTTAACGATCTGGCCAGAGAGACCGGTTTTGATTTCGAGAACTGACAACTTTGTCTCCTTAAGTCAAAGGAAGTACTTAAACCAAGGCTGCGGAAACATCAGAAGTGGTTTCAGAAACAATGCCCACGTTACTGGCAGGTGTTCATGGTTAGTGTTCCAGCAAAGGTTCTGGGCTAAAGGCACTTTTAAAAGCTTACATAGATAGGTGAAGTCGCTTTTATTTTGGCTAAGGTTTAATCCAGTGATGGGCAACCTTTTGAGCTTGGTGTGTCAAACTTCGCCAAAAAACTGAGCATAACTCGGGTAGTGTGTTACTTTGAGGAAAAAACGTTATTTCGCGATATTTATAGTTTAAATAACATAAATGTTTCATCCTCGGCATGCGGCCGCCTCAGTGGCCGCGTGTCATCAGAAATGGCACTGACACGCGTGTCAGAGGTTCGCCATCACTGGTTTAATCAGTTCAAAATATTTCTAAATATTGTTTCTTTTATTTTGGTTGAGATTTTATCAATTTAGTGACTAACCTCTAGTTCATGTAAATTATAAGGCTTAATAATGAATGGAAAATTGAAAAACTGTTTCTAAACCTTTAAACTTTTCCTAGAGAAACGATTGAGAAAAATAATGATCTTGTAGATGGAAGAAAAGTTTGGGAAACCCTGGAGTCCCTTGCCTCCATTCCAGACCCTTGGTGGACGGTAGATTGGAGAGTAGTCCGTTTCCTCACCCTCGTGGCAATGCCCTTTAAGAAGGACCCTAACGTCCCTGTTTGCCCCCAGACCCAGCCTGAGTTTATTGCCTCTGATCCGCATGTGAATCATTTCCACATCCTAAGCTCATTGCGGTTCCGAAGTAAAATTTTTCTCCCCAGCCTTTTATAAACTCTTCTTCATTAAAACAGTGTCTTAGTATGAAATTTTTCAATTATGTTAAGTACTTTTAAAGGAAAACTTTACATCTAAGTTTCTTAGCTTGAGGTTTGGCAGCCACCCTCCTGTTAGGAGGAAACTCAAATGTTTATAGAGAATTTGCTTTGCTTTGGATTCAAGAGACTTGAGACTTTCATGATCATCCAGACGCCTACCGTGGTTTAGCATGGAAGGGGTTTCTTTAGTATGACCTCTGCCTCCATAACTTCAGCAGCATTCCGATCTGACAGGCTCTCCACACTCCATGCGCAGTCGAGGGGCTGGTGAGCCCTGGGTTGATGCTGAGAACAGGAATTGCAGTGTATCGCTACGTTATTATTTGTTGGTTTTACAGGATGTCACTATATGTAAACTGTGGCCAGGCAGTATCATTTTATCAGAAATTTAACAGAACCTGTATTGTTGAAGCAAAGCAGCCAGGCCCTTCTGTAGTTGAGCTGGACACAGCGGTATCCTCACCGTGACCAGTTCGCAGTGACACGGGACTGTGCCCACACAGAACTCGGGCTCGCAGATGGAGCACTGCGTCCGCAGGCCTCCTGGGCTGCATCTGAACCCCCGAGTGTTTACAGAAGAGGTGGGACCTGCCCCTGCAGCAGGATGTTTGCAGCAGCAGCTCTCAGCTGTGGAATTTGCTTATTTGATGGCTCGATTCTGCTTGGGTGTGGAGATCAAAGTGGAAAGGCTTTAGATGTATGCATTAGTTACTATGCTTTAGTTGGACAGGCCAGAAATCTGGGCCGGCCAATCCCAGGTTCTCTCCCTCCAGCTCTTGTCCCAGGCTCCTCTGCATGGCTTTGTCCTCAGGCTCTCCCCTTACACCCCCGGGGGGTGGGGTGACATCTTGCAGCAAGTACCTGGAGAAAGGTTCTCCTGGCAGCGCCCACACCAGCCCTTGGCCGGTGCCCATTGTGGACCAGCTCCGGTTAGGAAATCGAAGTGGCCCTGGAGGCACGATGGCATCACCTGCTTCACTTGAGGTGCAGCACCAATGGAGACAAACTGGTGCTGATTCCAAAATGAAAGACACAGGTGTTCAGCAGAAGGAACAAAGTTCACTAGTTACAAACTCAGCTCCCACCTTCCTGGCTGGAGGGATGTGGCGGGTGAGCCTCGCTCATCTCAGCCTGAGGTGCCTGAGGCCCCTTGGAGCATCTGCCTGCTGGTCTCGGTGCACTCAGGTCTCCTTCCGTATCTGTGTTGTTTTGTCCTCCCTTTTCTGGGAGGACATGGAAAGGACTATTTTAGGGCAGAGGGCTATCAAGTTGTACCTTGCTTCTCTCTGACCTGCTTTCTCTCAAGGTCTAGAAATGCTACCGAGTCTGAGAGGCAGGAACATTTTGCTGTTAGTTAGTATAGTCTTATAAATCCACCAATTTCATATGAAATGAACCTTTTCTACTCCTCAGGGAATTAAAGGGGGATTTAACCTTTAATTCCCCAAAGCCTTGCAAATACTTTATTCATTTAACAAATATGTATTGGGCAGTTATTATATGTCATTATGGCATGTGCTGGAGATACTACAGTTAATAAAATAAAATAGTCAATGTGCTTATCCTCATGGCACTTACATTCCAGTGAAGGGCATGTTCAAGAAAGATCAGATACAGACAGGCAAACAGACAGACAGGATGGCTAGACAGATATACATATTGACAGATATGATAGGTAGGTAGGTAGTAGATAGATAACAGACAGACGTATTAGCCATGGCATAGACCAACTATGATGAGAAAACTTCCAGGGCTGTAAGCAGTGGGGTAATATTACCTGAAATATTACTTAGATGGAGAATTTCTTTGGAGAAAAGACCATAAATTCAAGACTGGGAAACCAGTGAGGAGGCTGCTGAATCGACAACACAAGAACTGATATTCTCTGGGCGGGGCTGGTGGCTGGGGAGCGGGTGATGCCATCAGATGCTGAGTGTGCATGGAAGGTTCAGGTTCTGAGAGGGTGGAGGTGGTGATGGGCAAGAGGAATGGGAGTCACAGCTGACCCAGGTGTGGAGCGTGAGCTCCCAGATGGATGAGACCTGCCTGGAGAGGAAGCTGGGAGAACAGGTTGGGGAGGAGGCAGGACGTCACTAGTTATGTTTGGATGTGTTTAATTTGAGATGCTTGCCTGATACTTGGGCTGAGCAGATAATTGATATTATGCGTCTGGAATGTAGGGGAAGATTAAAGAGTAGATGAAACTTGGAGAATGATCTGCCATAGATGGTGCTTGAAGTCATAGGACCTGAGGTTTGAGTGCAGAGAAGGAAGAGGCTTGGGAAGACAAGAGGACCTGGAAGGAGGCGGAGAAGGAAGGCCGGGGCCTCATCGCTCTTCCTGGAGGCAGCTCCAGTCCGTGTTAGCAACTTGGTGGCATCTTTTTAAAAATGTGCTACTGTGTCTGTCACCACTCAGACCGGACATGGGCAGGTTTGTCCCTGTGCCTCAGGTCACTGGTTGTTCAGTGAGGGCAAAAGGGAAGAAACTGTGCCCAGGGGCCTCGGAATGGGGGGCCCTGAGCCAGTAGGAGGCTGGGCCATCATTAAGGACCCTGTCATCCCCCACAAATGCCCAGCATGGAGGTCAGCCATGCCAAGATGCCAGTTATGTGAGGGGCTGTGCTGATGGTTTCCTGTAGGAGCAGCATGTAAAGGGTCTTGAAGACTTTCAAGAAGTCAGAGGTTGGCAGTTTTTTCCCTAAAGGGCAAGAGGGGACATGTATTGGGCTTTGTGGGCCAAGTGGCAACATTGAGGCTCTATTGCAGAATAAAGGTTAATTCCTTTAATATATAAATTAATAAGAAAGAGAGAAATGCCCCATAAATGGACAAGAAATATTAAAAAGATTTTTACAGAATTGGAAAAATATTCAACATAACTTGGGGAAGAACAGATTAAAAGCGCACTGAGAATTTCATGATGAAGAAAAGGATACTGGGTTTTCCATTTGCTGTAAACAACTAGAAACTGGGCAAAATATAAGGAATGTCTGTTTTCACATTTTGGACAACAGGCGCGTGTCCCAGAGAAGAAGGAGGCTCAGAGTGTGTGTTCTTGCTGGATGCAGAGAGCGTGAGCTTGGAGAGGCTCAGGCCCATGGCACTTGCAGAGCAGAGGGGGTTAGAGAGAGAGCTCAGGGAATCTCAGAGGGGTCCCCGAGTCCTTGGCTGAATGGGAGGCATTATTGGGGGACTTGGAAGGCAGGCAGGATAACTGCCAGCAGTTGTGAGGGGAACAGCCCCGGGCTGACTCAGAGTGGGAATAGCAGTTCCAACCAGCCAAGGGCGAAAGAGCTCATTAAGCCTGAGGACGTGGAGGAGAGAGTCCCACCCTAATTGTAGGGCTAACAGTGAGCTAAAGACTATGTACACACCTGAGCCACACATCAAAGTGTTCATCTAGGCCGTGGTCGGCAAACTCATTAGTCAACAGAGCCAAATACCAACAGGACAACGACTGAAATTTCTTTTGAGAGCCAAAATTTTTAAACTTAAACTCCTTCTAACGCCACTTCTTCAACATAGACTGGCCCAGGCCGTGGTATTTTGTGAAGAGCCACACTCAAGGGGCCAAAGAGCCGCATGTGGTTCGCGAGCCGCTGTTTGCCAACCACGGGCCTAGGCAGCTAGTTAGTTGCTGACAAAGAAAGGGAGCAAATGGGGGCCCTGGCCAGGTAGCTCAGTTGGCTAGAGCATCGATCTGATACGCCACAGTTGCGGGTTCAATCCCTGGTCAAGGCACATGCTAGTACAAGAATCAACGAATGCATGCATAAATAAGTGGAACAACAAAATTGGTCGCTCTCTCTTTCTCTCAAATCAATAAATAAAAATAAAAAAAGAAAGGGAGCAGATGGAGCCAGACATCTAATTAAGCATTAAGCCAGGTCTACTATGATGCTAGGTCCTTCAGACATCCTAGGGGACAGCGCATTATCTGCCAAACAGATGCTAATCCCCAGGAGGGAGAAAGGACTGGTTTTCCAATCCCCCCAGGGGACAACTGGCTGTTCCCCCAGATCCCAGAAGGGGGGCACCAGTAAGAGAGAAATTCCTCTGCTGAGGCATGTGCAGTAAGAGCCTAGATGGGACCCAGAAGGGGAGGAGTCTAGCCTGGGAAAAGGAAGGGATTGGGTAGGGGGAGGGCCCATCACAGCCCTCAGAGATTCCTGTGCTTCCTCTCTGTAGCAGCAGTGTGGGCCCAAATGCAGCCTCAGCAGAGGACCTGCCCGTGGGTGAATGACACACAGAGAAGTTCTGCATCCCTGGGTCCCGGCCTCCTGGCCTGATAGCCGTGGTTGCGGGCCTTCGGCCGGAGGCTGGACTTCTTCCACACTGGACGGAGCTGAGCCCCTGGTCGTGGATGAGGCACTAGGACTTGGGGCAGCCCCTTGTTTTCGCTCCAATAAACCTGCCCCTGTGCTTCAAGTCCATGGGTCCCCGAAATGCTTTTCTTGCAATTCTGTGGAAGGAACCTATTTCCACCAGTAACAGAAGCAAGCCTTGGCTCACTGCCTGCTCACAACTTCCAGCAACCACCACTTCTACTAGAAATGGGTAGAACCAGGAAAATAGAATCCATAGTTAGGAGAAAAATCCATCAGAAGCAGGCCCAAGAGGAACAGAGATGCTGCAATGACCAGACAAGGACGTAAAGGCACCTTTTACAACATGCTTGAGGGTTCAAAGAACGGCATAAACACAAGGAGCACAGAAACGGAAGGCACGGAAAACCACCAGCGGGACTTTCAGAACCAGAAACACAGCCTTTAAATGAAACATTGACTTGATGGCCTGCACAGCAGATTTCACATTAAACCTCTTGATTTTTTTAAAATATATTTTTATTGATTTCAGAGAGGAAGGGATAGGGAGAGAGAGATAAGAAACATCAGTGATGTGAGAGAATCATCAATAGGCTGCCTCCTGCATGCCCCCCACTGGGGATCAAGCCTGCAACTCAGGCACGTGCCCTTGACTGGAATCGAACCCGGGACCCCTCAGTCCGCAGGCTGATGCTCTATCCACTGAACCAAACCAGCCAGGGCTGAACCTCTTGATTTCTTTGGCTCTTCTGGTGCCCTGTCTGGAAACAGGGCACGATCTTTGTCCACAAATGCCTTCTGCACCCAATGTTGCCTCACGGTCTTTGGAATTCCCATGGAATTGTTATGCCAATGTGAATTCCCCATGCGCACATATTAAACTTTGATGTTCTCCTGTTAATCTGTCTCTGTTAATTTGGTTATTAGCCCTGTAGGTGGGAGGAAAAGTATTACTATTCTTTAGCCCCCACACAAGCAACACTTGAGTGCAAAGTGCTGTACAAATGCTAGCCTTCGTTACTTAAAGTAATCACTCAATTCCCAAGTCTCCTGGAATTTTACTATCAATAAGGAAAATCTGTACAGACCGCTCAAACATTTTTGACAAAAATAGCCAACTATGTTAAATTTTACATTAGCTAACATAGACAGTTATAAAGTACATCTTTTTAAAATTCCTATATAATAAAAGGCTAATGTGCAAATTGTCCCCTCGACCGGGAGTTTGACCAGGGTTTGGGGCTGGCCAACCACCTGCAGCCGCTCCCCAGGCTGTGCATGAATTCATGCATCAGGCCTCTACTATTTTAATGTTTTTATTAGTATTGAGGTGAGTTAAGAGTTACAGGGCAAACATACGTAATTGGGAGATTGAACCAGATTTTTTGTTAAGATCCTTTAGAATCCCACGATTTTATAATATCTGAGATGTTTAGGGTTTCCCAATCTCCTAGTGAATTTAATTTACTAGGAAAATAGAGATGAAACAATTAGTAATTGAGGATTTTCAGTTCATTTTCTTTGTCTGGTAGGGTATGATTTGTTAATGCTTAATTATGTATGGAGAAAAAATGAAATGACAATAAATTTGTAACTTCTATCTTTTTTAAAAATGTTTTAGTGAATAATCCTATACCTTCCAATTTGAAATCGGAAGCAAAAAAGGCTGCTAAAATTCTAAGAGAATTCACAGAAATAACTTCCCGAAATGGACCTGATAAGATCATTCCTGGTAGGTAAATAAAACCGTGCTGTTAACCTCTAACTTTGCTTTGCTTTCTAACTTAAGTGTTGCATTCCTTGACTTCAGGCTGCCAACCCCCTGAGAGAGCAAGTCCTCCTCCACCTTTTCTCTTGGCTGATCCTCCCAGCTGTATCTCACCTGTTATGGCCGTTTCGGGGTTTTTGAGCCCGTACGATGTTGCGTTTGCAGAAACAACATAGAGGCTGAGCTGGGAGCTGGGGACCCTCCCCCCTCAACTGTCCTGTAACCACGTTTTATCCGTGGCTCCAATGTGCCCCCTTACGGCTCCTCGTGAGAACCCAGGAATCGGCCCAGCACACCTGTGTGCGTGGGGTCTGCTTGCACCTGCTCACCTGTTGTCTCTGACCTTTGCAGCCCATGTGATTGCCAAGGCCAAGGGCCTTGCGGTTCTGTCTGTGATAAAAGCTGGGTTTCTGGTAACGGCGCGAGGAGGCAGCGGGATCGTGCTGGCTCGTCTTCCGGACGGAAGTAAGTGGTGTTTCTTCACGTGGGGAGGAGAGAATCCTGCACATTCGCTGTTCTGTTTCCACGTGAACACATTTCACAGGGAGTGTGGTAGGCCTCCCACGCCCCAGACCTGTCATCCTGAGAGCTCCCTGGGGTGCGTCCTGGGTATCCAACAGCCCAGGGCCACAAGCCGTCACTGTTCTCTTCCTGAAACGTTGGATGAGATCCGGGTAGACCTGGCTTTGTCTTGTATACATTTTGTTCTTTCATGGAGCAAATACTAAATATGACAAAATTCGCATCTGCTGTCAAGTATGAGTTCGTGTTCCTCAGTCTCATGCCACAATGGTTTTGTTTTGTGGAACTTTGTAAGAAATGAGAGCCATCTGTAGCTGCTGTGGGAAGTCATTTGAAGGAATATCCCCAGAGCAGAATGCTATCCAGATCAATATAATTTGGTTTCACTTTCTGCAATGAAACCTAATACTTGATTTCTCAGAGGTGAAATTGAAGTGTGTTTGCCTTGAACCCCAAGAACCAGCATGGATAGTAAGACTTAGAGTGTGTGCAGGCCTGCCAGGACCAACTAAATGCTTCTTAGACCAACTGAACGTCACTGTTCAGCCCTATAAGTGGGCACATTTTGGTGTAAATAGTTATTTTTTCGTGTGGATAATTAGTGGGACATTCACCGACAATAGGTACATCTAGGCATCTGTGGAGCACACAGCCTTTGAACCTTAGTCGCTGGACCCCTGCTTCCTGTGAGGTATCCCCCCAAAATGAGAGTCCTCCGAGCGGTGGCTCAGCTCTCAGAGCTCGATGCACGGCTATGAGACAAAAGCGACAGAATTCTCTTCTCTCAAGCATCACCCCAATTTTTATGGGCAGATTTCCCAGTAAGTAGCACAACCAAAGCGGGGGCACATTCCGAGAGAGTCCACGCCGGGTGACCCCCAGGTCTCTAAGAAGGCCTCGGCGCTGTAGGTCCCTTTGGTCACTGGCAGATGACTGTGCGGAAGGTGGAGGTGCTGTCGGCCTCTGGCGTTTCACTCTGAGCCCTTACATTTCTCTCCCATCTTGCCCAGTGGTGGCTGCTCAGGATAATTTAAAAGCTGCCCAAATGAGCACAGAGAATTCCCGAACCCTGCCGGATGGGGACAGAGGCAGTTCCCAACATGGGAAATGGAAAATAATGTTGGTATTTAAGACACTAATTTCTGTCATCAAAACGCCTCTAAGTCCGGACAGACTAGTTCTGGGGAGACTCGATAGTTCTCACCTGGAATGCATGCAGGAAGGAAAGTCTGATTTAGAAGCTGACAAGCATTTCAAGAAACGACTTTATCTGGACCATTCCACCCTCCCCCAACCAAATTCATGTTTTTTCTAGACTTGTTTAACCTGTTTCTATATCAGACAAAATAAGCATAAAATACTCATGCAAATGCACTTACAGTGCTTAGTGTCCAAATGTAAAGAAATATAGTTTACTAGAATTTTAATCATCTGGAATGCATAGCCTATTCCTTGTGCTTTTCCTAGGCACAAAGGGTGTCGAACAGTTTTTGCCCTCGGAAATGTAAAATAGAAACCGTGTGGTATTGTGTTACCCTTAGGGGTGGTTATAATACTGGTAAACTCTCAAACCTTTTGCTCTCAGATCTAAAATTCTCACTAATGACTAGAATTACTGCTCAATTATTTTGTAAAACATGAAATGTTGATTGTTGAAGTTGTCAAATTCTAAGTAAGTTTAGTTGGTGAGAATTCAATAGCTTGGTATTAGGCATGTTTATTGAGAAAGATTAGACAACATGTATTTGTGAGTCTGAGACTCAATGAATGTCTAATATTTTTAACTTAAAATTATATATAAAGAACATTTAAAAACATAGAGGAAAATGTCAGATTCTTCTTCTTTTAAAAAGAAACAGTATTCATCCTCATGTTAGCATTTCCCCTGACACTTGCGTGATGGGTCTGACTGTGGAGTGACGTGTGTTTGTTTTTATTAGAGTGGTCTGCACCGTCTGCCATCGGAATCGCGGGGCTCGGTGGAGGATTTGAAATCGGAATCGAGGTAAGGGGCCCATGGTACGCACACGATCGCGAATCCTCCAAAAGCAGCTGAACCCTAACACCTGGAAGTGAGATTTCCACTGTTTATTTAACCTGTGCAGACGGTCCCCTCTTATCCTCTGGACGAACCTCTCCCCACACCTCTCTCACGTGGCCATCTTCTTCCTTTTCTCTCATTGGCAGTAGAATTTTTTTCATTTGCCATGTCTCCATCTTTGGTGCGTCTGTAGAACAGATATGTCTCAGGCTGGCCACGCGGGCGATGTGTCGGTGACTCCTCGAGCCGGGTTACGGCCACTCTTTCCACAGCCTCGGCCTCCACGCAACGCTGGGGCCTGCTTTGGGGTCTCTCTCAAATAGCATTTATTTAGAAAACAATGAGAGGCCCTGGCCAGGTAGCTCAGTTGGTTAGAGCGTCGCCCCAATACGCCAAGGTTGTGGGTTCTATGCTTGGTCATGGCACATATAAGAATCAAGCAATGGCCCTAGCTGGTTTGGCTCAGTGGATAGAGCGGCGGCCTGTGGGCTGAAGGGTCCTGGGTTTGATTCCGGTCAAGAGCACATGCCTGGGTTGCTGCTTGATTCCCAGTGGGGGGCATGCAGGAGGCCGCCGATCCATGATTCTCTCTAATCATTGATGTGTCTGTCTCTCTCTCCTTCTCCCTTACTCTCTGAAATCAATAAAAATATATTTTAAGAAAAGAATCAATATTAAAAAGAATCAACCAATGAATGTATAGATGGGTGGAACAACAAATCAATGTTTCTCTGTGTGTGTGTGTCTTTCTCTTTCCCTCTAAATTCAATCAATAATTTTTTTTAAAAGGATGATAGTAATAATGACGTCAGTAAGTTTAATGTAGTGAAGACTACCCATGAGCGTCTCCATAATGATCCCTTGGGGCCCTAGTGCACGTTAAGAGACTTGAAAACCAAGTACAGTAACATGAAGTCCTATCACCCAGGAATGCAACAGGAAGATGTAAGATAAACACCTTATAAAACGATGAGCTCGGTTGTCTTTCCAAAGCAATTGGGTCCAGTGCTGGAGCCGCTGGAGCGAGGACTGAGCGGGCAGCACCGTCCAGTTCCCGTTGAGCGTCTTCCAGCGCGCGCTCTCGGTCAGCTCACGCCCTCACCCCGTAACAGAGGCGAAGGTCACCTTCCCTCCGGGTTACAATAAATGAGTCTGTAGGTGAAACCACTGGACTACATAAGCTGCTGAGAGGACGCGTTGGGAGGAGACGTGGTGTCTGTCACCCAGGGGCTGCCTGCCCGAGGGACAGCTGTTGTTTTTCCGTGCTCGCCGTGGGTGCCACCACAGCAGCGCAAGTCTGGAAAACAAATGTGTTCCCACGCCGACGAGCCTTGAGCATCCTCATTCTAGGTTCGCGTAGAGAATGAGGCCATAGCGACAGGCACTGGGAAACGGTCGCTCTGTTTCTTCCTGATGGTGTGAACCTCTGTGGCATAAAATAAAGTGTCTGCTGTGCAGTTCATGGGAACCGGGCGCCAGGCCCCGGCAGGGATGTTGGCGTGGACCTGTCCTGGGAGCCAGGCCGTCTGGGCGGTGGCCTCCACCCCACTCGTCTGGCTCTCGGCTTGGCTTCCCTGAGGGGTTAGTTGCCAGGGGTCCTGTGACGTTCCCCTCTGACCCGTTTGATCTGTTCTGTCGTCGCTGTGACAGTTAACTTAACCTCACGACACCGGTCACCACCTGTGTTACCAGGGAGAGTGAGAGAGGATACATGAAACCTCACAGTGTGCCCGGAGTTTGCCGTCATCTGTGGAAATGTCAGCGGCTTACATCTTCCGCTCAAGATTAAAAACATGGCTGTCCTCGTCTTCCTCTGTCTACACCGAAATGCTTGCTGCAGTACATATACTATATTATATTTGGGTTTCAATCAGCCTCTATTTTAAATAATAGTTAAACATGATTATTTTTAAATAAATGGGTTTCTACATTTCAGGTGTCGGATTTGGTGATAATTTTGAATTATGACCGAGCGGTAGAAGCTTTTGCAAAAGGTGGCAACCTAACCCTCGGAGGGAATTTGACTGTGGCGGTCGGGCCTTTGGGACGGTGAGTTCTGTGAAACACGTTGGGACAGCTGTGGGGTAGGAAAGTGTTAAAAGCTGTATATTGACGTGTGTTAAGAGGAAACTTGAATTCACATGAAGCAAAGTTACACTTTCTATACTTCACAGAAGGTTTGAGTTTGCTTACAAATAAGAAATTTACAGAACATGGCCAGTGTGATAAAATGAGAAAATTTGCACACACAAGAAACTAAACATTGCTGAAATTCCAGCCATTGTATTTTCTGGAATTGAACACAAATTTCACATTAAACTTTGGAGGAGCCAAAGCAAGTTAAACTTTGGTAAAGGGCGGTGGGGATCAGAAACGAAAAGGCTCTCTTTCCAAACTGAATTATGAAAAATCATAATTTTTCAGAGGTCTCACTTGAGTGTTGTTTAAAACACAGTGGATTTTCCTTCTCTGTTAGTGAAGTACTGTTGGGCTCACTGAGCAGTTTAGGGACTTTTTAAACACAGACTGTTTAAAGAAGTTACACGGTAAAATCATCGGAAAAGATGTCTAAGTTCCATGAAAACCCTCAGTGTAAAAAGAACACAGTCCTTGGCACCTGGAGAGTATTCCCTGTTGGGGAAAGGAAGACAGGAAGATGAAAACTGTCCCTGTGTCCTCAGCACTGAGCCCCTTGGCCGAGTCCGGGGCCCTGTCCTGCCCCACGACCCCCCTTCCCTGCACCCCTCAAGCCCACGCAGGCCAGGCCCACAGGAAGCGAGCGTGTAAAAGCTTGAAGGAAGACAGGCCAGACTTGGGGTCAGAGGTCACGCTGCTCTAGCACCGTCTGTGGGGGCAGAGCCTCTCTCAGGTGTGAGCTCACCTGTTTTGCAGGAATTTGGAGGGAAACGTCGCCCTGCGGAGCTCGGCTGCCGTCTTCACGTACTGCCGGTCCCGGGGGCTCTTTGCTGGCATCAGCTTGGAAGGCAGCTGCTTGATTGAAAGGAAAGAGACCAATCGGAAGTAAGTGCAAGGCCAGTAATTGTCATTGATGTAAAGAATGTTTGGTAAGTGTATACAGCGCTAATTCCTTTGACTATTCCTTTTTTAAATCAACAACTTATGACTCCAAGTAGGTGTTTCTTCATTTAAAAATTCATTGTGAGATAATATGTACCTACTAGAGGCCTGGTGCACAATATTTGTGCACTGGAGGGGAGCCCTCAGCCTGGCCTGAGCCCTCTCACAGTCTGGGACCTCTCGGTGGATATCCCTCTCGCAGGCTGGGGCTCTCGCAGTCCGGACCCCTCACTCCTTACCGCCCACCTGCAGCAGAGGCGGGAGAGGCTTCCGCCACAGCTGCTACGCTCACCAGCCATGAGCCCAGCTTCTGGCTGAGCGGCGCTCCCCCTGTGGGAGCTCACCGACCACCAGGGGGCAGCTCCTGCGTTGAGCGTCTGCCTCCTGGTGGTCAGTGTACGTCATAGCGACCAGTCCTTCCGCTGTTCAGTCGATTTGCATATTATGCTTTTATTATATAGGATAGAAAGCTTAGAAAACACGCAAAGTTAAAAGGGGGGGAAACATTTTACCCCTTTAAAGATTATTCACCTTTTGTTTTGTTACCTACTAATATTTTTCTAAGCATACTTTTCTTTTGTTTTGCCACATGTGATAGTAGCATAAGTTCTTTTTTTAAAAATGTATTTTTATTGATGTCAGAGAGGAAGGGAAAGGGAGTGAGAGATTGAAACATCAATGATGAGAGAGAATCATTGATCGGCTGCCTCCTGCATGCCCACTACTGGGGCTCGAGCCCACAACCTGGATGTGTGCCCTTGCCCAGAATTGAATCTGGGACCCTTCAGTCTGCAGGCCGATGCTCTATTCACTGAGCCAAACCAGCTAGGGCAAGATTCTGTTGTAAGTCCTATTTTTTCACTTAGCATCATAATATAAGAATCATAAATGTAAGTTAATGATTCCATAGTATTCTATGAGGTAGATGTACCCTATTAGGTATATTTTTTTAGCGTTTTTAGAGGCCCGGCTAGTTATGACTTGTAGGTCAGTCAGAATGTGTCTCATTGTGAAAGTTTCCTGTTATCACACTCATTCTTCCATAAAAGAGAGACCATTTTACACTTTAAAAAAAAAAGGATTTGGATGTACTTACAGGCCAAGAGGAACTTCCACTCTAAACAGGCATCTGGCTAATTTTTCCTCTAAAATATGTCTGCTTTCCCAAGAAAAAGGTAAAGTGCTAAGACCCACAGAAGCACTGCTTCCAGAACCTGGCGGGGATTCCTCCCGGTGGGAGCTAACGGAGCTGACCAGGTGGTTCACAGCAGACAGACACCCCCCACGCCCCCCAGAGAGAGAGAAACCCACGCAAAGTCAGTGCCAGTTCACTCCCGATTCTGGAGCGCTCAATCGCATTCAATGTAAACACCAAGGCAGACAGCAGGGAGGATGGGGGGAAGTGCAGGGTTACGGAGCTCTCCATCAGGAAGTCGAGGTGTTTGACCTCTGGTTTTATAAATTTGAGAAATACGGGGTAAGAAAACTTTTAGGGACTGTGACTTTAGGCCTTTGGAAGACTTTCCCACTCAAGCTCACCTACATTCTGGGCAAACTAAAACACATGTAGTCAACCGCAGGCCTTCCAAACATGTAAGGCAAATCCTTGTGTGGTTTTGAAGCAAATGTCTACTTAAAGAAATTGCAGCCGAAACCGGTTTGGCTCAGTGGATAGAGCGTCGGCCTGCGGGCTCAAGGGTTCCAGGTTTGATTCCGGTCAAGGGCACATACCTTGGTTGTGGGCACATTCCCAGTGGGAGGTGTGCAGGAGGCAGCTGATCGATGTTTCTCTCTCATCGATATTTTTTAAAAAGAAATTGCAAAGGCATATATGTTGAAATAAAGCCTTAGGCTAGGGTGATTGAGCAACTTGAAAAATAAAAACCTGTAAAAATGTATCTGCTTGTAGGTGTATTTGCAAAAATGTTGATATACTGTATATGGTCACGTATGTTTGTATAGACAAGTGTCTGTGTGTATATGTGATGTGCATTTTGTATTTTGTGCATATCAGAGTATTGATGGTGGTGCCTCCAGAGGTGAGCATGGGGGTGCATTCCGGTTAACGTGGGTGTGGCTTGTAGTTAGTTTGAAAAGTAGTGTATGAGTACACACACACACACACACACACACACACACACACACGACTTCCTCTAGAAAGGATCCGTGTCTATAAAAGAAACGTTCTTGATTTGACATTTCTTTTTAGGTTTTATTGTCAAGATGTTCGAGCGTATGACATTTTATTTGGAGACATGCCGCGGCCTGCTCAGGCGGAGGATCTTTATGAAATCCTTGATGCGTTCACGGAGAAGTATGAGAGCGAAGGACAGCGGATCAACGCGAGGAGAGCCGCCCGGGAGCGCAGGAAGGCTTCGGTGCTGTTGGTTTTCTTTCTCTGTAGCCACAGGACACCTCTCCACACAGAGTACTCTGTCCTTGAATCAGCTTCCTAATAACCTTGAACTCCCTGGTGACCTCATTTACTGAAAGTGCTTGTGAACAAGGCCTACAGCCTTCACATGCCACCTGCACAGGCTTCAAAGGGAAACCTGTTGATATTTCCCACGATTCCATTCTCCAAGGGTAGGACTTTGTCATTTTAGTACCCACACTGAGGTGTGGGAGGGACAGGGCTTGTGGGCCTTCGTTACCTAATTCCACAACCGATCCAGTCGCTTAGTCCCCTTAAAGAATGAAAACTGACGCACAGAGTTAGAGCTGCCACTGCCTCTCCCAGCCACCACTGACTGTGCCTGCAGGCTGTCGGAGGTACCTGGGCCAGGGGCGCTTCCTGTTCCAGGGCACCCCGTGTATGTTGTGGTCCAGTTCGGCGAAGCTTGCCCCAGAGCAGCACCTGTGAGCGTGAGGGGCTTCATTTGTCAGCGCACGGGGTAGACTTTGCCACATGTGCTCATGAGGAAAACAGGCCTGTGTGCTCCTAGGTAAAAACGGGGTTTTTATTACGTGCATTTTTTTTTATTCCTCCCAAGGCTCAAGAACTACCTCCAAAACCACTGTCAAGACCACAGCCATCATCTCCACAAGGCCCGCTGAGCTCCGGCTCACAGAGTAAGTATTTTTTTGCAATTCAAATACAATGAGAATTAAGCAGTTCTCAAATATTATTGTTAAGAAATGGAGCCACGCCCTAACCGGTTTGGCTCAGTGGATAGAGCGTCGGCCTGCAGACTCAAGGGTCCCAGGTTCGATTCTGGTAAGGCCTGTACCTTGGTTGCGGGCACATCCCCAGTGGGGAGTGTGCAGGAGGCAGCTGGTCGATGTTTCTCTCTCATCGATGTTTCTAGCTCTCTGTCCCTCTCCTTTCCTCTCTGTAGAAAATCAATAAAATAAAAAATAAATTAAAAAAAGTTCTTGAAAAAAAAAAAAAAAGAAATGGAGCCACATTGTTGAACTTTACAGTTGAATAAAAGAACTAGTGGGTATTAAAGGAAGAAAAGCGAATGCTCAAGCCTATTCTACATGCCCAAGTCACATTCTCATGGCTATACTTTGTTAGGGTTTCTATTCTCGTTCAGAAGCAGCTGATTTAAAATGGGAACAAAATAAGCCTGTTTTTCTTATATATTCACAGATTCATATTTCTGAATATTAACTTTATCCTCCATCTTGGGACCTCAGGGTTTCTTAAGGCGGTTTTAGAATAGACTGGATATGCAGCAGCATGTCCTGCCCTTTGCCCCTTCCCATCACTCTCTCTGACGATGGTCACTCTTAGAATTCTGCTTTTCACATGGAGAGGTCACCAATAAACGCAATGCATTAAAGCAGTGGTGGGCAAACTCATTAGTCAACAGAGCCAAATATCAACAGGACAATGATTGAAATTTCTTTTGAGAGCCAAATTTTTTAAACTTAAACTTCTTCTAACGCCACTTCTTCAAAATAGACTGGTCCAGGCCGTGGTATTTTGTGGAAGAGCCACACTCAAGGGGCCAAAGAGCCGCATGTGGCTCATGAGCCACAGTTTGCCGACCACTGCATTAAAGCATGTAATCTCGATTGTCGGGGAGGCTGTGCCGGGCTTAGGAGAACAAAGACGAGGCTCACTTGCGTCCTGCAAGCGCTTTCAGTCTAGGACAGTGGTTGGCAAACTGCAGCTCGTGAGCCACATGCGGCTCTTTGGCCCCTTGAGTGTGGCTCTTCCACAAAATACCACGTGCGGGCGCGCATGTACAGTGCGATTGAAACTTTGTGGCCCATGCACTTTAGTCGGTTTTCGGCTCTCAAAAGAAATTTCAATCGTTGTACTGTTGATATTTGGCTCTGTTGATAATGAGTTTGCTGACCACTGGGCTAGGAGATGCCCCCATGGAAGTGTGACCGAGGGCCGTGGAAGGAAGTTTATGATTTTTGGGGAGGAGCCTGGGTGTCCCAGTGCGTGCTGTTTAAAAATTGTTTCCGGAGTTATGCAAGTAAGGATGTTCAAAAGTTTCTGGCTTGGGAGTTATGAGCTTTTTGATTCAGGCGTTTTAGGATCACGTCTGTAAAACGACGTGTCTGTATTTGCCATGGGTGTGTCACTACGAGGCCTGCATTGTGGCTTATGTGCTAAGGTATCAGATGTGTGCCATCTGCCTTAAACCTGGTGTATGTTCTGGATTTATTCAGGCATTCCTTGATTTAAAGCATGATAAAAATAATGGCGTTTCTATCTATTGTGATTTACAATATTTGCTTAGCAAGGGCAAGGTTTGGCATTCTTGGGTACTTTATATACTATAAACTAGTTTTCTAAATGTTCCCCCCTCCCCATCTTTTGTTTTATTTTTTGCAGGTAACAGAAACGAATATAAGCTCTACCCTGAACTTCCCAGCTATCCTGAGAGACTTGGTAAATAAATATATCCACATAAAGTGATTTATCTCCATCGGTAGCCACAAGCTCTCTAATTTCTCTGGCGGTTGTAAAAAACCTCAGGGACAGTATTTGACACCCTTATTAGATGCACAGGAACCCACATGATTGCAGAAGCACTTCATTTTTTAAAAATGTGATGCTTTTGTTCTCTTACTTGCTTGAATTGGAGGTAGTGAGAGTGACATGAAAGCCAGTTACCTGCTGAGAAGCACCTGGGCACAGACTAGACGCTGCTGACTCGGGCCACAGGCTTGCCTGCACGCAGGGGCCAGGTCACCAGCAGACTCGTCACTGCGGCAAATGTGCGCAGACATTTACTGTCCAAAAGCTGGACTGTCCAAGGGCTGAGGTTCTCCTGCCTCTTGTCTGGGCAGATGTGTGGCCGCATCTGGGTTACATTAGGCACTGAGAGGGGGAGGGGACCGGCCTTGCTAATTGGGAGCCTCAGGGCAGCTGCCAATCACTAACGCTGATATAACCTGTTTCCTGTCAGGGTAGCCCTGATTTGGGAGAGAAAAATGACCCCTATTTGAATTAAACTTGAATCTTAGAATGAAAACGGCCCATTGCTTCAGGTCCTACAGATCTCTGTTAAGCACAGGAATGTGACCCGCCAGGCCCGCGTTCCTCAGAAGGGACGGCACCTGTGAACGCCCACAGCTCGCAGCCCAGGGCCCCATGGTCCTTCCCGGAAGGATGGACCTGCTGGACTCACTTATTTTTTAAAGGAATTATTTTGCGGGCATTAAACTTTTCCTAATGGAAATTTCCCTACTGTTTACAGGAAAGAGGAACTTTAGGGCATTTCGAGCTTATTGAAGAAAAAGCTCACAGTAGGCCGTGGCATCGAGTGGCCTGGGCACAGCCTCACTCGGGTGTAGCCTCCTGTTTTCCCAGCCCCTGACTGGGGGGTTGGGTGGCATCTGGCAGGCCTGCGTCTTCTTGTCTGTGACCACCCCTGCCCGCCATCTCTGCTCAGACAACACACGGGGTGAGAGGAGGGCCGAACATCAGCCTCCTCAGCCCAGCAGGACTGCCTTGCTCTCTGCGGCAGCTCAAACCACCTGCCCTGCCTTACTCACCTTCCCCTCACTGCTTCATCCTGGTTTCACCTGAAAACTGCAACTCAGAGGGAATTAGACAAAACCTGAGGGCGGGCAGGCATGGGGCCAGGTCTGCCATCCTCTCTCTTTTCTCCTCTCTAGTTCAGAATATCTTTCTTCTTCGAATTGTTCATCATAAACTATGCTCCTAGGACCGGTAAAAACTAGTTCAGTTATGTGCGTAGTCTTGGTAATGCAGTGATGCAGAAAAATGCACCCGTCCTTGGAAACGTGCCTAACAAACGTAAAATGCTTGGATGCGTTGCGTTCCGTCTGTTGAACACAGTGTGGTGCTTGTGTGATTGCCGAGGACTAGGTCTCATGTCGTTCAGAGAGCCAGGAACAGACTCCAGGATCCAAACCCACTGCCTTGGGCAGGCCACTCCCCATGGAGCCGTCCCAGGGGAGGTGCAGGGTGAGTGGTGCATGTCCGTGCCTGTCCTGTGCCCAACTCAGGAACAGTGACTGCTACTGTTACCTTCGTATGCCTCTTTCCTGGCACTTGGACTTCTGTGACCACAATGTGTGCGTGGGGGAAGCCAGGATGGCCTGACGGTCACGGGCACTCACTTCCCTGTCTCCTTCTGTCATCCCAGGTGTCTTGGAACCAGAAGGAGGAGTTATTATAAAATAACGTGCAGTTTGACTTGTGTGAACTTAGTGTTATTACCAAACATTTGCTCTTTGCAAAAAGGAAAATCATCCTATATAATAAAAGCCCAGCAACCAAACGGCGGAATGACCAGAATGACCAGTCGACCAGTTGCTATGACGTGCACTGACCACCAGGGAGCAGATGCTCAATGCAGGAGCTTCCCCCTGGTGGTCAGTGTGCTCCCACAGTGGGAGTGCCGCTCGGCTGACTGGGATGAGCGGCGCTCCCACAGTGGGCCGATCCCCGCAGGCCACACACCCCACCAGTGCACGAATCTCAGGCACCAGGCCTCCAGTCTATATATAAAAGCCTAAGCGACCGTTCAACCGTTCGACCCGTAGCTATGATGTGCACTGACCACCAGGGGGAAGATGCTCAATGCACAGGCATGGAAACATGGAACAGACTGATGAATCTCAGAGGGGAGGGCAGGAAGAGATTAACCAAAGATCTTATATGCATCCTAGAGGCCTTGTGCGCAGATTCGTGCACCAGTGGGTTCCCTCAGCCTGGCCTGCGAGGATTGGGCTGAAACCAGCAGTCCGACATCCCCCGAGGGGTCCGTGCACAGGGCCTCTAGTGAGTATAATAATGATGACAATCACCCAGGCCATCTCTGTGGGTTCCACAGGCCTTCAGGCCTCAGAATACTCTAAGTCATTCGTTTCTATCTCACCTACATATACTCCCCGTTTTTCCTATAAAAATGTGAATCATTTAAGTACTTTTTCTTGTTTTAGGCAATTCCAGTCAACCCATAGAAGTGACAGCACTTTATTCTTTCGAAGGACAACAGCCAGGGGATCTGAGTTTTAAAGCTGGAGACAGAATCACAGTGACGTCAAAAACGGATTCGCATTTTGATTGGTGGGAAGGAAGGCTTCGAGGTCAGACTGGCATTTTTCCAGCCAACTATGTTACCATGAATTGAGCTTTATACTATTTTCTTCTTGGAGAATTACAAAAAATAATTGTTTCCTCACTGACAGAACTTACTATCCAGTTAAGCAACGTTGAGAGTAAGTTTAAAAATTTGGCAAGAATAAGAAACAAAAGACACACATATTGGAAAGGATAAACATGTACCTTTATGTAAAAGGATTTATTTTTCCACCTATAAATAAATGATTAACTTATATATCTTTAATGCTTTGTACTAATTTTATCACATATACTATTTAATAGTTAAGATCCTCAATTTATATGGTTGCAGTTCTTTTGTGTTTATTTTCGAACATCATAAATGATTTGGCAATGTATATGGTAACTGTTTCTTTTCGTTTGAGAATCTTGAGTGTAGGGGCATGAATACACATATTTTTGCAAAGTGAGTAGAAAAAAGAAATCAGCTTACACAGGCAAGTAGTAGCAATACTTAGAGTTGTAGGTATTAACTAGAATGTGAATCCTTAGAATTTATCTTTATAGCTGTAAAAATTGTGTATAGACATTTATAGTAGAAACACTATTACAAAGAAGTTCAACCACTATGCATTAAAAATATCTATAATTTTTCTCTTCATAAGGTTATGTTTGTTCATTTCCAGCAGGAGCAAAAGCAACTTCTGTTGACATGGTTTAGTTATCCCTAAATAAATGTTTTTCAAATGCTAAACTAATGTCTTGATTTATTTTTTTCTTATTTTCTGTTTGTATAGTAAGCATCGGTCCTGTGGTTGGTCTGCAGTTTAACACCCACCTCCACGATTGGGCTTCCTGACTTTCCTTTCAGCTTATTAACATTTAACTGACAAATAAAATTATAAACTATGTAAAGGGGACGACATGATAATCTGACACACACCGACATCGTGAAAGGACTCCCACTGAGTCAACACATCCATCATCTCACACGTTTACCTTTGTTTAAAATATATATTTCAGATGCAGTTGGTTCTTTTTAAAATTCCATTCAGTCATCTAATGTCTTCTGATTGGTCAATTTAGTTTTTTAATATGTTTTTATTGATTTCAGAGAGAGGAAGGGAGAGGGATAGAGACACCAATGATGACAGAGCACCATCCATCGGCTCTTCCTGCACGCCCCCTCCTGGGGAATGAGCCCCCTCTGCACAGCTCAGTCCCTCTAACTCTCCCTTGGACTCCAGACTCTCAGCTCCAGCTCCGCCCTTGACAGCTGCTTGGGCACCTGATAGCATCTCCAGCCCAACTTGTCCAAAACTCAGCTCGGGCGTTTCCCTCCTCCAATGTCTCCCTCGTCCTCTTCAGCAAAAGAAAATTCTGTTCACCCGGTTCCTTAGGCCACATCATCAGGTAGGACCCATGTCACACCTACGTCACATTCACCAGTGATTTCTATTGGCTTCAAATACTTACCAGACACAACTGCCTCTCACCACTGCCCCAAATCAAGGCACCATCAGCCCAGCCCTTGACTACCGTCACAGCCTCCAGTTTGAATTCCTTTCTTCAACACAGCAGCCAAGACGATCCTCTTAAAAGTAGTACCTCCCACTCCACTTACCCTGCTGTGCGTCTTCATGGCTGACATTACATGACCACACGGTGACCTTATAATGCAATTCTTAGGACAAGGAAAAAGGAGAAGACCCACATTTTCATCCCAGCAAACAAATAGAACCTAGTATGTCCTCCTTTTCAAACGCTTCTCAATTTTTCTCTCCTTTTAACTCAAAGGTAATCATCATCCTGAATTTGCTATTTATTCTATCTAATTCTCTATGTTTTTAGTATATTTGTATATTTTTGAAGCAGTTATGCGTTACTGTTTTGCATGCTTATAAAGCTTTCAAGATTTAAACTTTTAAACTTTAAAAAAATGATAGTGAATTCATTCATTCACAATAGAATTATCATAAACTATGATGTATGCATTCAAGGAATTAAAGGATCAGGTAGAGAATTTCAGCAGAAAGTTGACACTATGCGAGAGCACAAAATGGAACATTTGGAATTGAAAAATAAACTGAGAAAACAATACACGGATCTAAAAGTAATTTAAACAAAAGGAGAGCCATTGGATTGAAGGTGGGTTAGAGCTTATATCCAGTCTGACACAAGAGAGTTGAAAGTATTGAGACACAGGAAAGACCTGTCCGTCTGCTCCTTTCCTGACCACGGAGAGGGTTACACGATGTCACGGTGTTTTCCACGAGGCAGGAAACTGGTCTTCTAGCGCCTTTCCCTGCGGCTTCCCTGGCTGCTCCCTGCCTACTTGACATGTGAACTGCAGCATCAGCCTGACTGTCACCAGGGGGCGGGGGGAGACAATATTTTTAGCGAGATCGTGTTAAATCCATATATTAACAAAAGACAGTGTGCATCCTCATGATGCTCAGGTGTCCGGAGCAAAGCTAAAGTAAGTCTGTTTGCTCAAGTCTGACTTTGCGTCTCGCCCCTGTCTGTGTCCGGCTCTCCTCACTTTGAGAAGGTCTGCACTGAGTGCATTGACCACCCAGCACTTCCTGCCTCCTGACTGGACCAGCAGTCGTCGGCAGGGACTGACACCCTTAATCGTGTCTCCTGACACCGAAGGCGACCCCTGCTTCGGCCCCAGAAGCTTCTCTCAGGACTTCTCCTCTACCCGAAGCTCAGGGCCCAGAGGTGAAGACCTGCCCCTCAGACTCAGTCCCTGGGACGTCAGCTGCTCCAGAAAACTCTGCCTCCTTAAGATTTCCAGCTTTGGGGAAGCAAAGAAAGAGTTACTGTAGAATTTTTTTAACCTTCCAGTTTTACATGGTCTTGGCCCCTCAGTGGTCTACGCAGGTATTTTCCCATAACTAGTAACATTCCATAAGCCTCAAAGAAGGTCGATTTTAAAAAATTAACGAGCCTTAAATATATCTTTTCTTTCTAGCTCACAACCTGTGTTTAATGGATAACAAAATAAATAGAAGTTAATTCTTAACTGGGCTCTGTGGTTATTTTGATTGGCTCGGAGAGGCAGGAGACAGGAGGACAGAGCCAACTCTTGCTGTCCGTTTCAGAGGCTGGAACTGGGCCAAGCAGGTCATTACCTCCAACAGCAGCCGAGCAGAGCCTCCTCAGAGCCTGGACTGCCTCTCGTCACCTGTGCAGAGGTCTTGCAGCTCCCAGTTTGCAGACGGAAGACCTCTGTGAGGTGTACACAGGCACATGCAGGTCTCTAAATATCCCCACAGCCGGTCTCCACTGCCCCTCGCCACTGCGCTGCCCTCCGCGCACCTTTATGGACCAGAGCACACACGTGCGTGGAGCTTCAACCACCACCTCACTACTGCTGACCACACAAAAGCCAGCCAGGTAGTCCCTCAGCAACAACTGCAGTGGGTCAGGCATCAGGTCAGGTTTGGGACCATGGACTTCACTCTCCGCATCTCCCCAGAAGGAAGAGGCAATCTGCATAAGACCCCTGCCCCATCTCTTCCCCAAAGAAAACAGGCACCCGCCCGAATGATCCTCCTTTTTTCTTTCACTGAAACCCCCTTGCCCACTGACTTGCCACGAGTCCCTCCCATTTGTGCAGCCCCTCGAGCGCCCTTCCAGTTGCTGGACGATGAAGCCGATGAGATAGATGTTCCCGTGTCCTCGTTACGTTTTGTTTTGAACAAAGTGGAAACAAAGGAAACAGGACTGACATTCTCGTGCCTGTTCTTGCAGGTTAGACTCCCGGGGCTCACCTGTACGTTTTAAGATGCTTTCTTTGTTTTCATTTTCCTACTTCTTGGCGTTCTCTGCAGAGGGTCCCCGGTGCACTGCTTGGCATCTTGCAGAGCCTGCTCTATGGCTTGTTGCTGATTGTATTTAAGGCTTTAGTGTAATTCTCCACCATGTGGTGTCAAACACCACACCGGGGCTGACTTTGAGGAGATTATCTCAAGATGAAGAGGGGATGGTGGCAATAGAGCTTCCCTGACCCTGAGCCCGAGTGCCCCCAGCTGGGCAGGGCAGGCTCTCCTTCTCAGGAGTCAAAAGGGTGGGAAGAACCTGTGGGCAGTGGAGGAGCCAGATGCAGGGTGAGACGCTGTTTAGACCAAGGTCAGCCTTTGCTGGAGAAGCGGGGGGGGGGGGGGGGGGGGAGGAGGGGGTTGTTCCTCATTCTAATGCTTGAGTGAGTGAGGGCCAAGGTTCAGGGGCCTGGGGAGGAGAGAAGCTTAGCCAGACTTCGGCCAACGAGCGTTTCGTTCCTTAGATCAGGGGAAACAAAGGGGTTCAGCTAATCATTCACGGGACAGAGTGCGAGTCTGAGGGCCCGCAGTCTGAGGGTCTGCAGCTGGCCTTGCAGGGGGTAGACGGGCAGGTAGGCGGCCTCCAGGAGTCTTACCTGAGTGAGTCAGGAAGGTGTTCTCTGCAGGCAGCTCTTGATTGAACCACAGAGGGGAAATGCCCAACGTTCGCTGTTCTCTGGGATTCTGGGGCTGGGGCAAAGGTCAGCAGTCCCAGAAGAAAGAATTTCTGTCCAGGATGGATTTCCTTCTGTGTCCAGATGTAATATTTATGGAGTTCTCTATGCTACCGTTTTGTTGAATTCTTATTTCAGACCCTTACCAACCACAGCAGGATGAGCCCATAATGAGTCTAACCGGCTGCTGGGTGCTCGGTCTCCGCAGGGCCAGGCACTGCTCACTGTAGAGGGGAAGGGCCTTGCCCGGCCAGTGTGGCTCAGTGGTTGAGCGTCCACCTATGATCCAGGAGGTCAGGGTTCAATTCCTGATCAGGGCACATGCCCGTGTTGCGGGTTCGATCCCCAATGTGGGGTGTGCAGGAGGCAGCCCATCAATGATTCTTTCTCATCATTGATGTTCCTCTCTCTCTCCCTCTCCCTTCCTCTCTGAAAGCAATAAAAATGTTTTTAAAAATAATTTTAAATAGAGGGGAAGAGCCTCTGTCTTTGTGGGAAAACACTCCTCCTCGGGTCTAACCTGAGAACAGCACTCTGTTCTGTAGAACCCAGGACCCTCAGCGAATCCCCTATATTCTCCTGGGACACAAAAGCTTAAGGACTTTAATCACCTCATTTCTAGAATTACGTGATTGTGCCTGTGTATATTGAAGTCAATCTTTTAAAACTAAATGTTTTATAGCATTAAAAGTCTTCTAGCTAATAAGCCTTTCAAACATCCCTGAAAACCAAAAACCTGGCCTTGCGGGCCTCGCCTAGTTCCCGCAGCCCCTGGAACAGCCCGGGCAGGGGCCGGGCAGGATGCAGGACGAGGAGGACATAACTCCTCCAGTCCTCACACAACCCGGGGAACATGATACTTGTCCTGAGCAGAGGAAAATTCACGTTAATGACTTAAAACAATTCACGTTAATGACTTAAAACAAAATTCACGTTAATGACTTAAAACAAAATTCACGTTAATGACTTAAAACTGTCGACGTGAGCTTCAGCAACGTTCTTCTCTAGGTGTGGGCTGATGGGAATGGCTTCCCAGGTAACTGTCAGGACCTAAGTGATGTATTAACCTGTCCACATGGCAAGGACCTGACCTTGCAGCTGAGGAATCACCAGAGGTATCCTGTGGGAAGGTCTCTTCTTCAGCATCTTTATGTTACAATTATAACCTAGGAGAATCTAGGAGAGAAGTTCCCACTAGTTTGGTAAAACTAAGTGAGAATAAAGCAAGAGCAAACAGCTTGATTATGTTTATTTTTGACCTTTGGGGAAAATTAATTTCTACTTGAATTCTTTTTTAGCTGTTATTATTAATAAGACATAATATAAAATTTTGGACAAGAAAATTTCTCACTAAACAATCTCAGCACCCTAACATGCAAAATATTTTCCATTCCGGTCTCTAAAAGTATACAAATTTTAATCAGCTTTTGTTAAATGTCCATACAATTGTGTATCGTGAATTTTCTCTGAACAATATATCATACACACTTTTTGTGTTACTTAGTTGTCATCATAATTTTAATGGTTGAGTAGCATTTCAAAGTATGTTGATACTGATAAATAAAATAATATTGTAACATTATGGAACAAATACCTTAAGCTGTAGGCATTTAAAAAATTATATGTTGCCCTGGCTGGTGTGGCCCAGTGGTTGAGCATCATCCCATGAACTAGGAGGTCACAGGTTCAATTCCTAGTCAGGGCACATGCCCAGGTTGTGGGCTTGATCCCTGGTAGGGGGCGTGCAGGAGGCAGCTAATCAATGATCCTCTCTCATCATTGATGTTTCTGTCTCTCCCTCTCCCTTCCTCTTTGAAATCAATAAAAACAAGTTTTTTTAAAAGTTATGTATTATTACTTGCATGACCAAACCAATAGCCATTTTTCTCTTTGTGCTTTATATACTTTGAAACTCATTAAATACATTAGACTAAAATCAGTTTATCTCATCTCTGAATCCTTAATTCCTAGTCAGTAGATATAAACTCTCCATTGCATGGATCATCTTGCTGGGCTTAGAATATCAAACAGATATTAAGCTCCCTCTCCCTGTTATTTTCTGTTCTCCAGCCGGGTCCCCTGCATTCCCACAGTTTAAAGTTTATTTCAAACTTTATTTTTATCATGTTCTTTGTTTCCTTTAGATAACATGCATGTAATTGTGAAAATAAATTCAGATCAAGGCTGCCTTTTGGAGGGATGGGTGCATCACAGAATGACTTGGTCTGTGGAAGGAGGCACCCTTCTCTGTGCTTATTCTGTGGGAATACAGTGATATGGTTATTTTAGGATAATTAGAGAAACAACCCCCCTTCCTCCCCTCCCCCCTCCATTCCCCCTCCCCCCTCCATTCCCCTCCCCCCTCCATTCCCCTCCCCCTCCATTCCCCTCCCCCCTCCATTCCCCGTCTCCCTCCATTCCCCTCCCCCCTCCATTCCCCTCCCCCCTCCATTCCCCTCCCCCTCCCTCCCCCCTCCCCCTCCCTCCCCCCTCCCCCTCCCTCCCCCCTCCCCCTCCCCCTCCATCCCCCTCCCCCCTCCATCCCCCCCCCCCCCTCCATCCCCCTCCCCCTCCATTCCCCTCCCCCTCCATTCCCCTCCCCCTCCATTCCCCCTCCCCCCTCCATTCCCCTCCCCCCTCCATTCCCCCTGCTCGGCTTGAAGATGACAAGGACGAAGACCTGTGCCATGACCCACTTCCATTTGGCAAAGAGTCAATAACGAATAAACTTACCTGACGTGCGTGCGTGAGTGCCTGCGTGTGTGCGTGCGTGCGTGATGCGTGCGTGCGTGCGTGAATGCGTGCGTGCCTGCGTGATGCGTGCGTGCCTGCGTGAATGCGTGCGTGCGAAAACCTAATAACTGTGCGGCCACGACTGGGTGAGACGTTTCGGGCCCCATCGTGGCCGGAAGTGGACGGCTGTCCTGCGGGGACGGGGTGAGTGACGTTCACGTGGAACGGAAGCTGCGCTGGTTTCCTCCCGCCTGAGGGTTGGCGTGGAGAAGGCCCCTCGCAGGTGCCTTCGGGCCCCCCGTGCCTGGCTGTGCGCGGGACCGCCCGCCGGGAGCGCACAGGGCCTCTCCAGGGCCCAGGCCGGGCCACCGGGGCCGCGTGTGGGCTCCACGAGGCTGCCCGAAGCCGTCCCGTCGCTGCTGCTTCCTTCTCGGCGGGAACGTCATGCCTGTGAACATGGGATTCCTCCTCACATGCCTTCCGCTTGGATGTCTGGTGTGTGACGCCTGAGACTGTGATGAGGCGCTGACAGACAAGCCAGCCTATGAACTTGGGTGTCATCTTGAAACTCAGGGTGTCGCTCAGTACAGGACAAGACTGTCGATCCCTGATCCTTGATCATCTTGCTGGGCTTAGAATATCAAAGTGTTTTCTCTTCCTTTGATTTTCTTAATTACACTTTTCCCAGTTTACCTTCTTATAAAAAGAGTTGGAGGATTAAATGAGAAAATGGTTTTGAAAGTACCTGGTTAACCTGGGGCCTGAAACACATGTAATATTTTTATATGATTTAAAGTGCAAACATTTTACATGTTAAAGAAAAAACAATCACCATTTTAAAGTAAGATAATTTTAGGAGATTTAAAATTTGTGTCTTATTGTTTTATTTATTTTTTAAAATATATTTTATTGATTTTTTACAGAGAGGAAGAGAGAGGGATAGAGAGCCAGAAACATCAATGTGAGAGAAACATCGACCAGCTGCCTCCTGCACACCCCCCACTGGGGATGTGCCCACAACCAAGGTACATGCCCTTGACCGGAATCGAACCTGGGACCCTTGAGTCCACAGGCTGACGCTCTATCCACTGAGCCAAACCGGTTTCGGCATGTGTCTTACTGTTTTAAACTGAACTGTTTCTTCTTTGTATAACGTGAGTGATACCTATTAAACAGGAGCGCCAGCTTTCACACGTGGAACCAGGTGGGTCGGGGGCCGGACCAGCTTGTCCAGACCAAGAAAAGGGAGAGAAAGCGCTCAAGACTGGTTTCTTTTTGTTTCAGATTTATGTCCAAGTCGGTCGCTTTCCCAGAAATACCATTTCTATGAGCCAACAGCCTACGTACAGCTCTTCAGGTGACCCTCAGCCCAGCGAGGAGGCCCCCTAGCCTCAGGCAGGCTCCTTCCTCGGTTTCCCCTGCCCTCTTCGCTGATGTCATCCCACAGGAACTTGGGCCCAAAGACGGACAGCTTTGTTTTCTCTGCATGATAATAAACACACAGTTATGAAATATCGTAAACGTGCATATAAAAACATCCAGGAAAGCCAACCACAACAGTGGCCCAGCCAAGCTCAGCAGTTCAGCCACGACCCTGAGAACCCAAGTGGAGAACTCGGTCCCCAGAGGCAGGTTCAAGCAATGCTTAAACAAACATGCAAACCTTAAAAAAAAAAAAAAAAAAAAAACCTTTATGCACCAAATTCAATTGCAATTTTGTGTTTTTTATTTTGGAATAATTTTAGACTTACAGATAATTTGCAAAAATAACACATAGATTTCCCACACACCTTTCACCCTTGCTCTAATGTTACTCTTATGTAATCATACTATAATTTTCAAAACTACTCATTAAACCACAATTTATTTGGATTTCACGTTTCTCCATCGATGTCCTCAATACATGTTCTGATGCCACGATTAAATCCCAGGCCCAGGATCTAGGAGAAGGTCCCTGTGCGCTTAGCTGTGCCTTCTTGGTCTTGCCTGCAGCTGACGGCCTTCAGTCCAGTGCATGTCATGTGAGAACCCCTGGACGGTGCTGGCAGGTACTTTGCAGACTGTCCCTCAGTATCTCATAGGCACAACATCACACTGACCATTTGGCTAAAGTGCCATCCACTGCGTTCTCTGTCCTCAGGTCAATACTTTTTCCTGTGTAGTTAATCGTCTTCCAGACATACTCTGACGCTACATATAGATCCTTTGACCGTGAATTTTGCATGCACAGTGGATCTTGCCACCAAGAACTATTACTGTAGGGTTTGAATAGCAGTTTTATATTTTCCTGATTCTTTTTACATTTATTCTCTGTACTTCTGTGAGGAAGAGCTGCCTTCTCCCCACTCACTTATTTATTCAGCTAGGGGCCCAGTGCACAAAAATTTGTGCACTTGTGGATGGGGGTCCCTCAGCCTGGCCTGGACCCTCTCACAGTCCAGGACCCCTCGGGGGATGTCCGCCTAAACTGTCAATTGGACATCCCTCGAGGTCTCCTGGGCTGCCAGAGGGATGTCTGGCTGCCAGCTTAGGCCCAATTCCCCAGGGAGTGGGCCTAAGGCTAAGGTGGACATCCTTAGCGCTGCCACGAAGGCAGGAGAGGCTCCCGCCACCGAGCAGCTCGGTTTCTGGCTGAGCAGAGCTCCCCCTGTGGGAGTGCACTGACCACCAGGGGGCAGCTCCTGCATTGAGTGTCTGCCCTCTGGTGGTCAGTGTATGTCATAGCGACCTGTCATTCTGTTGTTAGGGTCAATTTGCATATTACCCTTTTATTATATAGGATTATTTATATCAGGGTTAACTCATGGATGTTTATGTTTTATTATAAAATAGAATTTTCATTATTTATTTTGTTGCCCAAATGATTCTAGCTCTGGGCATTGGGAGCTCTCTCAGGTGGACCCCTTTCCACGTCTCTACACTCTTTGTGAGCACTTCCCTGGTTTCTGGCACCACATGTTCTCCAAGGCGCCCTGATTCCTTACTGATGTTTAGATGATATCTCAATATCTCAATGGTATTTAGGAACCAGATCAGGGGCTGGGTGAGCTCACAGCGTCTGGGGTGCCGTTGCTTCTGGGCCCTCCCAGCGGCAGGAGCTGGAAATGTATTTGTCGGCTCACCCGTGCGCACAATTCCTGCATCTGCCTATCTGTGTACACATTTTTGAAACCACGAGTTCACATTGCTGCCACTCTAATTGCTTTTGCTGGTCATGGGAATCATGGACATCTCTGAAGTGTGTTTTCTGTTTGTTCAACCCCAGTTGAACTCCAGTCTGGGTTTTTCTTCTTGTTCTATGTCACTTTGATGTTCTTTGATACTGTTTAAAATAATGGTTTTTTTGCAGGTTGGCTCTCCAAAGACGGGTGGTCAGTTTTGTGGAAAACAGCTCTTTGGAGGTGAGTGCTAACATCCCAGCCCCTCACCTGTTTGTTGAGCTGTAGAAGCACAGACGCTGTGAGAGAGGCCAGGTTTCAGACAGGCGCCCAGTCCAGCTCCAGAGCATTCGAGTCAGACCCAGCCCGCCTTCTGCTGGCACCAGACATGTCTGTGGTGCCGCGTGCACTGTGATCTGTGGTGCATTTCATTAGTGCTGCCTCCATGGTCCATTAGTCACATCACATCTGCAGCTTCCCATTCGCACGGCACTGGAGGGGAGATGCCTGGGGGAGAGTGCCAGGTGGGCCCAGTGTTCTCGGGTCCTAAGGAGAGAAACGTGTTTCGTGAAGACGGTTTCAGATCTGCAGGGCCCTGTGGGGCTCAGCCAGGGTCTGCTGGTCCCACGGTGTCCCTTTCAACCCCAGGCTCCTGTGTTGTGCCGGGTGCCATCAGGCCCTCGAGCAGCTGTCACGTGACCTTCCTGGTTGTGTGGACGTGACTCTTGTTGTGGGGATGCTCTTGTCCAGGGGCTTTCTGAGGCCTCCAGTGTTGGCCACAGCGGTGGTGTCGGGGTAAGGCGGGATGAATGTGGGGTTGCATGAAAACACTCAGATTCTCGGTTTTTGTTTTTGTTTTTGTTTCCCCCAAGGTTTGCTAATTTTCCTGAATAAATGCTTTTCAGCTTGTTGTGTACCTTTGGTTAGTGTTTAGAGTTCAGAAATGGTTAATGGATATTTTTTACAGTTTTGAAAAGCTTTTTACATTTCTTTTTGGAGAGGGAATTTGCTGAGCTCCTTACTTTGCCTTTTTGTTAATCACTAGCCATCATAATATTTTTCCTTTCCTTGCCCTAAAATAGATATTTCACTGAAGGCTGACTGTGAGTTAAGAGTCTGGAAATTCTTAAATCATCATGATTGCTTTTTAAAATGATTCCTTTGCCACTTGTATTTATTCAACTTGGGAAACAGGTTGTGGGGCCGGGAGAAAACGCTGACTCATATTCATCCCAGTTAAACGGGATCATGTTAGACTTGCTTTGCTCTAGTTTGTGAAGACATTTAGATACGGATCTGCCATTTTACATATTTGTAATCCCTGAAAAACTTGCTTAATCTAAGAATAGCATCATGAGAACCTTTATAGTGAAACTCAACATGCTAATGACAATTTTGAGTCGGAATAGGCCCAGAAAGGCCAATCTTCATTCTAATTTTCTACAACATTAACCTGTCACGTCACATTTCTCAGATTGTGTGTATTTTATAAGCCCCCCAATTTAGCTGCAGTGAAATCAAAGCAGTGATGTTTTATTGATTGTACATAGAATTGTATGATTTGTAGCTTAGAGAGAATCAAGCTCAACACAGAGCTGTCAGATCGATTATGGAATTCATTTCATGGAGTCTCTCTAAATAATTCTACTTGGGGACAGGTTCAGGGGTTGAGCTGGGACGAGCTGTCACTGCCCATTGCTCCCCTAATTGCAAGTCCCATTGGGCCCCTTAGAGGCCAGGAGATGCACGCCTGTGGGGGAAGGAGGGGACAGGGAGGGGTGGGAGCAAGGTGGGTCCTCCTAGGAGAGAGCGCTCCTGCTGGAACCTGGTGGGGGGGAGGTAGTGAGGGTGAGGGTTTTAAAGACTGGGAGTTTGGGGATGTCTTAGGGAAGATCTCAGTAGAACAGTCATCATCTTTCCAGGTGTGCTTTTCAGGGTCATGGTGCCCACTGATGGGTCAGCACCAGGACAGGGCTCATTAGACATTGCAGCTGGTTCTGGTTACCAGCCTGGTTTTGCTGCTCCTCTGGGCCTGGACCTGAAAGAGAACTGGGGCCTCGATGTTATCTCCAGAGAGGAAAGGTCCAAACCGCATGACCAGCTATGTGCCAGGGAGGAAAGGCCACCATGGGGGCGAGGCCTGGCACCCACTTTGCCCATTGCTAGGCACCTGATGACCTTATGCACCTGCTGTTAACTGCTTGGCCAGTTTGTTCCGCTCTGTCTCAGTTTCCCCATCCCACCTGCCAAGACATTCTCCCAGCTTCTTACTGTCCTGCCTCATAGTGACTCCTCTTTCTGGGTCAAACATTGTTCCAGGCATTGCCTGGGCAACACGTCCAACCTAAGAAGTGGATATTATTGTGTTTCTTTTCACTAGAAGAGAACTGAAGCTCAGAATCACACATCCAAGCTCTGAAACCCGTGCCCGGGGAAAGGGCTTGCAGATGATCCTTCCCCAGATACGCTGTTTCCAAACCCAGTAAATTCAGGGCCCTGAGAGAGCACATTTTTCTCGGAGCCGGAGCCGGAGCCGGAGCCGGAGCCGGAGCCCGAGCCGGAGCTGGAGCCCGAGCCCTCTGCCCAGACAGCGTGTGGGCCACTGTATTGCAGTAGAAATACGTGAGGCCTTTGTCAGATCAAAATGCCAAAGTGGAAGGTGTGTCTGATTGCCTGTCACACCGCATTCAGAGTCCATGACTCAGGACTGGCATCGGCACAGCCCCAGGCAGCTGAGCTCCCAGACCAGGGAGGGTTTGTTTTGCCACAGCTGGCAGCCTGGCTGACCAGGGCCTGTAGGAACGCAACACGCCAAAAAAGGACCCTCGCATTTTGGAGAATTTTGTTTACATGACACCAAGCCCCAAATGACCTTAAATTCTAAATAAAAGTTCCATGGGCAATTTGTATGAGAAGCCTGTTTTTAAAGGAAAATAAATTATATGACAGTTTCATTATATGTATTACAAACTAGACTAGTGAACATTTTACTCTACATTTAAAAATATTTAATTAGGACCTTTCAGTACATGAAGCTTACATAACAAAATCTAGCAGGAATCTGTAAAATCTAAACACACGTCTAAGAGAGGGTGGTGCCCCGTGAATGTGCAGGCCTGGCTTTCAGGGCTCAGCTGTGGGACGTGACTAGTTTCTCCACGTGTCTCCAGTTTCCTCCACGCAGTCTCTGCTCACGGGAACTTCCACGGCTGGCTGAGCAGTCTGTGTCCTCTGGCACTTGGCGAGTGGCATCTGCTTAGCATAAGGTGACAATAACGACAAGGTCATGACACGTAGTCAGCACCAATCCCAGGGCTGCACAGTGTTAGCCTGGTGCTGCACCCATGCCACCCTGGCAGGTCCCGATTCTGGCGCAATGGCACCCCTTCCCGTCCAGAACAAGAGCAATTCGGCCGCAATGGCACCCCCAGCCACCCACGTGGGGACTGAGACAGTGGTGTTTATTCGAGGGGGCACCGCGCTTTCTGTAGTGGGGGTGCCTGTCCTTTGAGTAGTTTCCAGGTGGCGTGAATGGGAACATGAGTGAGCCTCAGCGGGCTGTGTGAACGGAGGTGCGGATGTCTCTGTCTGCACAAGCATCGTGCCCTCCATCTTTTCGAAAGACAGTTTGGCTCTCGTTGCTTTGAGGTCGCAGCAAAGGGCTCCCTTGGCGAGGCTGTGACGCAGGTGTGTCCTTTGGTGTCAGCCCTGTCTGCCACCTCCACACGGTCATTTATAAATTGCTGGGGCAGGATGTGCTGGGAAGGGCTCTCCGGCGCTGTCTCCATCCATCCACCGTGCACGTCCCCCGCGCAGGCGGTGCCCTTGTCCCAGAGGCTGTGAGAAAGGAAGAGGGAGTCAGGCCTGACGAGTACAGAGGTGCCCTGGTTCCAATGGGAGCCGACCTGGGTTAGAAGCACAGCCCAGCCTCCAAGTAACGTGTTTGTCCTTTGCCTGGATGGCTTGTGCGTGTGTGTGCACAAGCTCACGGTGTGCACATACATGTGTGCACAAGCACACACATTTGTGAACATGGGTGTGTGCGTGTGCCTGCACATGTGTGTACATGACTTGCGTGTGCATGTGTGTCCGTGTGTGTGCATGCACACATATTTCTGCGTGTGTGTGCATGCATGTTGTGGCACATTTGCTTATTTTAGTCTCCAGAAATCTGACAAGAGTCTTTCCTACATTTTTTATGTGAACATAAATTCATTTTAATTTCTTGACATGGATATTTTGTGCAGTTATCTGGGTCATTCCTTCCGAGTGAGGGTTTAATTGCTTCACATCTGGAATATTTCAAGTTTATCCTTCTTGGAATCCGTGTCGTGAATGTTTTTCCCCGGGTCAGTTGAAGAGCCTGCTGTCAACATGATGTTCTCTGGTTACACGGGTTCATGGCCACATGTTCTTGTGTGTAAGGCTTTCTCTTGCCCACTGCCTCTGGCTCATGCTGCCCCAAGGTTTCATCTTGGCCAATGTTTTATTGGTAACGGTAGTCAGGGCATGGAGTCAGACACCCTGAATTCCAGAACCTTCTCCACTAATCACGTGCAAATTAAAGCTGTGTTCAGCAGATAGCTTCATTTACTTGGTCTTGGATTTCACAACAGTGAAAAGTAAGCTTGTTTTCTAAAGTTTAAAACCCAGGTCTTGCTACTGTTATACAATTTATAAGACCCTCTACTTTTTGCTACTTCCTTGGTTGCTGGCCTAGATATTGGAATAATTCTGTCCTTTCTACTTTTACAAAATTATGTTGAATATTGTGTAATTGTTGGTATTTGATCATTTCTACCTATGCAAATGGCAATTGATATGGTTCATCCTACTTATTAAAAATACATCAAAGTAAGACCTTGGCACAGCTGAAACCCTAAACAGTATTATTAGATGAACCATAGACAATAAAAATGCTTTTTGTGTCTCATTTTGTTAGGGGTTAGTTTATCAAGAATGATCATATCTGCTGGTTTACTTTCATCTCTTCTCCCTGGAGCAGGTTCCCTTAAACGTCTGGCAGTGCCTGATTTTCAGCTCACAGTTAGGTGAGCAGGGCTGTGTTATCATTTGTGAGGCTTGTTTAGGGGCTTCCTTGGGGTGATTTGATGGGAGACTGTGAGTATGCTGAAGATTTCCCCAATATTAGAAGGCGGTGTCTTTGTGCCAGATGATTTCTTTCCTCTAGAGAACATCTCTCCTCCCCTCTGGAAGGCCCAGGCTTGGCTGCTGCAGGGAGGATTGAGGTGGGGAGTGAGGCTGATCCACGATGAGAATTAACTCCTCCGATTTCGATGGCTGTTGGTTCTCCAGGTGCCTCACTGCTGTGTGTGCCCCAAGAGGCTCCACACCGGCTTCCTTATCTGTTGTGTTAGTTTCTGGTCACCTTTCACCTCCCGATGGTTGCTGCACTTGGTGACAGTCATACATGCAAACCCCTTTCTCTCTAATGACCTATGATGTTACCTTTTCATGTAATTATTGGTCATCTGTGGATCTTTGTACATCTTTGGTGAGGTGTCTGTTCAGATCTTCTGCCCATTTTGAATTGGGTTGTTTTCTTACTGTCATTTTAAGAGTTCTTCGTATATTTTGGATACAAATCCTTTATCACATGTTCTGCAAATATTTTCTCCCAGTCTGTGGCTTGCCCTTTTATTTTTTAAATAGTATTTCCAGAATAGAAGTGTTTAATGGTAATTTTAGATTTAGTAAATCATAAAATCTTTACGTTTGGAAAATATCCCAGTGTTAGAGCCCTGAACTATGAAAACTGAATTATAATTCTAAAGTGCTTGGGTTTTCATTCAGAAAAACATACTCTCTGGGTACTAAGAACAAGATATTTCATTTGGGGTCTTTATGTAGCAGGCGGTGTGATATTAGCATAATAGACACCCTTGCAAATATCATGTGGCCTTTTCTTTTGTCTCAAAACCAAGATCAACCATGTGTAACTGGGACTCCATCCAGTGCCTGCTGGGGGTTGTCAGGTTAAAACCCAAGGCAGGTCCAGTGGGAGGGGACGCACAGTGGAGGCAGCTCATGGCCTCTGTCCAATCTCATTATCAGGAGGTTCTGTCTGTGAGGCGCTGGCGACTTGTGCTCCCTCCAACATGCACCCACGTGTGTGTTTTTACCCAATGGAGCCACAGATAAGCATCCACACGCCTTTCCTACGTGACTTCACGCCAAGCCTTTGCACAGCCACGTGCCCTGCAGGAAGAAGGTCATTATTTTGTGCTTCTGGAAAGTCAGAGACTCAATTATATTATCAAGCGTCCATTCCAGGTGGGAAAGTGTTGAAATCAGATTCAAACTAAAGGTTTGGTGTGTTGATGTGCAGCTGTTTTACAGTTTGACTGGAGTATTCAACACCACCAGTCACAGGTGGGGGATCATACACGGAAAACGAATAATCAGTGTTTGTAAAATGGAAAACGAAAGGAAAATGTCATCATCGCTTCTGGATACTCCAGTAAACAGGACTCCTAGGCAGCAAGGCCTGGGAGGGAGCAGTCGCTTCCAAATTTCCTCTGCATTTATCATGGGGGGAAAGTTCCATATCCTCACACAAATCAAGATTTGATTTACTACCTGTACTCACCGAAGGCCCACACAGCATGGAGAGCAGCCAGAGCGTGAAATGGGAAAAGCAGATTTATTTATTGTCCGGGGAATCTCTTCTGACCGGGAAGGGTTCCCATCCTTATGAGGCAGTAAATTTTATACTGTGGCTGCTTTAATGCAAAAGAAGTTGTTTATTTCTGTATTGCAGTTTGATGATTTGTAGAGCATGGATTCCATTGGCTCTGGGCAAAAAGAAAGGGCTCAGTGGAAGAGGAGAGAGAAAAGACAAAAACGTGTGAAAGTGCTGACAAGTGAGACCCACCCCGGGTGCTGCGAGCAGCAGGGCCTGGGGCTGAGCCTGGGCAGAGCAGGAGGACCAGCAGCTCCCAAATCCCAGGGGTGGAGAGACCCCCAACTCCTGGCATGGCCTCAGGGTGGCTGGGAAGGGTGTAAGGAAGAAGCTGCTTACAAAGGAGGGAGCAAGGTTGGGGCAGGGCCACACTCAGGTCGGGAGGGAGGAGGGGGAGGGATCATAGCCCTTCCTAGCCAGCCCCTGGGAGCCCGAGCTGGGCGCCCTCTCTTGGCTTCCGGCTTCCTGCTTGGCCTCCCCTGGTCACTCCCTGGGAATCAAGGATGATCCTACAGACTGGGGGCACAGAGAGCTGTGTGCGTGCGTGCGTGTGTGTGCGCGTGTGTGTGCGTGTGCGTGTGGAGAGGGGGGATATTCACACACCTCCTAACAGAGGCTGCCTGCTGGCCCGGCTGGGCGCAGTGCCCTGGTCCCAGTCGCTTATGCAGATTGTTTGGACCATAACAAACACATCTGTGGGCTCTGATCAGCCTTCAGCCTCCTAGTTTATAACCCTTGATAAATCTGGTTCAAATTCCCCCACTCCTCAAAACCAAAGTTCTGAATCAAGGCAAATATGTTTGGTCATCCCTCTGGGCATAGGCCAGGCTGATCCCACCTCCTTGTCATCACCTTGGACAGTGTTCTGGTGGAGATGCTGCATGTGGTCAAAGTGTGGCTCCGTCCTCCCCCCTGGGGCCCTCATGGACCACATAGCTCCCGGTATGTTGGCCGCCTCAGGAAAAACGCCATCAATTTCTACATTACCACCCACTGTCTCACATTCCAAGTTTCTCTGTCCCTCCCAGCTCTTTGAGGCTTCATGGAGCAGGACACTGTGTCCCACGTTGTCTGTGTCCCCGACCCAGACAGACTCCAGAGTGAGACACTCTGGAAAGGCGTCTCCACGCCACGTCCCCACAGCTGCTACTGGCCTCCAGGGAGCTTGCAGCCCTGGGAGCTTCAGCCTCCCAACAGCAAAATGGAATACGTGCACTTCTGTCCTGGTGTTGCTGTGAAAGGTACACAGGTAATAAGGTGAAAGCACCTAGCACATTATCTGACATTAAATTTTCAGTGAATGCTAGCTATTGGTATACAGCTGAAGAAATGAGTGAAAGTTAGATTTAACAATTCCACCAAATCAAGATTATGAGGACCTTTTACAGGCAAGATTGAAATTTAAATATCACTCATAACATAGTATCAAGATTTTTTTTTTTTTAAAAAAAGTAGGTTATTGATTTCAGAGAGAGGAAGGGAGAGGGAAAGAGAGAAACATCCATGAGAAATATCAGTCGGCTGCTTCCTGCTGGGGAACCTGCCACCTGGCACCTGCCCTGACGGGGAATGGCACCCTGACTTCCTGGTTCAGGGGACAATGCTCAACCACTGAGCCACGGGCCGGGCCAAGATTTCTTTTAAAATTTTTGTTACAAAATAATGTTTTGAACGTGGGAACCTACACACACACACACACACACACACACACACACACAGTTAATGAAGCTGTCAAGGACTGTTGTGCAGTGAGAATTTCAAATACTGAATTAATAAACTACACTGTGTTATGTGTGATTCTTCAGTCTTACTCTGGGCAAAAATATAAAAACAATTTTCAGGAAACCCACTAGATGTAGCTACTGAGTAAGCTTGCTGTGCAGTGAGTATAAACTGGTGTTTGTCTTTAAGGAAGATTTGGGAAACTTCTGCTTTTGGACTTATTTTTGCAATAAACAGGACATAAAGAACTTGATAACACTAGAAATAGAACTGGGATAACTAATGTACATAACATTCAAATTCTGATTATATTTAGACGAAGAATTCTATAAAACCAGAAATCCATAAAAGGAATAAAACGGTTTTTATTCAACATCACCCAGAAGACCCAAGTTCACAGAGAAGCACAGAGTGTGCCTTGCATTTCAGACTTGCCAACTCGGCTACCTCTGAAGCTTCAATACCCAGCTCAAACGTGGGTGGTTTTGTGTGTGTGTGTGTGTGTGTGTGTGTGTGTGTGTGTGTGTGTGTTTTTCAAAATCCTCCTACCCATTTTTTCTCATGTCCTCATCTACCTGCAAAAAATGCTTGCAGATTTGATCTTGCTGTGTGCCCAGGAAGAGAACATGACTTCAAGTAATTTAATGTCAACTGTTAAATTTTTCTTATAGAATAGTGGAGTAATTGAGAGAGTTCTCTGAAGTTGGACTGCCTAGGGGGTTTAAATTCTTGTATTTCCTCTTCTTATCAATGTGGCTTTGAGCAAGTTACTTACCTGGTCTCAGCCTCAGTTTTCATTAACAGCAGTGGGCATTTTCCAAGTGTTTACTTTCCCACTCACTTACTCTGTGAGGTCAGGGCCATCATTAGCCCTAACTTACCGTGCTCCTAGATTTAAGCAAGTGAAGGACAGACTGTGAGTGCTCTGTGCTTCTCATCGCTGCTGTGCTGCCTGGAAATGGTTCTCCTCAGGGAGCAGCAACAGGAAATTGAGTCGCTTATGTTGGGTATGAAGCAAAGTGCCCAGCTCTACAGTGAGCTCTCAGTAATATGCTGCTGATGATGATTATGGAGGCTTTAGTAAAATAAGAAGACCTTCTAGGAACCCAAAATAGTTGAATTTTAAAATGTTCACAATGAATTTTTTTTATCATAATAGACAACTATGAATGCGCATGCTTCTCGGTCATGAGAATCTTCGTTTGAAATCTTATTTTTGTTGCCAGGCAGGAGCCTTAGGTCCACACAGCTCACCCTTGGTTTGGACGTCTTCATCAGAATACCTCCTCCTCTCCCGTTGCCCAATCCCGTGGTGTCCCATTTCAGTCATGTACAAAACAGCAGGAAAGTTCCGGGACATTTTTCAAAGGGAGCTGTCGACCTTGACACTTGATAAATTATATATTCCTGCTCAAAACAAAATAAGGGAGTTTAAATATGTGCCAAGCTTCTTGCTCACAATGCAATCATGGATATTGCCCAACGGGGCGGAGCTCAGGTGCTCACAGATGTGACTCATTCTAATGTCATACTTCACTTCATACGAAAATTGCCAATTTTCCAAAAGAGATTTTTTTTTTCTAACTTCAGTAAACACTTCTCTTTACACTTTGTAGGACCTGTGGCCAAACCCTTTTTATCATGTGATCACTTACCGTGGTCGGCCTCTGAGCCATGCTGTCTGTAGGGCATCTTCTCAGAGGCCGATGACTCTCCTTAGAATTGCCTCAAGTCCTGGGGAGCATCACAGCCCCAGGAAAGCAGTGTCTTCAGGGACGTGGGTGTAACTCCTACTGACTTTTTCCAAGAATCAAATCTGTGAAACTAAAGGCAGGAGTCACTGTCCCTGCAGCAATTTTTATCAGAACTGGTAATAGCAATAAAATACTCTTCTGGGCTAACGTAGCATTACGGAGCAATTTGCATTGAAGAGTTTATCAAAACTCTGAAATGTCTTTCTCTGAATTTAGCTCTTCTCACCCTAATGAGTGTTGAAACTGATATCCACTTGGCAGAAATATACGTGCTCAATTTAATCGTTTACCCGTTTCATTCATCTTTATGTTCCTGTAATACAGTCTGTAACATCAGTGAGATTCTCAAATACTTGTGTAATTAAAAACATATATGCAGTGGACATGTGAGAGGCTACAAACCTTAAGAAATATATTTAGTAACTTCAGATAAATCCTCAAAATATGCCATGGACTCTGACAGCCTTAGGCCTCAGCTCTTTGCAGCTGTGAGGTAAATTTTTTGGTTTGACATATTAAAGAAACAACAGACCCAAAATGGAGTCACTTTTGTTAAGTCCCACCAAGAATAATAACTAAACTAATTGCAGTTTCAGCCTCTCCCAGGAATGTAATTTTAAACCAACGCTGAACTAATTCAAAGAGTCAGGAGGCTGTGCTAGAAATACATGTTAAAGATTTATTCAAGAGTCTTAGAATTTTCGAACTGGGAACACAGCTGGACAAAAACCTAGAAGTGTTCTGAAAAGATGGAAAATTTAAGAGTTCTTACAGTTCAAAGTCCTGCTTTCTCAGCGCTAGCCCTGGTCCAGGAGGCTCATCAGTCAGATGTTAGGGGGCTGATAACAGATGCCAGGGTGTCTGGTCACATCCTGTAGTCGGGGTGATGCCTATGGAGTGGCTTCACATGGTCTGGATGCTGGTCCTTCAGGCTGAGCCGAGGTTATCTGGAGATCTGACCCACATCCAGGTGTACATTCAGGCACTGACACAGGACCGGAAACCTCCAAAAGCTTGGCTTCCCAGGCTGCGTACAACTAGGGTCATTCCTTGTGTCTCCACCCTCATAGTGTTAATAATTCCAGCAGCTTGGTTACAGTGACTCTATTTTACATACTCCACATCTTCACTCTTTTCTCACCAGTTAGGAATTCCTGGTCAGCACTAGGGAACTAATCTGTGTGATAAGACCCCTGACTTCCCCTAAGTGAAGGTCACATTGTCTGAAAAAATTCACTCTTCTAACATCCTTGTCCCAGTCTTTGGAGTGACCTGGTTGTCAAATGGGAAGCTGCCTGATTCATGAAGCGTTTAGTAAAGCCAATTCGATCTTCAAGTTTACTTGGTTGAATTTTCTTTTTTTTTTAGCAGACTTCATAGAGTATTTAACTTAGAGGTGACAAGTGCCTTTAATTTGTATGCCTTTTCTATAACGATATATAAATTCTAATTCTCACCATTAAGAGTTTTGTGTGAAGAACACTCATTTCCAGAATGAACTGGTTCTTTCTGCTCTATTATCACATTTCTCCACATAAATGAGGAGATCTCCCGATGCAGCCCCTGGGCCAAAGCTGCTGGATTTCCCAGGGAAATTCATCATTTCTGAATTACTAAGAATATGCCCGCATTGTCTGACTTCCGTTTAGTTAGTAGGGATTGCTGGTACAAACCCCCTCCCTGAGAAAACGGGTGGGATCATGTGGTCTTCTCAAGGCTGTGAGGACTTTGTTTAAAAACACCCCTGACCATCCCGAGAGAGTATTTAATTTATGTTTTCAACATTTAACTTCATTAAATAATTAGATTTTACACCTATTGGAAGTCAGTCAGGGTGTCAGGATTCTGTGAGTGTATGAAATGTTTAACCGTCAGGATAGGTCCAGGATGGCACATGGTCCAGAGAAGAGCTGCGTGCATCACGACCAGGAGAGTGAGGGACCTTGTGCTGTCCTAGAGAGCTGTCAGTGGAGAGGGTCACAGGGGGCGTCTCTTGAGTCATCACTTTCCAGCAGTGCCCCACGTGCTGGAGTAACCTAGGGGGTCAGTGCACACAGTAGACTCATGTCTACCTTATGAACCGAACAAGAACAACAAAAGCCACAAAACTACTGGCCGACGAGCCAGGACACTGGTCCCAGACTTCCCTTTTCTACGGAGTTGGCTCTGGAACTCTGAGCAAACTCTAAACTCGGGGCCTCCTTTTCTGGGTTTGAGGCAGTGCACACAGCCCGTCTCTGCAGACCTAAGACTGGACACGGCGCTCGGTTGTGAAATTGTGGCTTTGGGAAGTACAGAGTTACTGAAGGTGAACTCACTTCCAGGCAGGGGAGAGTCTCCTGAGTCAGAGGTATGACTAACCTAAACCTGTGGTGTGTAAACAAAAACATGCACAAAAGCGTAGAAACCTTCATCCCATCAGAGGCAACAGTCCCCAGAGCGCCTGAGACCACAAGGTGGCTGTGCCATCACTCATTCACTGCTGGTTTCCCTGCCAATTTGTTAGAACATATTTTTCTGATTAAAGCTGTGTTAAGATTATATGTCAGCTGCCAACCCATTTTAAAATCAGCTTGTAAAATTTTCAATTCCTAGAGCACATTTTTTCCCCTGTGAGGATGCATAAGACCTACAATTTGCAACCATGAGACCTGTCATTTAAGATATTTGCATTTATAAGACAGAAGGTATAATTCCTCATGAAAATATACCCTAGCGGGTCATTTTCTTTGAAAGGATTCCGTTGGTCATCCAACATGTAACAATGTGGTTTCCAAACACTCAGGAAATGAAGTCAGTGCCAAGTCAACACGTTGAGGAACTTTAAGTCCAAACACTCAAGCATGTAAGGCAAGATACTGTCCACAAATGTGCCTGTGACTTCTCCAAATCCGAGGATAACGGTCCACCCCGAGCTACTCTGACACTAGTTCTTCATCGCAGCCTCTGGAGCCATTTTCTCTTGATCCCTGGCTCACTGTAAAATATAAGCCAGCACCTGCTCCCGTGTCACAAGGAGCTACAATCCTCGGGCCCGCAGGGAGGCTACTACATCCTGGGTTTCCCAGACTGCTCACCTTAGACTTGTCGCCATCGCCATCAGTGGTGACAGATAAACCTTACAAATGTAGGATGTTAGTCACAGAAGAACCTGGGTGCAGGGTATATGAAATCTCTGTGTTATCTTCACAATTGTTTGTAAATCTAAAACTGCTCTAAAATGGAGATTTGCTTGAAAGTGTGTCGCAGACACTCGTTGACTACAGTATGTTTGTTTCAAAAGCACCTTTGGAGGTGACGTCAGTGACACCAAGGCTCAATCCCAGGGAGGGGCTGCCCGGTGTCCCCACCTCCAACCTCCCAGGGCTGGAGTCCCCACTGCTGTGCCCCAGATCATGCCCTCCCCGCCCCCCCCCAGAGGCACAGGGTGAGTCCCAGAGACTTGGGCCCTCGTCCACAGGTCGTCACCTCAGACACCGGTGCCACCACCACTGCCACGGCTACTGTGTCCCGGCCCCTGGAGCCCAGCAGCTCCTGAGCCCAGGACTCAGGCCTGCCCCACTCTGAGGGCCTATGTGCCGGACCCCTGCCAGGGGGGCCCCGGGGCTGCAACTTCCCCCCGTGGGGAAAGCAGGAACCCCAGCAGCCTTTGCCACTGAGGACCCCAGCCGATGGCCTGCCAGATGATAGCACTGTGCCCTCCCGGACTGCACCCCACTGAGCCTGTGCCCTCACCCACAGCTGCTGGAGGGGGTAACAGCTCCCTCACCCGCACACACGAGAAGACCTTCATTTCCAGGTACCATGAGGACTGGAGACCAGCAGTGACCTTTGTGATGAGTCTGACCTGCTCTGATGAGGGGCCTTCACCCCTGTGCGGCGGGAAGTCCAGTCACACCCTCCTGAGAACATCTATGCCTTTGCCCACAGAAAGTCAGACACATGCCACGTGTCGCACCAGGAGGGCCAGGGAGTTCATGTGGCTCCATGAGATGCAGAAATGGGATTCCAGCCTGTGTGAGCCTGACCCTTACGCTGTTGTCCCAGGGATCCCAGCGAGTGGTGCTGTCCTCCTGAGGGAGGGAGGGAGGGAGGGGCACGCATCTGCTCGGTGAATATTCTGTCTGAGTCGCCTGTGAACAAAGGAGAGCCCGCCTTCTTGGGTGTGACAGCAGGACTTTTGGATTCATAAGAGCTCGTTCCAGCTCTCACCAGTGACAGAAACCCAGAATTACAGTCTCATGTCAGCAGATGGATCACGAATGCCAAGCCCAAGGGACAAGGGGTGAGGCCCGTGCAAAATTAAACGTAGTTTGCAGGAGCCAGCATTCACACCATGCAGGTGAGGCATCTGATGACATCTATTAAACCAAGTGTCTACTAACAGGCTGTTTGGCAGAGTGAGACAAAGTAAACGTACTTCAGAGCTGTGGTTAGAAGTGAAACCCAGCGGGATTAGGGTTACACGGCTGAGCTCTCTCCCAGGGCAGCTGCCACAGTCTCCGAGAGCAGAGCTGCCGTGTCCCCCAAACCTCTGGTGGATGAGGGCTGAGCCTCCGTGAGCCTCTCAGCCCCCCGCCCCTCCCAGAGCATCTGTGTCCTGCATGCTGACTTTGTTACACATGCACATGCATGTCACACTCACACACACATTCTCTCCCAGGGTTTAATGGGGAACTGTACTCCATACCAGAGCTCCCCTCTAGTACATTAGTAGCCTGGCTCTTACCTTCCTCAGAGCAAAGTCTTTGGCTGAACCAAGTGAAATAAGGGCTCAGAATTCCACAGGCCTGGGTTTGGGCCCTGGCTCACCACTTTAAACCAACTCCGTGAATTCAGTTATAAAAACAAAAAACTCATGAAAATGCCACCGTTATTCTTAGAGGACCCATACCAAAAATAAATCAGTCATGCCTGGGGAAAGCAACCCAAATTTCACCTTATGATTGGTTACCAGGTTTTCAGTTGAACTAAAGACTAAGGCGTGCTTTCATTGCTTCCGGGCCACGATTCTATATGCAAACTTACTCCTAGTGAACACCATGATTTACCAAGCAATGCATTGGGGATTTCACGTTAGAATAGGAAGTAGCCTAACACATGTGCATGGTAGTGATTACTGTAAAGTCAGACCTTGTAAACATGTTTAAATCTTCTCTTTCATAAAGCTGTAGACTCTTGTCTCTGAGGATGTGGTGTTTCCTTACAGTTGTTCATAGAGAAGGCTTCATCTACATGTGGGAAATAAGCCGAAGAATTTACATTTCAGTCTCTGTAATTAACAAAAGTATAAAATAACTCATTTGCTTCCTGAAGAAACTGTCATTATCACTGATAAAAGGGGGTTTGCCTTTTCTAAAGAATGGCAGATGTCAACGGCACTGAACAACACAAGAACTTTAACTATTTTGGTATCAGGTGAAGAATGTTAATTGCTATTTTCTGGCTTAGGTTCCTCAGGTCTGTAAGATTTTATTGCAATTATATTTACATTTTTTGCTTGTTGTTCCCTCCTAATGAGTAGCCTTGGATCTCAGGGTCCTCCCCAAGGAGGACACCTCACCATGGAACCTCAGCACTGCTTCCTTCTCTGGCAACCTGTGAGCAATGGCTGAAGTCAACCAAGCGATGGCTGCAAATGACCAATAAGCTGTGGCCCACTCTCCCTGAGCCTCAATATCACACTTCACCTCGCAACCTGCTACCTGGGGACATGGTCTGTTGACTTGGGTTTCCCACAGTCTCACTCTGGTGCCTCTCTCTGGCCTTGGCGACCTGACATGGTTTGGCTTGATCCTGTCTGATGACTGTCCACTGCACTTGGCCGTGATCTGTCCCCTACGTTGAGCTCATGAACTTCACCTCCAGCCTTAACAGTATCTCTGCTCCCACCTCCCAGGCTTCCCCTGGAGCATCCAAGCCCTCAAGGCTCGAGAGGAACCTGGTGATATTTTCCTCAGCCTCTTTGCTGAGCCATCTTTCCTGCCGCAAGTCATAACTTCAAGTTGAACTTTAGTTCCTTGGAGCTTGGCTTGCCTTCTACCGCTGTGATCAATACCTCTTTGTATTTGAAGAGCATTATATTTTGCAATACACCTCCATGTGCCTTTGCAAGGTAGGCATTCAGTGGTTTATATCTGTTCTGAAGACAGAACCAAAATCCCAAGAAGTTAAATGATTTCTTCAAAGGCGAAGATGTAAGAATGGACAGTAATGACCTAATTTTTTACTTCAGAAGGAAGTGTCAGAGGAGAGAGAAGATGCTGTTCTGTGGCTTTGGTGAGAGAGGAAGGACCCGTAGCCAAGGAGAGTGGGTAACCTTTAGACAAGGGGAAGGCCCACCAGGAGATTCTCCCAAGAGCCTTCTTAGGGAACACAGTCCCAGAGACTCATTGTAGACCCCTGACCTCCAGAACTGAGGTGATACATTTGCACTAAGTCACAACGTTTGTGGAAATTTGTCACCGCAACAATCAGAGACTGACACAGCTGTGCGTCCATGTTTCCTGTGTCTGTAATATGAACTGTGTGTCCATGTTTCCTGTGTCTGTAATATGAACTGGAAGTCCCCACCAGCCTCATGGAGTTTCTATGTGTTGACAGACGTTACATTTATTCATAATCTTCATATACATATTCAGGCGATATATAACCTCTCTGAATCTATGTTAACAGAAAGATAATAGGATGCACGCATATATCCTATCTTTCTATTAACATTAGAATTATAATGGGAATATATTTTTTTAAAAAGCAGCCATTCACACTCCGCGGTCCCTGGGGTAAAGGGGGCAGCAGACACAGGGCTCAGCCTCAGCTCCTGTCTGCTGACGGTCTGTTGGCCAAGGTGAGTCCATGACCAGTGACACTGAAGGGGTGAGAGGATCACCTGCCCTTGACCTTAGGAAATGGGAGCCACTGGGAAGGGCGCGGGAACGGCAGAAGGGCGGGAACAGTGAGACTGTGGGAGTGTGCTGCAGGGGCACCTTGCTCCCGGGTGCACACTTGTCGTTTTCCTGGAAGTTAAGGTGGTGGATGGAGAAGGCTCCATGGGCATCACTCTGTCCTCGTCTGACTGTAGACTGGGATACAGTTCTAATAACTGACGTGGCTCTTGCACAACCCGTGGAAGCTGGTGCCCTGTCACAGACTCCCGTGGGCATTCCTGGACCCTGACAGATGGAGTTTTGAGGATGAAAACTAGTACCAGTCTGCTCACCTGGAATATTAAATGGGTTACTTTACAAATTTCCGACAGACTTCCCTTAAGCTACTGCAGAGGAGAAGCGTGTTGTGGACGGAGGCCTGGGAAAAGGTGCCCGCACTGTCCAGGCCTCATCTGAGCAGAGGCTGTGGGGGAGGGGAAGGAGTCATGACAGGCAGGAAAGGGCTGTATGAGACTTCCACGTGCTCCCTCACATGCCCCACGAGACGCTGAGGTAGCTCTCGGTCCCAATGCAGTAGCATTGGGCCGTTGACTGGCAGGTGACAGAGCCGGGCTTTGGCCCTAGACCTCTTGGCTTCCCCACCAGAGCTGGGTCATCATCAGAACCTACTGTGTGGGCCAGAACCCGGGGCAAACACGTTCATGCTCCATGCCCCATCAGTGTCTAGGTCTTTGAGAAAAAAAACTATCTCAAAATCAATAAACATCCTCTTAAAGTACAAAATAAATTATTAAACTTTGTAATTTCCTCAAAGTATATCTTTGCACAGGTAATTTATTAATTGCCTTCCTGTTTAATTAGTATCCAGTTCTTAGTAAGTGGTTTGGGGAACTTCCTTGTCCCTTTGATTCAGGGAGTGAAATGATGTCCCTTGCGTGTGACACTCTTAGATACCCACTGTACCACACATGTCAATCACTGTCTTTCCCAGCAGCCCTTCATGTCTTGGCACAGCCATGGACAAGATAATCCTGTTTCTTCATGTTCCAAAACCTCACCTGCCCTCTCAGAACCATTCCAGGTAGCACATGAAATGCCCGTAGATGCTGTGAAACCACATTCATTGAAGATAAACGGCACAAAGCCCCTAAAACTTTGTAGAGAATTATAAGTCATAAACATGTGCCTGCAGTTTGACACCAATGTTTTCTTTCCTTCCGGTGAAAACGTCAGCATTTGAAGTATTGAGCTCAAGGTGAAGGGCTCAGGGCTCTGGCTAAGGAGCACAATTGTGTCACTTGGTCATGTGACTGGCTTCCCCATAACATTCCTGAGGAATCTTGTGTCTGGCCTTGCTCCCACCTGGGCCAGCATTTCCCCGCCCACCCCGTCAGCCCAAGCACCGGAGGCCTCACACCCAGCAACCTGGCCTGCTGGCTCCAGGAACCTTGCCTCAGCGCCCCTTGAACCAGGAAGGCTCTACTCACTTGCTTGTTTTCTGAAGTTCCAAGCTTCCATAGAGTGGTTTCTAGGAAAGAGAATGAAAACCTGGTGAGTGAAGTTGAGGCCTGAAAAGAGGAAACTGGGAAGGCAGTTATCACGTGAAACACTTTCTCGTTGTTATGCAGATGGTGGTTATAAAGAGAGATTGATCTGTTTTTCCAAAACTATGGAAATCAGTAAAAGGAAATAGGCTTGCATTAAAACAGGTTTAGGAGGCTAGAGAAAAGAATTGCTGATCTTCCAATAACTAGTATGGGCTACAATGGTGTCTCCCACTGTGGAAATATGTGGAAAATATAGCCCCCGACATATAGAAAGAATTCAACAAACATATGTCTTTTTTACAGTTGTGAGTGCGCTAACAGCCTATTATTGTGCTACTATTTAGTTGTATTATTTTCCATATGAACAACTGTAAACCTACGTTTGCCCACCCTATATCTCCATCTCCTTGCCGTCGACCTGAAGGACCACAGCCATCTTTCCCATGCACTCCAGTGAGTGGCAGTGGCTAGTTTGGGTCTCAGGAGACCGGGCTTCTTGTACTTCCTCCCTGACTATGGGGTTTGGCCTTACAGGGGCTAAGGTCTCAAGGTCCCCTTGACACACACCTGCTGCTGTTGGATCGTCGGTGGTGAGGGGGAGGAGAGGGGGGCTTCCCTGAGTGAGCCAAACCTGGTTCTGTTCATTCTGCTGCTGCACCTGCTGACTCGCCACCTTTGGTGTCCACAGGTCTCAGATGCTTTCCCTCCCGCCGCCAGGAGGAGCAGCAGCCACAGCTGGGAGAGGGCCTGAACACAGGAGAGAAGGTGGGCATTGCACTTCTAGTTCTATGTCCAGCTTTTGGAAATAATGGAATTTTGGAAATATTTTCTCTTACGCGTTCAGCATTCCTGGGCTGATCCACTTGTCCTGTGAGCCCGTGGTTTCCTGTTGCCTTGGTTACAGTAAAAACAGCATTTGTTCTGCCATTTGGTCAGGCTTCATCCAAATCCATGGACCTCGCCCGCCTGCCCTCTGAGTCCTACTCGGGTCTGGGTCAGGGTCACAGCCGGCCAGTAACGGCGCTGGACCTGACCCAGGTCCCTGTGGGTCCTGGGTTCTTTCCGCCCAACACAGACAGACTGAGTCTCTCCTACACGTGTTCTCTTTCCTTTATGTCGGTTTCTTTTCTGATAATAAATATCTGTGCGCAAGTAGAGACTTAGGAAACTAAAGTCAAGTCTCCAAACACCCTGAGGTCAACCTTAACAGTTCAAAGGAAGTGAGACACCTGCCTGGGGGCGGGGTGGGGAGCCCTTTCCTTCCGCCTCCCCCACCGCGGAGGTGCTGGCCTCCAGCGGTGACCCACGGCCCTCAGGAGGGAGGGGGAGCGGGGACCTGGCAGCCAAGCCCTCCCAGCCCCAGGAGTAGAGGGGGCTGGAGGCGTGGAGGAGCGGGACGGAGCTGGCGGAAGATTCGGGGCTGGAGGTGCGGGAGGGAGGCGAGGGCGGGGCGGAACGGGCGGGAGGGGCGGGGCGGGGCGGGTGCTGAGCCTCTACCGGGGGTGGGAAGACGGCAGGGCCGGCTACGAGGAGCCGGGGGCAGGCGCTGGAGCGACTCCAATCGGTTGGGCGCGCTCTCGACAGTGTCCGGACCTGGGCGGCAGGTACGGACGCCGCTCCCCGCCTTGCTCGGACTTTGGAATCGATCCCGGACCGACGCGCCGCAGCCCGAGCCTCTCCGCAGACGGGAGCCCCGCGGCGGTGCCGGCGGGATGCGCGCGCTGCCCGGCCCGGACGCACCCCCGATGGAGCGGCTGCTGCCTGGGCACCCGGACGCGGCGCAGCCGGCGCGCAGGAGCGCGGTGGAGAGGCTGGCGGCCGACCGCGCCAAGTATGTGCGGGCTCTGCCGGGGACGGCCTGGGGCCCGGCCTCCGAGGGCAGCAGCCCCGGGGCGGGCGGAGGACAGGCGGTCGACCCGCGGCCCCCGGCCCGCGCCCCCGGCGCCGTGGCGCGCAGGGCGATAGCGCGGAAGCCGCTGAGGCCGGACTCGCTGATCATGTACCGGCAGAAGTGCGAGTTCGCGCGCGGGCCGGGCGCCGATGGCCTCCGGGGCGGCCTGGTGAAGAAGCTCCTGCCGGGGCCGGGTAAGGACAGGACGCCCACGCCCCCAGAGACGTCCCCGGCGGGAGAGAAGGGCAGGGCCGCGGGCGCGGAGGTGACGCCAACGAAGTCGGGCCCTGCCGCGGCCCCCGTACGTCCCGCGCGCCCCAGCGTCCCGGTCGCGCCCCCGGCGCCCCCCGAGAGCCCCAGCGTCCCGGCCGCCCCCCCTACGCCCCCCGAGAGCCCCAGCGTCCCGGCCGCCCCCCCTACGCCCCCCGCGCGCCCCAGCGTCCCGGTCGCGTCGGGGACCCGCGAGGTGCAGGCGGCCAGGCGCAGGGGTCTGCAGCGCTCGCAGTCGGACCTCAGCTCCCGCTACTCCATGTCCGCTGCCGAGTTCGACACCTTCTTCCAGTTCTGCGGGCTGGAGCCCGAGGTGGTGGAGGCGCTCGGGCGGCAGAACTTCTCCGCGGGGTCGGACCAGGGCGCTCTCAGGGTCCGCAGCGTGAGCGTCGCCACCTCCGAGAGTGGCTTCTCGCGGCGCAGCTGCGGCGACGAGGGGCTGCAGGAGGAGGAGCTGACGGAGCAGGCGCCCAGCGCCCCCTCGGTCGTGGAGAGGAACGCGCGCATCATCAAGTGGCTGTACACCTGCAGGAAGGCCACGGAGGTGCCAGCGCTGCGGCGGCAGGGCCCTTGTGACCACCGCGCCGAGGCCGGGACCCACGGGTGAGCCACCACGGTGTCTGCGCGCGCGTCTGCGAGGGCTGCGTGGGTGGCAGAGCTGCATGGAGCGGGTGGGCAGGCCTCTGAAGTGGGGAGGGGCCCGGAGAGTGAGACGTGGAGTCTGTGCGATGTGACAGCCCAGGTTCCTCCTTGCCTGTGACTCTGCCGAGCGGGCTGGCTTATTCCTGTGGGAAGAGGAAACACGGATTATAAGCGCCGCCAGAACGAACGCAGCTGGGCCTCTGCTGTTACTCTGCCTTGGAAATAGCCCGGAGCCCTGCTCCCGCGTGGCTTGGCGTCCTGGGGTTCTGTCAGAGCTGACTCCCTGGAGGGCGGGCCTCGCACAGCCTGGAGGCCTTGACCAGCCGGCGCTGGGAGGGGGCCCTGCCGGACCTTGTGGGCAGTTAGTTAGGCATCATTTAGTGGACAGAGCTCTTTGGCTAAGTATGTTTCATATTGTTTGAGAGCTTTGTCCCGGGGCAGCTCAGTGCACAAGGAGCTTCTGTTGGTGAACCAGGCGCTGGACCAGGTTATCTCTGTGCCTTTGAGCTCTGCGTGGCCCCGACTCGTCGATAAGCTCATGTGCCTCTGAGGGCCCGACGGGAGGTTGCTTCTTGCCCTGTGACACCGGCCCAGGGTTGATCTCGGTTCTTCTCTGCTGAGGAGCTGACCTGGGGCCTGAGAAGCCTGCCTTCTGTCCGTCACCACCCTGCACTTAGGGCATCCATTGTCCATAAAAGGAAGGTGGCGGGAGGGTCTCCAGCTCTGCACGTTGTGATCTGTATAGTCAGGTATCTGTGTGTCCGGGTTTCCTGATTGGAACCCAAAAAAGGAAAAGGAAGCAGCAATATCTATTGGAAATGCAAAATGAAAGTTTATAACTAGGGCCCTCTGCTTTCCAGAGCCCCACCCTGTGGACTGTGCTTTAGGCACAGGTGGCAGGTGGACTGGAGGGTAAATAGTGCTGAGAACAAGCAATGCACAGACAAACGGGAACAAAACTGGACAACAGGAGCACAAGAAGACTCACCTTTGGTCCCTCTGGACCCAGACCTACCCAGGCCCAGGGCTCCAACGTCAAAGCAGCATCCTGAGCAGAATTTGGGATGCAGTCCTTGAGGAACCTTCCCAAGGCCCTGAGTTAGGGTTGAGCCTAGGAAAGTGTAAGAAGTGTGGTCAGCCTGACATGGGAGCAGTTGATGTCAAGGCAGAGAGAACAGACAGGAACTGCAGAGAGTGAAGCTATGCAGAACAGAGGTTCATGGGGTCACCCAGAGACTTGATCCTGTGTGATTGGGTGGGGGTGGAGGTGGGGGGCAGTGTCCCCTGCCGTCTGAGCAGAGAAAGGGAGAGTCACTGAGCCGGCCCAGCTTTCTCTGCCTCAGCAGCCACAGCACTGCAGATATTTGCTTCACACGTTTACTCCCCTGGACCCAGAACAGAGCTGGAGTCCTGGGAACGTGACCCCGGGAGACCCACGTCTGGCTAGTTGGAGGGTTGGGAGGAGGAAATGAGTGTCTGTCTGTCCAGCTCCCTGGGACCGAGGCGCCATCTGCTTCTGGTCACAGCCCCCTGGGTGGACACCTGCGCACTCCCGTGAAGAAGGTGCAGTGGAGAGAGCTGGGTGCAGAGCGCGGAGCAGCCCCACCCCTTCGGCCGCGAGGGTCCTCTGGCCGCCGACCTGTAGTCATGGGGTTACTTGTTGAGACAATTCCATCACTGCTGGAAGCTGTGGAGGCAGGAATGCAAGCTGAGATTTTTCTCTAGTTTATCAGCACATTTGTGTTGGAATTCATACAAATTCATTATAGGATTTCATCAAAAATTCAGAAAATCAGTTGGTTTGCTTTCTAACTGAAAATAAAAACATGGAGGTTTTTGTCCCAATGGTAGGTAGAGGTATTATTATCAATTAAAATTAAAATATACCATCCAGAATTAAAGAACAAGTTCATAGGTTATTACCCCCATAGAGTAAAAATGTTTACTTTTCAAAAGGGAGAGTTCAGAGCTGGGGAATGACTCAGAATGTGCAGTGACCCCATGGGCATCGTGAGTAACAGGTAGCTACACGTGGGTGATTTTGTGTTCCGTTTCCCAGCGTATAATTCATGAAAATTGCTTCTGTGTCTGCGGGCGTTTAGTCATCTTCCTGTCCTTCAAGTTGCTGCAAAGGCAGGGCTGCCGAAATTTCAGTCTCTGCTGTGTGGCTTTGGATATATGTTACTGGTTTTAATACTGTTGTAAGAGAATGGTAACGTGTCCTTTGGGATAAACATTGTTTAATTTTAAGGCAAAAATCTCAGGTATTCCCCAGTTCTCTTCACATCATTCTTCAGTAAAAAAGGAAAGCTGTGGGGCCCCAGGCCCTGACACACACACACACACACACACACACACACGCACACACACGCACACACACACATACTCCTGCCTCCTGCTCCTTCCTCTGCTGAGCCACCGCTGGGTGGGTCCCTAGCTGGGTCCCTAGCTGAGCCTTTTCCGGGAACCGGGAACAGCGTTGAGGAGCCTGAGGCACCCCTTTCTGTCCTCAGGTCAGCCCTGGGCCTTTTTAGGGAGATTTGTTTGGAAAGGGCGGGGTTTGTTTGCCTGCAGGTATGTATTTGGGCTGCCTGCCTTATTTTCTGTTCTGTCCTTCAACTCTGAGACCGTGCATACTGGCTTTACCAACATTCAGACATTGTCTTTACTGCCAGGAACAGTTGGAGGGAAACTGATTTCAAACATCCAGGAAAAGGCGGCAAGAAGACGGGTATTTGTCTGACAGAGAGACCAGATGGCTCTTTACTAATGCTGCCAACTTCTTTTCTAAACGTAAAACACAAAAAGGAAATGTGTGCATTTTTAACGTATTGGGGGGACATTGGTCAATAGGATCCTACAGGTTTCAGGTGTGCATTTCTGTGATACAAGATGATGCGGCAAATACCACAGAACCAAGGTCTGCGGGGAGCCCTGGGGGTATAGTGTGTGGCCCTGCAGCCTCTGCCTGGACTGGTGTTGATTGACAGCTTTCCTTACTCCTCAGGGGGAGCCTTCCCAACAGTGGGCCTCCTTGAAATATGTCCTGGAGGATTGGGGGCCCCAGGGCCATGATCACTGCCACAGGTTTGGTCCAGTGCACCCAAGTGACCACACGATTGTTTTTTCCAGGAGTAAAGAACTCTACTGAAGAAGCTTCCGGAACTCCCGAAGGTTGGGGATGCTGTGGAGAAGATGGGGCCCTGGAACTTAGAAATCAAGAATTAGCCGAGTGACACAGTACAGCCCCCTGGAGATGCTTCCTTGTTTGGGGTGGACCCACCCTGGCCTCCAGAGGAAACACTTTCAGGGGCATCTTTGTGACTGGTTTGCTCAGAGGCACCGTGATGCAGCTTAACAATGTCTCAGTTTAACTTAAAAAGCCAAAGAGCGTGAAAGCCAAGCCTGCCATGGTATCGACTGCTTTCAGTCCTCTGATTCCAAGTTCTGGAACCCCAAGACGGTGTCTCTACCCCGGGGGCTCGCACCTGCATGCACACTTCTCGGCCTCACGCACTGTGTGCACCAGGCACTAGTGGCTGCTTTAATGGCTCAGCACGTTTCCAATCACTGGAGGGCTCCTCTGTCATCCCACTCGCACCACTCCCACTGGGCGGCAGACAAGCACCAATACCATGAAAAGATGAGTGCGAGCTGAAACACTGCTGAACCGGGACCATTTTGGAGAGGCAGGTCCCGTCATCAGCTTTCCTGCTCCTAGCTGTGCGGAATCTCCAGGAAGGAGCCAGGGTCTGGGCTCCGCAGCTCAGGCCCCGCCCGCCGTGTGTCATCCGTGGCCCAGAGGTGGCACCAGCTCAGGTCTGTGCAAAGGGCATGTTTGCCAGGAGGGGCGGCCTCCGGGTGGCTGGGCGTCGAGGGTCAGATCCTTGTTGATACGGAGTTGGTGTGACCAGATGCTGAGCCGCCTCACAGCACCCTGAGTAAAGAAAGCCTTCAGATCAGAACCTGTGAGAGAAACTCTGAGTCCATGACGACAGCCCGAAGAAAACTGTCACCGGACAAGTCTTCCAGAGTTTTCGGTGTTTTAGCAAAACGTCTCTCTTCAAGAACAAGATTATCGGAGAGAAGAGTGTGGAGGGGGAGAAATGAGTTTTTCAATGGTGAAATCGTTCTAAACCAGTTCATGTTGGTATATATGTGTATTTGTTAAGTATGGTATTCTATTTTTGTAACTGTTTACTAGAAGAGTAGGACTTTGCCTTACTTAAATATTTATTTTTACACAGTTATAAAGTCTTCAAATAGTTTTATTCATGTCACGTAATTTCAGTTTCACCAGAATAATATCACATCCTCTTCTACTTTCTCCTGCTTCGCTTTTCGTATTTGCTGTCTAATTGCATTTCAACTTTTGCCGTGAGCAGTGTTCTCTGCTCTGCAAGTGCTGTGAGCGGACAGCTGTTTGCACAGCCCAGGCTGAGGCTGTGCAGCGGACAATGGGCCTTTCTCAGTGTGGACTCTGTCGAAAGACAGCGCATCCCCCCGTCGCTCCTCTGAAATGCTGCTGTTCACAGGCCTGCACTTGGTTAAACACGAGTGTCAGGGATGAGAGTTTTTGAGGGATCTTCTGCACCCCACCCCGTCTGCTCATTCGCAGCCGTCCCAGGAATTTCATGCGAAAACTTTAAGTAAAATTGCTTTGTGCCTTTCTACACTCAGAGTGGGATGAATTAAAACTTAGGTCAGATTTATGTTAGTGGTGCAGATTCACCCTCCATAGAATAGATGAAAAAAATATCTTTAAAAAAATTGGTTTCTGTTTTAAAACCACCAAGATCTTCCAGAAGCATTTGCACTTGGGTGGGGACACGGGGGGGGGGGGGCGGGGGGGAGGGCGGGAAGGGTCCCTCGGAATGAATTCTGGAGTAGATGTCAGACGCGTGAGGGTCGCGCTGAGTGTGTGCAGGGGGGAGGGGGTGCTGAGAAGTCCTTTCCTAACCCGGAACTTGCTGAGTGACTTTGAGTAAATCAAACTTGCACCTCAATCTGAGTGAAGAAAAAGCTTGTAATTGCTTTTAAAAAGCATGAGCAGTAGTTACTGTGGCAGCTCAGTTTCCTTGTTCATGAAAGAACGGCATATAGAATAACCTATTAAACACAACCGAGAGGAAAAGCTATGGGAGACGTGAGGATCGTGGCCTGTCTTGTCTCAGTAATAGGGGGGTGCAGGCTCCCAGCGAGCAGACGGGAGGGTATGTGTGTGAGTGGACCGTCTCCTTGTTCCAAACGTTGGTTCCTAGTCTGTGAACTGCGGTCACTGGCCCTGGAGTGACGGGAAGGCTGTACTGAACGCTCCCTTTTCTGCAGATGAGCATCCAGTGTGGTTGCAGCGGGGCCGGTGGTGCCATACAGCATCAGACCAGGCAGTTATTGCGGCTCCTAAATAGTTTCTCCTATATGCCACTTGCAAGGGGAGTGCAATAGTGTATATTCTCTATTAGAGAAATAAAGTATTTTTTATCTTTTATTATTATTAATTCATGAATGTGAACATTGTGGAGACAATAAGCAAGCGTCTGCCCGTGATCACTTCCCATCTCTTTCTTTCCTTTCTTCCTGTCTTTAACTCATCACGTCACCAATACAAATGAGGAGAGAAGTGACATCGTGAGTCCCATGGCATTGGAGGGCCCCATCAGCGATTTCCGACCCGTGTGCCACCAGAATTTGTAAAACATACCTGACTGTTTACTCAGGGGCACTGGCCTCTTTTCCCTCAGATTGTGAAAAAGAAAAAAAACAATAGCCAATACAACAATAGCCATCCCCAATTTGCTGATCGACTTGGAGAAAAGTAGGAATGAATCGAATGAATCAAAATAATACCGTTTTTTCCAGATTGGCCCAAAACATAGATATTAGTGTGTGCAGCCCTTTGCTAGTGAGTTTGTGTGCCGTGAGATGAAAGGGTGAACATCGCGCTCCAGGTCCCTGAAGATGGAATGCAGTAAAAGACGTTTTGAATACTTGGGACATTATTTTTCTTTCAGTGTTTCATCAGTCTTTTGCTTGAAAATACTTTTTCTCTGTGTTTTATTAATACCATCATTGGAAAATGAGCACAGATACACAGCCAGCATGTTTGTAACCTTTTGCATTACTTAACTCATGACTGAAGTTTGTTCTTGGTGGCTGCCTGGCTTGGAGCTGCTGCGATTGGGTGTCAAACCTGTTAATCAGGGTGCTGACTGGGGCGTAGCTTATGCCCAAACCTACGGTATACAGGCATCCAAAGACAGGCATTCTGAGGAGAATAAGATCACTCTTATTTCCATGAAGACCATGGTCAAGTCCCGGTTGCTGCAAAACTCTGTTTAACTGTGTGGACCCCATAGGAGGTGTGGGCCCCATAGGACGTGTGGGCCCCGTAGGACGTGTGGGCCCCGTAGGACGTGTGGGCCCCGTAGGACGTGTGGGCCCCAGAGGAGGTGTGGGCCCCAGAGGAGGTGGGACCCCAGAGGAGGTGTGGGCTCCAGAGGAGGTGTGGGCCCCATAGGAGGTGTGGACCCCAGAGGAGGTGTGGACCCCAGAGGAAGTGTGGGCCCCGTAGGACGTGTGGGCTCCGTAGGACGTGTGGGCCCCGTAGGAGGTGTGGGCCCCAGAGGAGGTGTGGGCCCCAGAGGAGGTGTGGGCCCAGGTGCACTGAATGCAGTTGTCTTCTGCCTTCAGGGAAAGACGTTCTTACCTTTCAGTTACCTATTTTGAAAATTCAATAACACAAGAAGCAGTGAGGTGATACACAGTGGCTTGGTGTGGGAATTTTGTTTGCATTTTTTAAAAACATTTTTAATTGACTTCAGAGAGGAAGGGAGAGAGAGAAACATCAATGATGAGAGAGAATCATTGATCGGCTGCCTCCTGCACGCCTGCTATTGGGGATGGCGCCCACAACCCAGGCATATGCCCTTGACTGAAATCGAACCTGGGACCCTTCAGTCCACAGGCCGGTGCTCTATCCACTGAGCCACACCAGCTAGAGCTGCTTGCATTTTTTAGTGATGAAATAAATAGACCTACATTCTAGTTCAGTGTTCCAGGTTAGAAATATCAAATAAGAAGGACATTGAGTTCATGGCCAGAAGGTTAAACTCTGGTTGCAGAAGCAGGAGGGAGCCACTGGTGGGGAGAAAGCACAGAAACACCAGGAAATGTGCTCCTCCAGGGCATGTTCATCATTGTCTCCGCTGCACGGCCTCAAAACGTACAGCTGAGCATCATCTTGGTGTTGTCTCCTTAAAAATCAATATTAAAGTGAGATGCTTTCTAAAGGGGAGAATAATTAATCTGTTAACTATTCACCTTTAATTCTAAATAAAATACGAATTTCCTTAGCAAGTGAGAGCCTGAACTGCAGGAGCAGGTCAGGAAAGACCTGGGTCTTGCCTGTGGGATACAATTTTGAGGTTGAGTAGGACACTTCACTACCAGGGCCAGAACACGAAATTACAGGATCTCCTCACCCATCTTGCTGTCCACCTGGTGGTCTGGCAGCAACCGTGACTTCAGTCAAGGACAAGCCTTCACTGCGGAGCTGGGGTCTGCACGGGGCACCGGGCATCCACAGCTGCCTGCCACGAAGGGTTCATGTTCTAACACGAGGATCAGATAGTCTGTCAGGATGGATGGATGGATGGATGGATGGACAGATAATAAATTGTTTACAGGAAAATAGATGATAGAGATGAGGGAGGCCAACCTGTCTGAACCATAAATGGAACCCCAAATCCAAATTATATAAAAAGAAGCAACATGCAAATTATAAATGGCATATTTTTTCACTGAGAGGTTTACTTTAATCCCTGGAGGGCCTTTACCTGGCAGCTTAAAGCTTTGAGGTCCAAACAGAATGAAGAGCAGAACAGGTTACAAATGGGCCTCAGGACTGGGCCTCCTCTGGTCAGAGGCTGTTGTGAGGGACTCCTGGGCTTTCAAAGTCCCTTGTCAAACTCAGGGAAAGAGTAAAAGAGTAGCAAATAAGCAGTGACTCAGCCCAGAGCAGGCCAGGCTGGTGCCCGGGCTGCGGTTCCCTGAGTGACCCCTGAAGCGACTCTAGGACACGTCCTGGAGGTGAGCAGCAGGGCTCAGGCTGGGACAAGTCAGGCTGACGTGATCAGGATTTGAGGACCGTGTTTGCTAAGCTGTTTGGCAAGTCAGAATTACAGCATCCAGAGTTCCGAACGGGGTGTGCACCCAGAGTGCCAGGGGCGTGTTCTCACAGGGTTTTCCTTGCAGGTGGTGAGGTGCCAAAGAGAGACTGTCCTTGTGGGCATCTATTGGGATGGGCAGAGACCCGATCAGCAAGGACCACAGATGGTAAGGCTGGAAGTGATGGCGGAAACCCCGTGGCTCCCCCACCAAAGCCCCGAGTCTGGAGGAGGAAGAACCAAGTTGGAGGTATCACACTCCCTGATATTCAACTCTGCTGACAAACTCAGAATCCAAACAGCAAAATACGGTCCAAAAAGCAGACAGGGGGCCAAAGGAACAGAACAGAGAGCCCAGAAATGAACCACACCCACGTGGTCAATTAATCTGAGACAGAAACGGCAGGAGCACACAATGGGGTAAAGACAGGCCCCTCAATAAATAGTGTTGGGAAAACTGGAGCAGGTGTTGAGGAGAAGATCACTCTTTATTGCCACGAAGACCACGGCCAAGTCTCGGTTGCTGCAAAACTCCTGTGTAACTGTGTGGGCCCCAGAGGAGGTGTGGGGCCCAGGTGCGGCTGAATGCAGTTGTCTTTTCTGCCTTCGAGTGAAGACGTTCTTATCTTTCAGTTACCAATTTTGAAAATTCAATAACACAACATATGTAAACAAAATGAGGCTAATCACTTTCTCACACTGTGCACAAAAATAAACTCAGAATGGACTGAGGGACTGAGGTGTGGAGACACAGAGCAGCTGCCTGGGTCAAAACCTAATGCGTCAGAGAAAAGAAGAGTTTGAACCCAAATCTGCCTGGTCCCAAAGGCCACTCTGTCACTCTCTGCACAAGCTGGTTTTCAAGAAGTGAATGCCACCCAGCACGTGGAAGGATTTACTAACCTACCAAGTGCACAGACCGATTCAATGGGTCAGAACCTCAGCAGATTTGCATATGACTGCTCAGTGCCCCCGTGACCCCCTGCTGGGTGACCCGGGCCAGGTTGGGCTGCCTCGGGGTGCCAACGCTGCCCCAACATCCACACCGAGAAACCTCAGAGCAGCAAATGCTCACATTACAGGAAAGACTCTCATAGATGATAGAGAGTCATTTAAGGAATTAGATGACACCATTAGGTTTCTGTAGATAATTTTATATAAAGTGACATGTGTTTAAAAAATGAGAATAAAGAGAAAATCAGAGGGGGAACAAACAAGATTTGTCAGAGGAGCACCGAGCAGTACTGAGTAGGCTCTGGGGCAGGCTGCTGAGCCGGGTGAGGCCAGTGCGACTCCAGGGTGCCGGGCCCCAGGTAAACACAGCCCCCAGGTGAGCCGCGGCCCCGAGGTGAGCATGGACCCCAGGGCCGGAGAACCTCGGACCTTCCAGATCACCTCAGGGACGTCTGGCAGAATACGATCTTTTCCGTGGCTCACCACTCACTTTAGGTGAATGGGAAGTGGCCACATTGAAAAAGGACAGGACTTCTTTAGAAAGTCTGATGCACTTTTCAGTTTGTGATTTTTCTCAGCAATAGTTAACAAAAGGCCAAGTTGTGCACGTTCCAAACACCTCCTTGCAGCCCACACCTAATCACTGGGCTACACACCTGTTTCTGTGTTCTGGGCAAGAAGACACATTGAGCCCATGCCAACACTGCTGTCGGGCATGCAGGGGAGGGCAGCTTAACTCACCCTGTGTGCTGGCTTGGGCTGGGAGGAGGGAGGCCTGGGAGGTCGCAGGGAGTCCAGCTCCGTTCAGGATGCACCTCACGCCAGCCCTGCTCCCGGGACCTTCTCACCTGCTCAGCCGCCTGCGGTGCCAGGGGCCCTGCCACACAGCCCACTCCAAGCAAGAATGTTTCCTGACAAAAATGCACCTGCAACAGAGATGAGACTCCAGCCTCTGAGAAGGGTGTGCGTGTGCACACAGCTCACCGCAGCGCCCACACCCCAGGAGGAGGCTTCAGAGCCCAGGGCCTTGGGAGCAGCGGGCCGTGTTCTGGTGCTGCCCGGCTGCACCAGGTTTTTCTAAAACCTAGTGCTTCACAGGAGGCAGAAAGTCTATTCCTGCTCCAGCACCTGCTCCTGTCTGATCAGGCAGCCGCAGAGCATCTGAGCATGAGACCTCTCAGAAGCACAGCCTCTAATGAGCACAAGATGTACAGTTGCCTTTGTGACCAGGCCCTGCTGGCTGGTTTGGAAAACCCCTCCCTTGTGAGGCAGGTATGCCACCTGCACCAAACCCTGGGCAGAGGCTTCCTGAGGGGCCACGGTGGTGCCGAATCCATCTCTCTCCAGGTGAGGTTCAGGATCTGCAGGGACACGAGGGAGCACACATGTTATTTATGCTCAAGACCGGAGTATCTCCTGCACTGACTGCTCTGTCACACCCAGGGAGTGAAGGCCAAAGCACTGTCTTGGGTTCAGGGCCTGGAACAATGCCACCGGGAGAGGACTCTGTGGGGCTTTCATTCTAGAGATTGAGAGACCTGGGAGCTGGGAGAGTCCGTTCCCCGGGAGCACGGAGCCATGCCAGCACCGAGCTCCTGCAGGGTGACCCGTCACAGCCCGAGTGCCTGTCTTCTCACTGGTGCTGAGAAACAGGATCGGCATCTGCTTAGGAAACAGCTCAAGTGATGGTCTGTAGGTCTGAGCCTCTGTTTCAGAAAACCTCCGTATTAGAGTGACTTGCAGTCGGTCTGTTTTCCTTCCGCTTCGGTCTGTGCAATAGACCTGGGAAGCACACAGGTCCAAGAGCACCGACAGAACGACGGGAGGGCGTCAGGGCCACGTCCACACCCTCAGTTCACCGGTGAGGCGCAGAGAGGAAGTGGCTTTCTCAGCCGTCCTGCGGCCACAACAGCTGCCACCAGCCGCCAAGGCCACCCCCAGAGCAGGTGCACATCATGGGCCTCGCTGCTGGTTTCCACGACTGACTGGGGCCAGCTGGGCAGGTAGGAGTAACAATTCCTTCAGTCACTTAATGAAAACTACAGTTCAGCACAAAAACAAGTTATCCGTAGTGTTCAGGGCAACAAAATGCTGTAACTAATGGTTTAAAAAATGCCACAGAATGGATTATACAAAAAAAAAAAAAAAAAAAAAAAATTGCAGGGACTGTTTTCAGAACCGAGTTCCTGGTTAATGTGTAGCTCCCTGGATCCCAAGGTCACACCAGTGTGGGTTGTGAATGGTCTTAGTTTCATTCTCGGGACACACTTCCCACACCCACTGTTCCTCTGTCCCTTTGTCCAACCAAACACATGCCTGGGCTCTCATGCAAGGTGCGCCCTCCACCTGGGCCCTCAGTCCACCTCCTGCCTCCTCAAGTCCCTCCATCCACCGGTGAGTGACCCCCTGGTCAGCGTCTGTAGCCTTTTTCTAGGCGGACGTAGCTTCCCAGGGGCGTGTGTCCCCAGGAGTATCGTGAAGTCACCCTCCCTGAACCACATCCCTCTCACTAATGCCTCTCTCAAGGAAACAACGATGGAGAGAGGGAAACTGCCTGTGAAGACATCCAGGCGAGGGAGCAGCATGCATGAAAACCCTGTGATGAAAATAATTTCATGTGTAAAACATGAAAAACTATATGTAACCAAAACAGGGGATGTTGGATAGGAGGAAAACAGTTGTGGGAAATGGACTAGAGGCAGATTGTGTGTTGCAGGTTCAGGACTCGATAAAGAGTATGGGTTTTTAAAAAAATCTTAAATCCAAAAGGAAAATCATTTAAAATTTAAGGAATTAGATGACACCATCAAATTACACTTGCATTTTCAAAAGACCACTGCAGCATTGGATGAAGAATGGGCTGGAGGGAAGTGGCTCGGGTCCCAGGTTGGAGTGACAGTTTGTGTACCTGCAGCTCCTGCAAGGTGAGCCGAGTTAGCAGGACCCTCAGGAGTCTGGATGCAGAGGAGGGGTGGGGAGGGGCAGGTCCCTCAGGAGAGGGGCAGAGGGGAAGGGGCACAGGCCCACGACCCACAGGGGTGGCAGTGTTACCCCTGGTCAGGGAGGGACCAGCAGGAAGACACTGCGAGACCCGAGGTGGACAGCAAGCCAAGAGCACAGATGTTTTTTTTTTTTCATTTTTTCCCTAGGTGGGGACAGGTGTGTATTCTTTCAAATGTGCTCAGTAAAAGTAGGACTGAAAGTGTCAGATTTGACAAGGTTGTGACCATTTTTAGGTAAAGAATCTGTTGTTTTGCTAAGTTTTGGTTTTGGTTTGATTTTGGACCAAGGCAAGCCAAGCTGGTGTTTGAGAGTGAATTGGAAATGGGTCTTGGGACCAGGTGCCCCTGGAGGCCAGGTGATACCTGGGAAGGAGCGGTGGGGCCGGTGAGCTGGCCTTGACGGAAGACATAGGCCTGATCGGTGCTGAAGGGTGACCTGGCAGTGGAGGAGGATGTGCAGGGGCCCTAACCGGAGGAGTGGGGACCCGGGGTGTGCAGGGTGGGCCTCAGCACAGGGGAAGCACGGACGGATGTCTGTGCAGGCCCTGCCTCGGTCCCTCTGGTGTGAGGCAGGGACCACTGCCTGCGTCCACATCGCACCTTTGTCACACAGCTGGTGATGTGTCACGGTGTTGTTCTCCGTGGACACCCCGACTTCCTTCTCCGTGGACACCCCCAACTTCCTTCTCCGTGGACACCCCGACTTCCTTCTCCGTGGACACCCCGACTTCCTTCTCCGTGGGCATCCCCGACTTCCTTCTCCGTGGGCATCCCCGACTTCCTTCTCTGTGGGCATCCCCGACTTCCTTCTCTGTGGACACCCTGACTTCCTTCTCCGTGGACACCTCTGACTTCCTTCTCCGTGGGCATCCCCGGCTTCCTTCTCTGTGGACACCCCGACTTCCTTCTCTGTGGACACCCCCGACTTCCTTCTCCATGGACACCCCGACTTCCTCGCCAGCTCATTTTACTGTAGGTTTTCCACCTCGCGGGCGCCTTATGAATGTTTATGTTGAAAGACAGATGTGTTGTTTCCGCCGAGGAGGGTTCAGCTGGAGGAAGAGTCAAAGGCGCAGCGCGACCAGAACGCACTTCTCCGTCGGGCACTGGTTCCCGCGAGTCAGAGCATCAGCCCCGACAGGACTTAAGCCCCCGCCCCGCCCGATGCCTGTGGGTGCAGCGGGGACACCGAGAACAGAAGAGAACACACGGTTCCCCGTGGCGAGTCGCCAGCAGGGCCGCTGGTTCCTTGCACAGTTGGTCAGCGGAGGTGCATCTGAGCGCCGCCACCAGCCCACGCACAGCCCCCCGCCCCCTGGTCCCAGCGGCCTTTTCCAGACATTGCTCCCCACCCGCGCAGGCCCCCCTGAACTTCCTGGCCGCTCGGGGCGCAGCGGAAATGGGTCTGGCCTCGGTTCTTGTTCGCAGGCTCGCCATAAGGAAGCTGTCGCTGAGCCAGGGAGCACGGGGAAGAGGCGGGCGCCTGCGGAGGGCTGGGTCAGAAACAAGCATTGTGCCTGCCCAGTGAGGTAATGTGAGGCCGGGCCACAGGCTCAGGAGAAGGGAAAAGTGGGCATCCCGTAAGTGACGAGGCCCAGAGCCTGGGTGAGAGCAGAAGTTCTGCTGAAAACGCCAAAAGGGAACGTCTTAAAGTAAATCAGGCTCCATGGGCGACGGCCCCAAAGCTGAGGTCTTCCTTGGCGGGGCTGCCACATCGCCCAGCCCTGGTGACCTGTGCCCAGGTTGCTCCTTTGAAACCTCTTGGCTGCAGGCACCACACCCAGGCCCAAAGGAATAGGTGGAGCCTGTTAAGGGGAAGGGCAGGGCTGTGTTGAGGGAGAGAGAAGCTTCCAGAGCTGAGCAGCGCGAGGCCTCCAGCACGTACAGTGTCACAGACAGGTCCGTGCGACTAGGGGCCCATGTGCAAGCACCCGAGACCCACGGGGACCTGACCTGGAGCCAACGGTCAGGATAAGACTGAAACCTGCTGTGGTGTGTGTGCACGCCTGTGTTCATACGTGTGCATGTGCAAGTGTGGCCAGGTGCATGGATGCATGTGGTATGCATGCATGTGTGTATGCATGTGTGAGCATTGTGTACATGGGCAGGGGTGAGTACGTGCACATGCGTGTGCAGTGACCGGAACTGTGCGCTGAGCAGAGATGGAATGAGGCGTGGCTGCCAAATGAAGCGAGTTTGGAAGGAATCTTCCAAAGAGGAGGTCCCAGCTGCTGAACTGGCTCCCCTGGGCCGGCAGCAGGGTCACTCGCCACCCCAGGCAACCAGCCTTTTGTGATGGGTCCTTTCTGGATGTCCAATAAGTCCTGGAGCCACTCCACCTGCCCCTCCTCCCTCCACATCCCATCCCCACCTTACCCTGGCGAGGTGAGGGGAAAGCGTTAAAATAAACACGCAGAGCAGGCGCCGCCCTGAGGTCAGGGTGCCCGTCCCGCGCAGACCTGCTGAGTCAGTGAGAGGTGCTGCCCCCACAGTGCTCCCCCAGCCCCCGCTCATCGCTCCTGCCAAGGTTTCCTGTGGCTGCAGCCCCTTTCTGCTCCTCAGCATTAGGAAGGAATGTGTGTTTAATCAGACAGGCAGCTCAGGGTGTTGCAAATCACCCACTTGGAACTGGGCTGTAACAAGCCCTGACTAGACCCAAGCTGCTAATGGGAGGCACATAAAATAATTAAGGAATAAAACACAATTGGTCATGATGCCTTGGGGCCCTCTGTGAAGGTTGCCAACCAGGAAATAAAGGCCTTTCAGACCTTGAGACGTGCATGTGACCCCATTACACGGAACCTAATAGGATCCAGGGGAGAGGATGGGTCACCACCTCCCACTTCCATGGAGGAAACTCGGTGAATGCCAACAGGCCGGCCCTGAGCAGTCTCCACTGGACTCCCTTGTGGGAGCTCTAAGCGCTCGGACAAACAACACTGACAATACTGGGTCCAAGAGCTTGGAAAACACTCAAATCCGGTGAATTCAGATTGGTGGTGGAAGGTTATGTCACAGAAGGTGACCAACTGCTCCATTTTGCCAAGGACTGTCCTGGAGATTTGGGGTGGTGGTTGCCCAGAAGGGGACCCACATTCTCAGAGCACAGAGAGCCTGGCTTGCAGTCTATACAGTCTATGTCCCACTATATCTCCTTTTTGGGCACTTTGTTAAAGAAGCCCTGTTGATCGCTGATTCATTTTCACATATTATATAACACACAGTGTGTGAGGGGCAGAGCAGGTGTTTGGCTAAGGGGTGAGGAGAGAGCTAAGGGGATGAGAGAGGCTGCCACAGAGGTGGGGTGGCATCAGGGACTTGGACCAGGTGGCACCGGGGCAGAGCCACGTCTCACAGAACAAATGCAGGAAGTCAGCCGGTTTGCAGACCCTGAATCAATTTCTTTCGAGGTAGAACAAAATCTGCCAGAGGAGGCAGGCGGCAGAAGCCAGACCCAGGAAAAGTAATGTCACTTTATAATCTAAGCCACAGACAATGGCGAGGGGAGGCGGGGCGTTCTCCACACAAGGCCCTCGCCCCAATGCAGCGGGACTCTGCCAAGGTTACCAGCTGGGAGGGATCATGAGACTAAGAGAGCAGCTGCCCAGAGAACTGGTGCAATGACTGGACCCCTGTCCGCCGGTGGTGGAGGAGGCGGGTGGGGGAAAGGTGAAGCCCATCAGAGCAAATAACCACAGGATGAGGGGCCGCTTACCCAGAGGTCACAGGTAAAGGAGACACAGGCTGTGGGCAGCTCAGGGTGCCATTTTTAGCTCTGCCCTTTTACTGCTGTGTGCCCTTGAGGAAGACACTCACCCCCTCTGTGTTGCAATAGCCTCACCTGTACAATGGGTCACAGCTGCTCCTCACAGGAGTGTGGGGTGCTTGTGTGTGTGCACCCCACTTGCTCCAAGGGCTTTCTGCTTCCTAGTCAGCACCCCTGCCTCACCCTGCCCTGCCCTGCCCCAGCCTTCCAGGGACTGCACAGGCCCCTCTTGACCTCTTGCATGGACTCTGGACGGGTCACTGCTCTCCTGTCCCCTTTTCAATCCCAGCTGTCACAATCCAGCAGAAAAGAGATGGCACACGCAAATGATTTTCGGGAAGGACTTTGGCAAAGGGACTGTTGACAGACTGAGAGCAGTGGCAGACAGCCAACCAGGGAGGTGGCACCCCAGAAACAGAGACCATCCAAGGTCTCAAGAGGTTGGGGTGGGGCCACGTGAACACTTGAGCGATAGCATGTGAACAAGGGGGCAGGGCCATGTGATCACGCTACAGTGGGCACGTGAGGGCGGAGGAGGGGCCACGTAAAGATTGAAGGGATGCGGCCAGGAGCCCCCAGAAGCTGAAGAGGCAGGAAGGACTCTCCCCTGGAGCTCTCGGAGGGAGCACAGCCCCGGACACCCTGATTTCAGATTCTGGCCCCGGAAGGGGGAGAGCTCATGTTCCTGTTGGTTTAGGCCAGTCTTAGTCATCAGAGCAGCAGCCCCAGGAAACACACGCCTCCTTGCCTCTGCGTTTGGGGCTTTGACCGGGTTCTGAGAACACCTGAGCCCTGGGCTCCGGCAGGGGAGACCCCCTAGACCTCTCACTGCAGGGCTCAGGGAGACCCATCCCTGTGTCTGTGCCTCAGCCCTGCCTCCTGCTCCCCCGGGGGCTCCCGGGCAGTGACAGTGTAGTGGGTGCACCAGGCAGGCCACGTGGCTCGGGGACTCCTTGTTGCCTTGCCGAGCCTCAGCTGCAGGTGCTCCCCAGCCCTGCCCTCACCTCCCGCCTTCCCCCTCATGAGTCCAGCCTGGGCCTCCGCTTCCTGGAGCATCTGGGTTGACAGGAGCCAGCAACTGGGTGGTCGTGCCCATATTCTAGACGCCAAAACTGAGGCTCAGAGAGGGGAGAAGAGATCCCTCCCCCAGCCCACTGTTGGAGAGTGGGAATTTTTGACCATGCTTCCAGAGAGGCCATGGACTGTGCCCCAGATAGAGTTGTCAGTGCTGACACCAGGCCAGGCCTTGAGATATGGTCTCATGACCCCTTCCCAGCACGTAGCCTTCTTTCATAGAACACTGTCAGCTTTCTGGAGAACAGGATGACCCTGTGAATAACATGGTCGTCATTGGCATGATCCTGACGTTGCTTGGGAAAAACTGTTTTGTCTTGGGTTACTTGTTCTGCAAAAACTGGATGTGGTTAATGTGCTTAAAAGCGGTCCTACACAAAGGGTCGCTGCTGCTCTCTGGTCTCCCTGCGTGGAGAATGGCAGAGCAGTCGCCCGGCTAGTCGCTCGGCCTGGCCCCCCGGCTAATAAAGGCTCCCTACATTTTAATTTGGTCTGGGCTCCAGTGGTCATTCACTCGCCTTCGCTCCACAACACCACAGCCCCCTCAGCTCAGCCCAGCTCAGTTGCCGCCTGGTTGCCAAGGTGGAGGAGGAGGGGGAGATTCCTGAGAAGCCATCCAAAATACACAGCAGCTGGCCCTCCTTCCTCATCCCTCTCTCCAGCTTCACAGCCTCCTTTGGGCAGGTGGGCGGGGCCTCTTCCTGGCCAGGCAGCCGGGAGCAAAGGAGGTCAAGGAGGCAGAGGGTCCAGGTGGTGGGTTCTGGGACCCCAGCCTCACCCAGCAGAGCTCCTGGGCCTGGGCCCATCGCCCTCCCACAGTTCTGAGACCAGGCGGGCTGTTTCCCGCCTCCCTGCCTTCGCACATGAGTTCCCTCCACCTCGAAGGCCCTTCTTCGTCCTTCAGGTCCCAGTTTGGCTTTAACTCCACTGGAGAACCTTCCCCGAGTCCCTCGGGGCTCCCCCTGCATCCTGCACCCACTCCCCCAGTCAGCCGTTTTCTGGATGATGCTCTCACGCGACGGTGAGGTCTTGGGGATGCTAGCTTTCTCTTTGTACCCAGCCCCTGGCACAGACAGGTGCTCAGTAAATCCAGAAGGAAGGGAAGAGGGAGGGAGGGAAGGGAGCTAAGAAACACCTCTCATAGGATTGGAGAGGATCTGGGCCGTAAGCACATGGCACAGGGCTGGGCACGGAGCAAAGCCCACTCCCTTCCGCCGCCTCCCCCTGAGCCTGGGCTCCAGCACCTTCTGCCTCATCCGATTTGGAGCCGGCTCAGGGGTCGTCTCCATACCCACAGGCCTGTGTCTGTTGCCCATTTGGATGTGAGGTAATGACACCAGGAGGTGGACACGCACTTGACTTTATAGGGAGCTGGTGTGTTAGGGAGAAAGGACTCCGTACTCAAATCCTGGACTTTGCAAACTTTCAAGGGCCTGAGGGCTGACCTTGAGTAGGGGTTTTTAAACGGGTTTCACACTGAATATTTTCTGCAAACAAAGCCTTACCTGAGGCCATTATATAAAAGAGATGGAAGCTAAGCTGCTTGGGGTGAAGGGTTGGGTGTTGCAGGGCCTAGAAGATGGGACCAGAGTCCCCTGGGTTCGGGGAGATGGAGGTTGGGGTTGGTCCTGGCGGTGGGAGGGGGCAGCCAGGAGGGAGGGGGAGCCCTGGGGAGAGTCCAATGGCTGACATTTACTAACTGGTACAGAAAGAGCAGAGGGCTCTGATCCTAGAGGCTGCATACAAGTCCTGGCCACCACACTCCAGCCTGTGCCCTGGAGGGACCTCTGAGCTGCTGTTTCTCTCCATATAAACCTGTCACTGTGCCCACCTCCTGGGGGTTGGGATGCACAGATGAGGGCGTCAACGTGCAGAGGGGAAGGCGCTGCTATTCTAATGGGAACTGTCAGGCCCGTGCTGGTGAGGGCGGTGGAGTCAGAACCTGTCCTTCATCTGAGCCACAAACAGCAGCGCACAGACATGTTCACACCACACGTGCGCAGGTGCACGCGCCCACATACGCACAGTGGCCTGAGCGCATCTGAGCCAGAGCCACTCGCACTTCCCCTGGAAGCCACCCAAACCGACATCAACCACAAGACAGTTCACACTGGACTACGCGGTGCTGATCTGAGAACTAGTCGGGCTTCTCCAGGCTATTCCCTTTGGGCCAAACGACTTGTCATCACATGATATATTCCAGTTGTAATGAAAAGGGGCCACATGCTAACCTGACTAACTGAGGGCAGGTCTGCATGGCAGCCTTGCAAACTCAAGAGACCTAAAGTAACCACAAGGATGGTCTGAAATTAAACTTTTTATATTAAAAAGCAGTCTATGGTGGGTAGTCTTGTCCTAGGCCAGTATCTTCCCTGACAAAGATAAACTTTGGTCTTAAATGAGCCTATTGTCCTTTTTGCATCTGATAACTTAGCTTTGGCTGTCCGGTAACTTGTAACTTCCCCTTTTCCAGACTCCTCAGGGCACAACCAATTCGTCAGGGCAGAGACCACAATTTCCCTCATTGTTATTGTTGTCATGTTAATTGTTGACTGTTAACTCTCCTGCACCACCTAAGTAAAAGAGCGTGTGTCTATCATTTTACTCTTACCCAATCCCAGAGGTTTCCCCTCTTTGCTTTCTCCCACCTCCCTAATCTATCACCAATGGATTTCAAGTAACCCACTTATAGCTACTCCTTTGTTGGTAATTTATAGAACTTGGTGAAAATTCTCCATTTGTGCATTGGCATTCTACTTCCTGCCAATTGTCAACAACAGCAACCTCGACCTGAGATGAGAAGCTGGGCTAGGACGCACAGTCCTCAGTCCACACATCAGGAGAGCAATGAGGTGGGATAAGGTGAAGTGGGGCCTGGTTGTAAGACCAAACATGAGGTGAGCTGGGGTGGGGATGGGGGGTGGGGTGGGTGTGGTGGTGGTGGTGGTGGTGGCGGTGGTGGTGGTGGTGGTGGAACAGGCACAGCCAGCCTGTGAGGACCAGAAGTGTGTGCCTGGATTGTTTCTGGGGTACAAGTCTCAGGTGCCAATTTAGGTGAGGAATTCCTGTGGGACCACCTTTCTGTGAACACATCCCCTAGATTGGACACGGGACTTAGGAGTGTGCAGTTCTGGTCCCAGTTTACGTGAGTGCTGCGAGGGCCAACCTCACAGGCTCTCAGGAGCTTAGATCTTTCAACAATGAATGTGGTAAGTAGAAAATTGGTAAGTTTATTAGTAATAATAAAAAAGCCTCTAAGAGGTTTGTTTTGTGTCCAAAAGAACATTGCTTGTAAATGCAGACCCAGGCTCAGATCAATTTTGGAGAATTTCCTCTATCAGAACTGCTGCAGTTACACACGAAGTGCAAATGAGAAAAGGAGCGAATTTGTTCTAAAACGTTTGGAATAATTTCCCCCTCTGACTGTCAAGATACCGAACTGGGTGCCCAAAGAAAAGGCCTCTGGTGTTCTCTCCACAGCAATCCAGGTTCTTACACTTTTTAACTATCCCATGTTTCCCTCTAGTCCTTTTTTTTCTAAAATAAAAATGGCTCTATTTGTTGCAGCTTAAAATATTCAGAATAATAGTTAATTCAAAATCCTACCACAAGAGCTAAAAACTGCTTTCGTTTTAAGTGCATGCCTTTCCAGTCAACTCTACATGCACAGTTCCTTCCTTCTACTTTCTGTGGATTTAATTTACTATTCTAGGTTCCAAGAAGGGTGTAAAACTCGTAAATAACTTGTCTCTTTCCCTAATATGTGCACTTAAGACTGCACATTTTTCTGTAAGTCTTGTAATGTATTTTATTATCATTCGGTTCTAATTATTTTCTGGCCCTTGGGACCCTGTTCTGGAGCCCTGCAGACAGAGTGAGGCCTGGGGCCTGTGGTTCAGCTCCTGTGTCTGGCATCTGGTAACTGGTGTCTGGTGTCCAGTGCCTACTTAGGGGCCTGGGTTCCTAAACACAGACCTGAGTTCCGACTGCAGTGTCTGTGGTCTCGGGGAGAATTGTGTTTAGCTCTTTGTCTGGGTTCTGTTTGGGTGTGGCTGGTTTCCTGCGTTCCTGTGTGGGGTCCACGTGCAGCTATGACATCGGGGCCTGATGGAAGGTGTCCTGTGCCATTCTCTGGCACCTGGTGTCTGGCATTCATGGCCCAAGGTCTGGCTTTATGTCTGAGGTTTAGCTTCTGGTTCGTGGTCAGCTGTGGAGACCGGGGACTGTTTCTGGGGCCCCAAGCCTGGCTGTGCTGTCTGGTGTCTGTTAACTGATGGTCCTTGTCTTTAGCTCAGCGCCAACTGGAGTCCTTGTCAGCGCTTGAGGAGCCCTGGGGTCAGGCTGCCCTCAGTGACTTCCCTTTCAGGCAACACAGTTCAGCTCCGCTCTGCTCCAGTCTGTGTGTTCTGGTCTGGCCCTGGCATCTCCTCTTTGCTCAGTCCAGACGACTTTGTTTGTGAGTTTAATGTGGTAGGACATTTACAGTCACTCTCTGATTTGAGTTTGTATGAGAAGCTCCGTGTAGATCTGAACATGAGGCTCTGTTTTTGTTGTTTTGTGTTTTTTTTTTTTTTTTTTTTGCTAAATTTGAGCTCAGTTATTCATCAGGAGCCCTTTATAGTAGGGATCTTTATTCTTATTATCCAACTAGAGGCCCGATGCACGAAATTTGTGCAAGAGTAGGCCTTCCTTTCCCTGGCTGCCGGCACCGGCTTCCCTCTGGTACCCGGGACCCGGGCTTCCCTCCCGCCACTGGCAGGCACCTGGGACCTGGGCTTCCCTCACAGCCCTGGCTTAGTCTTGCGATGTCCGATCTAATTAGCATATTACCCTTTTATTATAGATATCTGTGAGTTGCATGGGGAGTTCTGGGGTAAGGGACAAGGAGAGAGCTGGAGGCAGATTTTCTATCCTGGCTTGAACCAGCTATTAAGGAGATGAGGGGTCTGGGGAAGAATGTACTAGACCTGGGGCAACATTTCCATTCTGCCTTGAGATCAGTATGTGAGGGGCAGAGCGGGTGTTTGGCTAAGGGGTGAGGAGAGAACTGGAGAGAAATTACTTATCTCCTTTCCACACACCTTTTGAGGGGGTCATGAGTCAATGGGCAAGGAGAGACCTGCAGGCAAATTCTCCCTCCCTGCTTCACCCTCTGTGAAGAGCACAGTGGTTGTTGGGTACGTGGCCAGGAAAGACTTTGAGCAGAATTCTGTGTCACGGTTCTAGCCAGCCTGTGTGGTTATAGCCGTTGCCTGGCAAAAGGAGAAAGCTCTGGAGCTGAATTTCCATCCCTGCTTTCTCCAGGATGTGATAGGAAAGAGGACACGAGGAAAGGGGCCAGGGGACATGAGGGCCAGTGGAGACCTTGAGATGAGTTATGTGTCCTGACTGCAGCCCAGCTCTAATGGGTGACTGGCGCTGGCGGAAACGGGTGAGGAGAGACCTGGATGCGATGTCTCCATCCTGATGCAGGCAGCGTGGGGGGTAGAGAGGGTGCCTGAGATAAGGGTTGAATCCAGTGAGGGTTTGAGAACCAGAGGGATGCCTGGGGTGGGGTTCCCTACAGCCAGCTGGAATCTGTGAGCACTTTCTCCCGCTGTTTCCAAGTCAGCGCTTCCTCAGGACCAGTTTCCTGGGGGGCGTCCTCCTGGTTCCAGTTGGACCCCTTTTTGTGATCACCTCCTCCGGACAGGGTTCAGGAGTGCACTGCTTCCCAACAGACACATTTAAAAATAGATATGATTTATTGATTTTTAGGGAGAGAGGAAGGGAGAGGGATAGAGAGACAGAAGCATCAATGAGAGAAAGTCATCCATCAGCTGCCTTCTGCACAACCCCTACTGGGGATCGAGCCTGCAACCCAGGCATGTTCCCTGACCAGGAATTGAACTGTGACCTCCTGGTTCATAGGTCGACACTCAACCACTGAACCACACCAGCTTGGCCAAATAGATAAATTAATGGAACAGACTAGAAGGTGTAGTAAGAGACCCAAATCCAAAGATAAATTTTATATGATAAACATGTCTCCTTAGGTCATTAGGAAAATGTGCGTTAAATAATAAACGGAATTGGGCCATTAGGCCAGCAGCAGGTCACAGATAAAAGTCTAGCTGCAGCCCTAGCATGTTTGCTCAGTGGTTAGAGCATTGGCCCTGGGTCAAGGGCACCATTCCCGGCATGGGGGCTGATGTGTTTCTCTCTGTGTCTCCCTCTCCCTTCCACTTTCTTTCTCTCTCTCTTTTTAAAATATATTTTTATTGATTTCAGAGAGGAAGGAAGAGGGAGAAAGAGATAGAAACATCAATAATGAGAGAGAATCATGGATTGGCTGCCTCCTGCACACCCCTCACCGGGGATTGAGCAGTAACCTGGGCATGTGCCCTTGGCTGGAATCGAACCTCAGACCCTTCAGTCCACAGGGCGCTGCTCTATCCACTGAGCCAAACCGGCCAGGGCTCCCTTCCACTCTCTCTCTTTTTTAAAAAAAATATATTTTATTGATTTTTTACAGAGAGGAAGAGAGAGGGATAGAGAGTTAGGAACATCGATGAGAGAGAAACATCGACCAGCTGCCTCCTGCACACCCCCCACCGGAGATGTGCCTGCAACCAAGGCACATGCCCTTGACCGGAATCGAATCTGGGACCTTTCAGTCCGCAGACCGACGCTCTATCCACTGAGCCAAACCGGTTTCGGTTCCACTCTCTCTTAAAAAATCAATGTAAATAGCTGAAACCGTTTTGGCTCAGTGGATAGAGCTTTGGTCTGCGGATTGAAAGGTCCCAGGTTCGATTCCGGTCAAGGGCATGTACCTTGGCAGCTGATCGATGTTTCTCTATCATAGATGTTTCTAACTCTCTATCCCTCTTCCTTTCTGTGAAAAATCAATAAAATGTATTTTTTAAAAAAATCAATGTAAATAGCCTCTGGTGAGAATTAACAACTAAAAAAAAGCCTAAGCCACAGATTTTTTTTTTCTGGAGGGGCGGGGCCAGGTTGGAATTGGGGCGGGGCTGGACTTGAGGCTGGAGCTGGTCTGGGACTTAGGGGCGGGGCCTCGCTGTGCGTCCTAAACCAAAGGACCCGCCATGATGTGCGGGCAGAGTGGGAACTGAGGTGAGAGGCGTTGAGCCTGAGGGAGCAAAGGTTGGACCTGAGGAGAGGAGGTGGCCCAAGTGGAGCCACACAGGGTTCAGGTACGAGGCAGGCGCTGGCGGGCCTGAGGCGAGTGGTGGCCTGGGAGCAGCGTGGCCGGGTCCTGAGGTGTGAGGCCAGCGGCTCAAGGAGAGGCCGGCCGGGCACGAGGCTGAGGCTGAGGCTGAGGCTGAGGTGAGCCTCTCAGAGGCTGTGAGGAGAGGCCTCCGGTGTGAGGCACTAGGTGAGGGGGGCAGAGGGGTGTGAGGCACGAGGTGAGGGGGGCAGAGGGGTGTGAGGCGTGAGGTGAGGGGGCAGAGGGCGTGAGGAGAGGCCTCCGGTTGTGAGGCGTGAGGAGAGGCCTCCGGTTGTGAGGCGTGAGGTGGCGCCTTGGCTGGGCCCCCAGGTGAGGCCGCTCCGGGCGGCTCCCCCTTGTCGCTGGGACTTATTTGTCAGGAGCCACAGCCCCCCAGGCTCTCCTGTGGCTTCTGTGCGGAGCCCTCTTGTGTGTCACTGTCTGCAGCTGTAATGGACGTTCTCTGAGGAGTGAAGATGTGTTTCAGCCGCAACAACATGGACCCGTGACTCGGTTGGTCCTGTAGTGGCTTTGATCCCAGGTCTGGCGTGTCCGCGGCCTCTCTATCTCCTCCTCATCCTGTAAAATCAGTGAAGATTAAAGGGGAAATACGTCGATAGTTTAAGCTTGGAAGTTCGAACAGACTACTGACTTAGCTTCTGGATGTGAAGCTTTTATTTACCGTCCAAAGGTGGGACTAAAGAGGACACAGCTGTGCACTGTGCATGTTGATGTTACACTGGTAGTTAAGTTTAGAAAGAACCTGTAGTTTTCCCCCATTTCTTCCTAAGAGGTTTCCATGGCGATACCTGGTTTTCAGGAGGGAACTTTAGCCTAAAGGCCTCAGCTTAAGACCTTAAGGTGCAAACAGGAGCCTGCTGGCCACCCCACCCGCACATGTCCCATTGGTTTGGGTGTTCTTACAAACATAACCTGCCCAGTGTGCTGCCTTTTCCTAAATATCACCCTGCTTCACCGTTTCCCAAAACCTTTGTATTCCAAATATTACCTCATTGCTTCTTGCATTCATTTGTATGTAAATTAACGGAACAGTAGAGAAGTGTTAGTAAAGAACCCCAAACCATCGATAAATTGTGTAAGATACAGATGTCTCCTTAGATCAGTTGTGTCAACATGCCTCGTAAAATAACTGGTTTTGGGACACAAGACAAAGAGTGGGTCGCAGATAAAAGACAACTAGCAGGATTTTTCCTTACTTGAGAGGCGGGTGGACATCAGTGAGCCTTTCCTGTGGGACCACTTTTCATGGGCAAATCCTGCGGCTGAACACCAGCTTCTGGAGCGCCGCCTCCCTGTCAGTCCACTGAGCTGCGCTGTCCCATCCTGCAGTCTCTCCGGAGGCAGAGCCCAGGCGCTGAGGCTCGGTCTGTCAGCAACGAATGTTAAAGCTATAAAACGGGGATTCGGCCTGGCTGTTGTAGGTCAGTGGTCAGAGCATTGGCCCGCATCATGAAGGGTCCCGGGTTTGATTCCTAGTCAAGGGCATGTGTTTGGGTTGCAGGTTTGATCCATGGTGAGTACAGGAGGCAACCAATCGATGTGTCTCCCTCACATGGATGTTTCTCTCTCTTTCCCCCTCCCTCCCTCCCTCCCTTCCACTCTCTCTAAAAGATCAATAGAGAAAATATTCTTGGGTGAGGATTAACAAAAAAAAAGGGTGTGTGTGTGAATTTTACAATTTACAGAATGAAGACCCCGAGAGGTCTGTTCTGTGTTGAAAAGAACATCACTTGTAAATGTTAGAACCAGGCTCAGGTGAATTCCAGGGACCCAAAGCTTAGGAGTCCCCTCTCTCAGAACCGCTGGGATTGCACATGAAGAGGTGCTGATTATGAAAGGAGCCACTTTGGGCTAAACAATTAGAAAGAGCTTCTATTCTCTTTAGATTAAGAGACCAAGCTTGGTGAGCAAAGGAAAGACTGTTTCACCACAACAATCTAGCTTATTATTTATAAACTAGAGGCCCGGTGCATGAAATTCATGTACGGGGGGGAGGGTATGTGGGGGGGGGGGTGTGGGGAGGGGGTATCCCCCAGCCCGTCCTGCGCCCTCTTGCAATCTGGGACCCCTCAGGTAGGGTCCCTAGGCCTGGCCAGTGATCAGGGCCTATCATGGCTTTCCTTCCCCCTACTGCCGGCAGCTGGTCCCACCCCCACCACTGCCACTGCTTGCTATCTGTGTGGTGCTGCCCCCCCTCCCCTGCCACCAGTTGCCTCTGTGGGTGACAGGTGTGAGGTGCGATGGCTTGGCTGGCCTGGGCCTCCCTCTGTGGGGCGATCATGGAGCCCCACCTCCACCCACTCCCCATCAATCCCCCCGTCGGCTGTTGGCCTGGGCCTTGCTCTTTGGGGCAATCAATCATGGAGCGCCCCCGCCTCCCCATCGATCACCCCACAGAGGTGGCCTGGGCCTCCCTCTGCAGGGTGATTGTGGGGTGATGAAGGGGCCCCCTGACCAATTGCATCACACCCGCCTTGGCTGGCCTGGTGCCAGTGCGTGTCATAGTGTGGTCATCTGGACATTATGCTGTTCAGTCGTCCGGTTGATTTGCATATTACACTTTTATTATTATAGATTATCCCATGTTTTCCTTTAGAACATTTTTCCTAAAATGAAAATGCCTTTGTTTGTAGCAGTTTACTTAAATAATGCAGAAAAAAAAAAAAATAATTCAAAATTTTACCCCAAGAGCAACAAAAAAACTGCTATGGTTTTAAGTATATCCCCCTTCAGATATCTATACACACACACATTTCCTTTGTTCTGTTTTATCTCGATTTATTTTACTGTTTTAGGTATATATATATATATTTCAGAAAGGAAGGTAGAGAGAGATAGAAATATCAATGATGAGAGATAATCATGATCCACTGCCTCCTGCATTCCCCAGACTGGGGATAAAGCCCACGACCTGGGCATGTGCCCTGGAATCAAACCGTGACCTCCTGGTTCACAGGTCAATGCTCAACCACTGAGCTACACCCGACAGGCTAGGTTCCTGATACGGATGCAAAACATGTAAATTTTCAGCTTTTATACATATGAGTGCACATTGTTTTCATCGTAAGTTTTGGTATGTACTATCATCATTCAGTTCAAATTATTTTCTAACTCGAATTGTGATGTATTTTGGGGTTATTTAGAAGTTGTATTTCATAACTTTTAAGTATTATGAGTTTCTAGGTGCCTTCTGTTCCTGATTTCTAGATTAACTGCAATGACAACAAGAAACATACTGTGTATAATTTCAATTCTTTGAAGTTTGTTGAAACTTGCTTCATAGTTCCACATGGTCACATAAACTATAATTGAAGTGTGCTCCTCTGCTGCCACCTTGTGTGTAACATGGGAATAACACCTTTGTGCCTTTCAGCAGGAAAGGTTGTTGGGTAGTTTGCTGCTCAGGTAGTTGAAGTTTCTTACATCTTTGTGGGAGGCTATTGGTTCTGAAAGAGGTGTGCTCTGTCTCTGAGTGAGAGAGCTGTGTTAGATGTATTATGATTATAAATTTATCATGGTAATAAACTTGTCTAGTTTTCCTTGTAGCTCTGTTCTGTGTACTTTGATTTCATGTGATGAGGTGCTTGTGAATGTGGATCTTCCTGGTAAAATGAAGTTATTGATCTGAAGTGCTCTTGTTTATTTATAGTCATGCTTTATGCCTTCAAGTCTCGTGTGTTACATAATTTTTAATTGGTTTATGTTTGCTTAACATATCTTTTTCCATTCTTTCATTTTTGATCTCTTTGTATCCTTATGTTTTAGATAGCTTTCAGTTTTTTATGCTAGTTCTGAGTGAAATGAGTTGATTTTGTTTCAATATTTTTTCCCATTCAGTTGTCCCAACAGCATTTTCCACTGGTCTAAGGAGATATTTTTATTATACCAAACTTCCATATGTAATTTAGTCTGTGACTAGACTTTGTATTCTGTCCCATCAACTTTTTTATTCACAGGACATTACCCAAATTTTTAAAGTACTGTAGCTTTGTAACACAATACATTTTTCTATCTTGTCAGGGCAGCTTTTATTCATTCATTTGCTTTTTCAGAAGTTTCCTTTATTATTTTTAAAATATATATGTTTATTGATTTCAGATATGAAGGGAGAGGGAGAGAGAGATAGAAATATTAATGATGAGAGAGAATCATTGATTGGCTGCCTCTTGCACACCCCCCCCCCCCCACTGGGGATGGAGCTCACACCTGGGCATGTGCCCTGACTGGGAATCAAACATGACTTCCTGGTTCATGGATCAATGCTCAACCACTGAGTCACACTGGCCAGGCTACCAGGAGTTTCTTTTTAAAAATATATTTTATTGATTTTTTACAGAGAGGAAGGGAGAGGGATTGAGAGTCAGAAACATCGATGAGAGAGAAACATCGATCAGCTGCCTCCTGCACACCCCCTACTGGGGATGTGCCCACAACCAAGGCACATGCCCCTGACTGGAATCGAACCTGGGACCCTTCAGTCCGTAGGCGGATGCTGTATCCACTGAGCCAAACTGGTCAGGGCTACCAGGAGTTTCTTGATACTCATCTATTACCCCTTTTCTCCATCCTAAATTTTTTGAGATTACCTAACGAAAATTAACATGACACATATCCTGCACTTTTTCTAAATATCACCCATTTCACCTCCACAACCTAAGACCCTGGCTCCCCATTTTCCAACATTCTCTGTTCCTAATCTTACCTCACTGAGGCCCAGTGCATGGGTCGGGTCTTTTGTGCTGCACAGTCTGGAGTGGCTGCTGGCTGCCAGCCGGGGTGCCTCCCTTCCCCAGCCGCCTGCTGCCACGGGCCCCGCCCCCTGGTCGAACTCCTGGTCGAACTCCCAGTCGAGGGGACAATTTGCATATTAGACTTTTATTACATAGGATTGTCTTTGGCATTCATTTGTATGTGAGTTTTCCTTGTGCATGTATTAAAAGTAGTCCATCTCTTGTTAATTTGATCATGTTAATTTGGATATTAGCTCAGTTGTTAGAATTTACAAGGTATGAGGTAAATAATTACTTTTTAAATCTCCCACAGTTTTGAAGAGCGGCCTTGTGAAATTATTGGCTGGAACATGGCTAACTTCTCACGCTGATGCAGCCGAGATGAGAGATCATGGACACCTGACAGGAAAGGTAAGCATTGTCATTTTTTTTTTTTTTTCATTTTGTTGGCCCTTTGTGTGTGACACTGCAGGGTTTGGTAAAATTGTCAATTTCTGAAATTATTTTTTTCTCTTATACATTGACATTGGCATGAAAAAAAAGTATTTGTGAAACTAGCTGCTTGAACTTAGAGCAGTGATGGGCAACCTTTTGAGCTTGGTGTGTCAAACTTTGCCAAAAAACTGAGCATAACTCGGGTAGTGTGTCACTTTGAGGAAAAAACATTTCGCAAATGTTTCATCCTCAGGAGCAGCAAATGTTTCAACCTCAGCATGCGGCCGCCTCAGCGGCCGCGTGTCATCAGAAATAGCT